>NC_081766.1:10792694-11392694 GCF_963082965.1 Carassius carassius
TCTCTCAAACAAAATCAAAAGAAACCTATACAAGGGAGAGAAAGAAGTAGTCCTGATGTCATTAGTCACGCCCACATTATTAATAAACAATAGGCCGACTCTCCACATATAGTAATTAATCAGTTGAGTAAAACAGAACAGAACATCTTCAGAAGAGCTCTCATCAAAAGCATAAACATGGAGAAACATCTACTACTGATTGTCATAACAGTATCAGGTATACAGTAAAATACCGCTTACACATTCATATTTTTAAGCTATTTAAGTCACAGTAAACAATACAGAGTAAATATCAAACTATGAAATTACACAGTTTTTGAAATACAACCTTTTAAATAGGCTGGTTTTCAGATGTTGTGTGTCTAAATTGTATATTCAGGTGTATTTCCTGATGGCATTGGACAAAAGACAAGGACGCAATAATCAGTAAAGAAGGAGAGTCTGTGACAATGAGCTGCACATACAGTACAATCAGCAATGAAGTTTTACTTTACTGGTACAGACAGCATCCCAACTCAGAACCCCAGTATATACTGTGGAAAGGTGCTCGATCATGGAACCGTGAAGAGGATATACAAGACCGTCGCTTTCTGTCGACTACATCCCAATCATCCACTGAACTCACTATTAGGAGTGTTATTCTCTCAGATTCATCTCGCTATTTCTGTGCTCTAAGAGCAACAGCCCAGTGATACAAAATGCTTGAAAGGCTTTACAAAAACTCACACACAAAGTTCAAAAACAATCATAATCAAATGACACCCAGCCACATTTATCTCTCATTTAACCCACACAGAAGATATAGACCACAATATGGTAACACCTGTTTATTAAATGGGAGGGAGAGAGGATCAAAGTAAATGATATTAAGACTATGGTATGTAACAAATCAAATAATTATTTAAATCTCTAAAACAGAAATAAAATAAATAGTCTTTTAAAGAACACATTTCTTTGACAAAAATCCCTTCTCTGTTTTCATAAACGATGCTCTTTTTAGTCACTGCTTCGTTTGCTGAAAATCATTCAGTCACTCGTCATCACTATAACACCACTTGCAGGTGCTTATTTCTAGATTGAAACATTAAGATATGCATATACCTTGAGCAGTTGAAGTTCACCCAAAAATGAAACTTCTGTCATTGTTTAGGCACTGTTAACTATTAGGGTTAGCAACATTCTTCAGAATATATTCTTTTGTGTTGAACAGAAGAAAGAAACACTTACAGGTTTAGAACAAGTTTAGAGTGAATAATTAATGACAGCATTTTCATTTTGGGGTGAACTATCCTTTAAGATAGGTCTGTCAGACCTTTGAGCCAGATTTACAGAATAGATTTAAAGGTCCCGTTTTTCGCACTTTTTTGAAGCTTTGATTGTGTTTACAGTGTGCAATATAACATGTGCTCATGTTTCGCGTGTAAAAAAACACAGTATTTTTCACACAATTCACCTATCTGTATACCGCTGTTTTCACTGTCATAAAAACGGGTTGATGACATCCGTGTTCTATAAAGTCCCTCCTTCAAAAATACGTAACGAGTTGTGATTGGGCCAGCGATTCCTGTGTTATGATTCGACAGCAGCTGAGCGCGCGCTGCCCTCTTGGTAACGGACTAGTTTTGAGACGCAAGTGGTCAGGAACATGTACTGGAGATGTACTTATAATCACAGGAGCGTTTTTACTGACGAGATATGCATGAAAATCGCATTCGATTTTTTGCACAGCCTTAACATCAAGTTAACAAAGCTAAACAGCGTTGCCCTTTGTGTAATAAGTTACTGAAACGGTTAAACGCACCAACTTAAATAATAAAATACACTTACCGGTTGAGGTCCATAAACAACGCCTTCTCCAGACAAAGAGGGAACTGCTCCATCTTTCAAGAATAATCTTTGTGCGAATCCGCCATTAAACTGATTGAGATTGAGGTAGTTGTCCTCAGCAAGTTGTCCTCAGCAAAATGTGCTGCACATAGTTTTACATGTGGATTATAATTTTCGGGAACCGAGTTAAACATAAATTGTAACCATTAATCTCCAAGTACAGTGTCCCTGGGAAGGCCAAAAAAAGATGATTGGACTCCGAGATGAAAATAACAGCGTTTCAACGACATGGCGACAAACACAAACGCAGCTCTTCCTCTTCTCCGTTGGAGACAACAAGACCACGCCCCCCTTTTTGTGAATTCATGTGGGCGGAGGTTAGTCAAAAAACTGTTTTAGTGACGTCATTACTGCAGGAACTAGAGGGATGTAGTCCAAACGGGTAGTTTTTTGTAATTCTGTTAAATAAAATATCTCGCTTGGCATTGAACTTTGAGCTTTAGTATTTTACAGATATTATTTCTACTCTAACAACAACATTACACACTAAATTAAGTTTAAAACATGGGACCATGAAGAACGGGACCTTTAACTTTGAATCCATTAAGATGTTCCAGAAGACATGCAGCTGAGCTATGAACCCAACATGCACAACACATCTATTCCTCATTTGACATGTAGTTGATTTATTTAACAACATGGCAAGACTCACCTTGAAGGTGGAGCTCAAATTTGTTCAAATCTACCAAAGTCACCATGTACCTAATAAGACTTCTTTGCTTTTTTGAGAACAATTTAAATATTTCAGCCCAGCAGCAGTTACAGAATGAATGCTTGGATCACATTTGTACTTATTCTTTGTCACAACAAATGCTAAGATGAAGTAAAAACATTTTTTTAAATAATTTTAATAAAATACATGTAAAAAATTTCTGTCAAAAGTGACCAAACAGCACCAGAGAGTTAAGTGATATTGCAACACGATAGAATCTATAGAAAATATTGCTGATTTTCAATATAACACTAATAGCAAAAATTTTAAATGAAATTCATGTAATCATTTAATTGCCCACATCATTCTAAACCTGTATGACATTCCTTCTTCTGCTGACCACAAAAGAAGATATTTTGAAGAATGTTGGTTCTAAACAGTTCCATTGACTTTCGTGTGGACAGAAAAAAAAATACAATGGGAACTAAAACAGTTTGGTTGTCAACGTTCTTCATAATATCTTATGAAATACAAGGCATGCATTGTATTTATGATTGTCCTTAATTGTGGTAAGAAATCACAAGAAGAATGCCCCTGTTGGTTGCATTTCATTTTAAATGTCACTAATAATATTCTTATTTTAAATTCATTATGTTATTATGCTTTGACAGGATGCTTTGGAGAGGACACTGTTGATCAGCCAAATGATAAAACCACTGAAGGACAACAGGTCACACTTAACTGTGATTTTAAAACACTTCAACTAACTACATACCTTCACTGGTACATTCAGCGCTCTAATGGTCTTCCTGAGTACATACTGATGAGATCTGAATATGGATCAAGCAACAGTTCTGAATATGAAGTGAGATTTGATGCCCGATTTGACTCGAACTCAGCTCCACTGACAGTCAAGAATCTGCATGTGTCTGACTCTGCTGTGTGCTTTGCAGCCCACAGTGAATGTAACACCTCCAGACAATACACGAAAACATGACACTGTGTGCAACATATCTTCTATGCTGTTAAGCCAAGCAAAGCTATTAAAATATTGTTGGTTTTAAAGGCAGTGTATATGCTTCATTCAGCACTACTGGATTTCATTATGCAACATTTGATACATGTACATATTGGTCCCTACAAACTATTCAACTCTTTGCAATGTACCTTCAAATTTTAAAGGCAGTCAAAAAAAAAAAAAACCTACAAAGATATAGAGAGAGACTAATTTGTATACTTAAATTCCCCTTTGGATGTGAAATGAATGGTACTTTAGAGTATTAACTCTCACATAAGGCTTACATGCTTAAGGAGGAGGAGTAAAGCAGCTTTACAACACTGAGATAAGGAACTTCTTGTTTTAGTAAAACTGGTCTCTTTCTCCTGACAAAGCATCATGTCAACATTTGCAGTAGTCCTATTAATAGAATCTCTCCTAATAGCATTTCAAGGTAAGATTTCAGAGAGAGAACTCGTTTTCACTTTAAATTGGTTTCCCATATGCAAATCAGAATTCTGATTTAAAAAAATGCTCACTGCTGTCTTAATTGTTTTCAGGTGTTAGTAATGCTGAAGACATCATATTTCCCAAGAATGATACAGTAATTGCTAAAGCAGATGAAAAAGTTACCATATCTTGTAGCTACACTGGCACCGTTTATGATTTCTATTGGTACCGTCAATTCCCTGAAAAAGCACCTCAGTTCCTCATAATGGAATCATCTGGATTCATAAAACAGGCTACTCCTCAGATTCCTGGGATAACAATGGCCAACAGAAAAGACATCAAACACATGGAGCTGGAGATCTTTCCTGCAGCAGTGTCATATTCTGCTCTGTACTACTGTGCTGTGCAGCCCACAGTGAAAGGAAAACCTCTGACTCCATACAAAAACCACAGTGATCCTTCACAGAAGAACAGATATACATCCTACTTCAAAAAAAAAAAAAACTAATTTTAACTCCATACATATTTGTGATTATAGTTTGAGTGCCAAGACATATTCCTTGATGGTATGGTATTGAACTAACAAACAAAAAAATGTATTTAATTCAGTTTATTAACAGGACCTCAGTGCTGCTTTTTTTTTTAAGTTGCTAAGATTATGTTAATATATTCAATATTTTAAGTCACTGATACAATGACTGTTCATAAGAAAATGTCAATATTATTATCCATTTTAACTGAATATTCATATACTCTTATTTTTGGTGATATGGAAATTACTGAATGTAAGCATGTCTAGTATTTACAGAAGAGTGAAAATAATGAGCATGTACTGTATTAATGCAATCAAGTACACGTTCACCCTCAGAGTATATACATGTCATTTCTCTCTCTCTCTCTCTCTCTCTCTCTCTCTCTCTCTCAGAATAAAAGCTTGACCAGAATATGAGCTTAAGGTTTTCTGGTGTCAGATCAGCATGTCTTATATACAAAAAGGGGGGATGCTAGCAAAGGACAATAATAACCAATAGCAATAGAAATCAAATTGTACATAATTATTATTTCTTCAGCTAGAACTTGTGAGAACTCATAAACATTTCATTTTCACTGCAGTATAATTTAATTGTGGTGGTACTCGTTTCAAAAGAAAACCTGACATAAAACAGATTTGTGTCTGTTCTCCTCTCCTCCTCCACTTGGGGGAGATGTTTTAACAAATATATACAGCTCCACTCTTACAACCAGAACTTAACAAGGAGTTTGAGCATCTCAGCAAGTTCCAGTTAGATTCAAGAGAACATACTCCTGGGTGTCTTTTAAATCTTGATTACAATGAGAAGCTGTGTGGAAACTCTTTTAATCCTGTTTGCAACTTGCATGGGTAATGTACCATATTTTATGCATGTATTTTCTCTTACCTGTCAGTTTCAAATAGATTATACACAAACTTACTAACATAATTTACTCTCCTCACAGAATGCAGAGGACAAGACTCTGTTAATCAGCCCCAGAGTTTCCAATCAGAATATGAAAAGGAGGATGCAACTTCGCTTTGGAGACATAAAATTGGAGATGGATATGAAGCCATTGAGTTCAAGGGACGATTTCACTCCAGACATGATTCTTCTTCAAAATCAGTTCCTCTGACAATTCAAAATCCACGTGTGTCTGACTCTGCTCTTTACTACTGTGCTCTGCAGCCCACTGTGACAACAGGATATTCAGTGCTAGAACAAAAACCTACTTGAGCTTACAACTTTAAAAAGATGAGAATGAGCACCAGGATAATAGTGTTGTTGTGCTGTGGAAACAGTTCAACAAGATCCCACACAGACATCTGACTGAGATTACTGTTAAATATTACAAAAGAATGCAGTAAATTTAGTCATTAGTGTCCTTTATTTTGACAATTCCAAGGGCCTGACGAGGGAGAGGAGGCCCGGAATGTGATTTTTATGTAGGGTGCCTGAGGCAATAGAAATAAAATAAATAAATAAATAAATATCAGTAACTTGCTAAAGAAAAACACTTCTCATGTTTTAATATATCAGTTTCCTGTAGAGCCTATAAAATTAAATCTGAGAATACCTTTTGTTTAAACTTCAAATCAACTGAAAGAAAATAAATAAAAGTGACAAAGAACATTTACCATTCAAGAAAGCACATTATTTCAAAATAGACACAGGCTGTTCTGAACTCCAACAGAAGGGAGCAACATAATCTCACAAGTTCCGTTTCACAAGCATTTCACTGATGTTCACCAATGATGATTAAGTACTATCAACATTAATTTCAAAAACTGAATGTAGTGAATGTTGACCAGTGATTATTAATGTAATACCCTGGTGAAAGTATATTTTTTTCACCTGCTCTGTAATTTTGGTTAAGCAAATTCATTAGATATATAGATAGATCTATCTTAAATGCAGTGACATGGCAAGGGTAAAGGATAAGTGACTCAGTAGTGCACAGTGTTGCACAGTGTTTCACTGACCAAACCCACATTAGTACGCAATAAAACTTCACTCAGTCTCAGTGCATTCAGTCACTCTTTACTCTCACATTTTATATATTTCATGAAGTCACATTCAGCATACTTTATTAGTTACAAATTTCCAATAAATCAGTTTAATAATGCTATAAACTAAAAGGCGCTCAATCATGGAGGAGCAGTGAGGATATCCCAGATGAGTTTCAGTCAACTAAATCCCTCAAATCCCTTAAAAGAGCCTTTTATTGATCGGAATCAAAACACATCATGTTTTTGTAAACCACAAACGGAATGTAACAGCTGTGAATTTAGTCTATAAAAAAGAGTCACATAGCATGTGAATATAATTTAGCATGTTTTTTATATTCTCTTCATGTTAGCTTGTTTGTTAGGTTATCTCAGTCTCATTCAAATTATAGAAATTAGCAAAATAGTCATTGAATATTGGCAATAAGCAGCAAAATTAAGAAAACAAATGCATTATCAAAACACAAAGAATTAAAGAGAAATGAGCACATAATTAAACAGCTACTGTATGCATGCTCATTTCATCTTATCTTTGGTGCTTCAGATTTAATGTCAGGACAAAAGGAGGAGTTTAGCACAGACTCTATACAGCTGAGTAGATATGAACATTACACAACACTGTGTGGAGCAGCTGCTCTGTTTTTAGCTTGTTCTTACTACTTCAGTGAGTAAACATGTTGATCTATATTGTCATACTGCTGTCATCAACCAAAGGTATTATATTGTAAAAGTAAAAGCATTTTATTCAAATGGAAATGTTTGAAAATACATTTAAGACCACTTTCATTTGCAGGTTCCAGAGCCTCAGAAGTCATCACTACAAACAGAGACAGAGAATTTGCTCTTGAGGGTGACATTAATGTGATACTCTCCTGTAACTACAGTGGTTCTTCTCGTGGTGTTCACTGGTATCGTCAATATGTAGGTTCACCACCACAGTTCTTCATACTGGAATATTCAGGGATAACAACTCCAGCTTATCCACTCGTTCCAGGAATAACCATCAATCACAGAAAAACAGAAAGCCATGTGGATCTGATCATCTCCTCTGCTGCTGTATCAGACTCTGCTCTGTACTACTGTGCTCTGCAGCCCACACTGACAGGAAAACAGACTGCACTGTATAAACAACTCAGGGTATTTTGGGAAAGTATTAAAGCAAGGATTTCTCTACTGACATTTTATTATCCAATGTACATAAAATATCCAGCTAACCAATCAATAATAAAAACTCCCTCTTCATGCTTTTATGTCATAATTTAATGAAATGTATAAAATGTAATATCCTGCAACCCCTTAACTGTCACCTGCCCGTATACAGGCAACCTAAATTTACTTCACTATATTATTATTAAATCCTAATCTAATCATGACAAACTATATATCGTTGGAAAGGTCTAAGACTCCTAAATAGATATTTGACCACGTTTTGTTGTTAAAAGAATTAAAAATTATGAAGGAACAGTAAAAAATTAATTTATAAAAAGAGTGCACCTCAAAACATATACATCATAACAGGAGTTCTGACCTTTGTCACAAAAAATCTACTCCGCTTCCTTTTTCCCTGTCACATGTTTTAGTAATCATCATGAATTATATATCATTTGAAAGCTTAAATACTCCAAATTCATCCTATGAAAACCATTTTGAAATTGGACACTGCGTTACCATGGAAATCGTACTTTAAAATCTTTTAGCGTGGTCCTCCCCCTTAGTGGGAGGGGTCATATTCCAAATATATTACGGTCTTTTAGAATTAAAACTTTTCATAATCTTGACAAAATACATATCGTTGGAAAGGTCTGAGTCTCAAGATTCCATATTTGGTGGTTATTTCGTCATAGACATAATATTGAGAGAGAAATTGATACATTTGTGACAGAAAAATGCATCCAAAAAATTCAATGGAGTTTGAATGGCACCCAGTGGCTTTTTGTGGTATAACGCCCAAACAAAATTGCATATGAACCTACATTTTTTTTATATCAACTTCAAATTTGGAACACAACTTATTTAGACATATGGCTTTAATTTTATAGCAATTTCGGATTAAAACATATTTTATAAAATATTTATTTTATATAAAATATAATAAAGATAAAATAATAAATTTATTTACAGTAAATTTAAACTTCTATAACTTTTTTATGCTTTCATTTTTTTTTAAATGATTTCACTTCTGCAATAATCTGCAGATAGTCTTCTTTAAAAAGAGACCAACCTTTGGTCTGTATTCAAAAGCGTTTATGAATTATAAGAATTTAAGTGTGAATAGTGTACTTTCACGTCTATGTTCAAAAATGGGGGTGACAGTTAAAGGGTTAAAGGTAATTGTAAGCAACATAAATATGCTTTGTGCAAATCTGGATAATTATTGCTATAGGATCCTCATTTCAGGTTATCCCCCTAAAATGTCATTGAAATATGTTGTAAGTTGTAATTTATCTGTATCTTTGTAGCACTATTCTTTTTATTTATTTTATTATATATGTGGGATTGTGTTATAAATAACAGTTTTGTCTGTTATATATTGTGTGAGATGATGGCTGAATGTCTGAGTAGGAGGAGTTTAGCACACACATTGTGAAATGCATTAAGACTGTCAACATTTCACAAACCTCATTGGATTAACAGATGTTTCTATGTGTCTCCTGTTCAAACCTGATTATTGTGCAAACATGTTGATTTTTTTATTTGTATTTCTATCATCAGCTCAAGGTATTGTTGCATATGCTGAACATTTCATTAGTACACTGTAAAAAATATTTTGAAGTTGTCAATAGAAAAAATAATACTGGAGTATTACTTCTCTTTTACAAGAAAATATTTTCAGTCTATACACACATATTTAGTTTTGTACTTTAATTTAGTTCTCTTTTTAAGCAAAAGGGCCTGACTACTCTTTCCCAGAAGCCAATAACATAATGGTATTTTCATAGATTTGAAAGAGGATGTACATTTATTTTCTGGCTCTGTTTTTGAATTTTAAATGTATGCTTTAAATGCAGGTTCTGGAGCAGCAGAAGTCATCACACCATTCAGTGATAATCAGTTTTCTGATGAGGGTGAGAGTGTGACACTCTCTTGTGGCTACACTGGTTCTGTTCGAGGTCTTCACTGGTATCGGCAATATGCAGGTTCACCACCACAGTTCCTCATTATGGATTATAATGGGGCAGTTATTAAAGCTGATCCTCCAGTTGCTGGAGTCTCAATCCATCACAGAAAAGACAACAGTAGTGTGGATCTGAAGATCTCGTCTGCTGCTGTCACTGACTCCGCTCTGTACTACTGTGCTCTGGAGCCCACAGTGAAAGGAAATCCACTGCATGCTGTACAAAAAGCTGTTTAAATAAGACTGAAAGTGAGATGTGGGGATGACCATTTATGTTTTTAATCGCACATATATTTCTTATAAAGTTCTCATATTAGTAGATCCTTAAGAAACTGTCATACTGTGAAAATGTTCTGTGGTTGAAAGGATTATCACTTTTATGAGGACATAAAACATGTTTTATGCATAACATAAGTGAGCACAACAATTGAATGATTGCAATCAGAAGTACATCTCAATACAAGTGTCCTTACAATTGTAAAAGCAGCTCTGTCAGATTCTGCTCTTTATTACTGTGCACTTCAAGTAGCCCAGTGGTACAAAATACCAGAGAAGCTTTACAAAAACTTACATGAAATTAATGCTTTGAAGAGTCTTTAATCAATCAGTATCAAAACACATCATGTTTTTATAAACCACAAACAGTGAATGTGGTAACAGCTGTGAATTTGGGAGGTTAAACATGTTGCATAAGGACATGTGAAAACAACTTAGCACGCATTACATGGTTCTCATGTCTCTTGACATCTCTTTCCTCATTTGCATACGTCTCTAAGGATGTCAGTAAAATGGTCTATAATCAATTCAAGTCTCATGAAAAAACAACAACAAAACACTAATTTACCTGCATGATTATAATTGCTAATTGTTCTTCAGATGTTACTTTTGTGAATGTCACACTAGTCCAAATAATAAAAAGGACCAAACAATAAATATATTTGTTAGATGCCAAATTATCATCATGAACACATTCAGGATCAGAGATCACAGATCTAGGATCAGAGAGAGATGATCTGCTTCATAAATTCAGGACTGTAGCTTTAAGAGGAGGTGCTAGAGGCAACCTCTGCTATTTGTTAAATTAATGTTTACTTCAGTAACTCCTGGTGATGCAGATAAAAGGAAACATTATCCTGGAAGATTATGCTTTTTTTTGTTTTTGCTCTGTTTTCTTGTCTGTAAGTATTTAATATTAACTTTTTTATTACTTATTGAGGCAAAAGTTGTAGTCAATTGTTTGTTAATAGCAACAATTGAACCTTCAAAAAAAAATGTGACTGTAAGGTTTTCCTTCTCAAGATTAAAAAATTATTTCATCTGCAGGTGTCAGTTTGGAGAATGTCATCAAACCAGTTGAACCTCATGTGTCTGGGACAGAAATGGATATTATAAGTCTCTCCTGTAGCTACTCCTCAGCAAACAGTCTGCTATGGTATCGCCAATATCCTGAATCGGCACCTGAATTTCTTTACTTCATGCCACTGGTGCAGTTTTACAAAAATCAAAAATTGTGGATCAAGATCCTCGATTCTCGGCAAAACTGAATGAAAAGAAAACCCATATGTACTTGGAGATCTCTGCTAAAGTGACAGACTCTGCTCTTTGCTACTGTGCCCTGGAGCCCACTGTGACAGAAAAACCAACTGCACTGTTCAAAAACCTTACTTACTGTACCGTGGGAAAATGTTAAAGCATTTAGCATTGACATTTTTATGTGCCATTCAGAGAATTTACCATTCAATATGAATACATCGAGCAAACCAAAAAAAAAATGTAAATAAATATATATATATGTATATATATATATATATATGTATATATATATGTATATATATATTATTATATATACAACCATTTCTAGGGTTTACAAAGAATGGTGTGAAAAGGGAAAAACATCCAGTATGCGGCAGTCCTGTGGGCTAAAATGCCTTGTTGATGCTAGAGGTCAGAGGAGAATGGGCCGACTGATTCAAGCTGATAGAAGAGCAACTTTGACTGAAATAACCACTCGTTACAACCGAGGTATGCAGCAAAGCATTTGTGAAGCCACAACACGCACAACCTTGAGGCGGATGGGCTACAACAGCAGAAGACCCCACCGGGTACCACTCATCTCCACTACAAATAGGAAAAAGAGGCTACAATTTGCACGAGCTCACCAAAATTGTACAGTTGAAGACTGGAAAAATGTTGTCTGGTCTGTTGAGACATTCAGATTGTAAGAGTCAGAATTTGGCGTAAACAGAATGAGAACATGGATCCATCATGCCTTGTTACCACTGCAAGCTGCTGGTGGTGGTGTAATGGTGTGGGGGATGTTTTCTTGGCACACTTTAGGCCCCTTAGTGCCAATTGGGCATCGTTTAAATGCCACGGCCTACCTGAGCATTGTTTCTGACCATGTCCATCTCTTTATGACCACCATGTACCCATCCTCTGATGGCTACTTCCAGCAGGATAATGCACCATGTCACAAAGCTCAAATCATCTCAGACTGGTTTCTTGAACATGACAATGATTCACGAAAATGGCCCCCACAGTCACCAGATTTCAACCCAATAGAGCATCTTTGGCATGTGGTGGAAAGGGAGCTTTATGCCCTGGATGTGCATCCCACAAATCTCCATCAACTGCAAGATGCTATCCTATCAATATGGGCCAACACGTCTAAAGAATGTTTTCAGCACCTTGTTGAATCAATGCCACGTAAAATTAAGGCAGTTCTGAAGGTGAAAGGGGGTCAAACACAGTATTAGTATGGTGTTCCTAATATTCTTTTAGGTAAGTGTGTGTATATATACATATTAATATTATGCTCTCATTGGCTACCGTGGGTATCACCAAAGACTAAAGAATACCCTTAAAGAGATACATAATACTTAATACTTTGGTATCAAGTCAGAGGCAGCCCTATCAAGACGATTTGAGTTCGGTGATGCTCTGTCTCAATAAGGAGCAGTTAAATACTTGTTAAATTAAATGTGTTACTTATCATTTAACATTTTCACACTAATAATTTGTAAAATTATATGTAAAATTGAGTGAGCAGAGTTGTTTTTCTTTTCTTTGAGAATGAAGATGACCAATGCTTGAAATATACAGCTGCTTCTCTGTTGTAAAGTTGTTGTAAAGCCCCTTAAACCTTTTTCAATTAGTCTTTCATCACACATATTCTGCTTTCCAATAGGCTCCACCACTATACTCATCTGTCTATTTTAATATCTCACTAACATGGGTGTTACTTGCTCTTTATGACCATGTCCTTCTGAGGGGGCTGTAACACTAGAACAGTATGTTCTCTTATGAATTACAGAAGCTGGGCAGCTTTTAAATTGTGTGTTACACATGACACTAACCACACCCACAATATTAGTACACAATATACTGGATGTCACCACAGATTTATTCACACTATAAAGCGATATTCAGGTACAGTTTTCTAATTATTTCAGTAATAGAAATACATACTACATCTGGACTCCCAACATGGAGAAGCAGATGCTATTAATGATTCTCATCGTAGTTACAGGTAAATAATACTAAATCAACACACACACACACACACACACACACACACACACACACACACACACACACACACACACACACACACACACACACACACACACACACACACACACACACACACACACACACACACACACACACACACACACACATACATACATACATACAAAAACATGTTTTATTCCTGATCAGAGATTGATGTACATAAAAAAAATAATTTCAGGTGGATTTGCAGACAAAATTGGACCAAGAGAAGGATATACTAATGCAATCAATGTAGAAGGAGAGTTTGTGACACTGAGCTGCACATATGATGTGAGAAGCAATAATGTTTATCTTTACTGGTTCAGACAGTATCCAAATGAAAATCCTCAGTACTTAGTGCTCAGAGGCGCCCGACCACAGAGCAGTGAGCATATACCATCCACTGAACTCATTATTGAGAAAGCAGCTCTGTCAGATTCAGCTCTCTATTACTGTGCTCTTCGAGCCGCACAGTGATCCAAAATCCTGAGATACTTTACAAAAACTCAAGTACACTACATTCTTTAAAAAGTCTTTGATCAAATTGCATCAGACCACAATTTATATATTTTTTTGTAAACCACAGCTCTAGAAATTAGAGTGTGGCAACACATGTGAATTGAATTCTGGAGATTATGAAAGATTATATTGGGGGCGTGTGAAACTATCACTTAGCATTTGTATTTCTAAATGCTATTTAAAATTCAAAAATCATTCAGTATACAAATTTAATGTTTTTTTAAACTAAAAATATTAAAAACAAACAATCAAGAAAACAAACAAACAAACAAAAATAGTAGTTCTCTATATTTTTGTAGAAGTAGTTATCTGTCCATTATCCTATAGATGACATAAACCTGAATAGCCGTCATGTATATAATGGCAAGAGGAGGAGTTAAACAGACACTAGTGCACAGATAAGTAACAATCCGGCTCTGTGTGAAGCAGCTGTTCTTTGTTTAGCCTGTTCCTGGCAATTTGCTGAGTGAAAATGTTCGTCTGTATTATCATACTGATGTCATTAACAGAAGGTATAATATTGCAATATTTTAGACAAATATTGAATAACATTATGGAAATACACTGAAATACATCATGTAAAATGTAATTGTGATCTTTTTAAAATTATTTTTTAAAATAATATATAACATATAACTAATATACTATAAATAAATACTATATAAAAAATTATATACCAGTGTTATGTTTTTTACATTTATTAATTTTTTTTACAAGATTGTGTCTTACAATTAATGCTACCTTGATTTGCAGGTTGCGGAGCCTCAGAAGTCATTACTCCAAACAGAGACAGAGAATTTGCTCTTGAGGGTGACATTAATGTGACATTCTCCTGTAACTACAGTGGTTCTTCTCGTGGTGTTCACTGGTATCGTCAATATGCAGGTTCACCACCACAGTTCCTCATACTGGAAAATTCAGGGGTAACAACTCCAGCTAATCCACCCGTTCCAGGAATAACCATAAATCACAGAAAAACAGAAAGCCATGTGGATCTGATCATCTCCTCTGCTGCTGTATCAGACTCTGCTCTGTACTACTGTGCTCTGCAGCCCACACTGACAGGAAAACAGACTGCACTGTACAAAAACACTGTATAAAAACAGTTTTCATATGCTTATCAAGCCTTGACAGAAATGTGCAAACCACGGCTTGACTAACAAAAATGTCTAAAACAAATGTCCAAAAAAAAAATAAAAAAATAAAAAAGACAGCCCCTACTGATATGTAGTAACACAATACTGTTAGCTTTACTACAGACAGCAACTCAGAAGGGATCTTCCATTGAAATCCCACATAATGATCACCATGAACACATGATCACAGACTGATGATCTGCTTCATAAATTCAGGACTATAATTTTAAATCAATTGTATTTTGGAAAAAGAAAAGGATATTTCTACTGACATTATATATATATATATATATATATATATGTATGTATATATATATATAATATAAATATAAAATATAAAATATAAAATATTCAATTTTATAAAATAACATTTATTACATTAAATAGTCTTCATTTTAAACTTAATTGTAACAAACATGAACATGTTTAAGATGTATAAGATTACACCCCTGAAATGTGTTGTACCCATAGACTGTATAAAAATAGGGTTGTACCTTGACATTTATCTCTCTATCTATATTTATTCATATTCTTTATTTTCTATTCAATATATATATATATATATATATATATATATATATATATATATATATATATATATATATATATATATATATATATATATATATATATACTATTCAATTATAAATAACATTTAATAATGTATAATATGTGAGATGAGGGCTGAATGTTGTCAGTCTGAGTGGGAGGAGTTTAGCACAGATGTTGTGCAATAGGGCTGTCAGCATTTCACAAGTCTTTTTATATCATCTGATGTTTCTGTGTGCCTACTGTTCACACCTGATTATTGTGCCAAAATGTTTATTTATTTATTAGTATTACTATCATCAGCTCAAGGTAGGATATTCCCACATGCCTAAACATTCTTAGAAAACCTTTTAGGATGAAAACATGAATTTTTTTAAAGATCAAATTCAGGTTTTGCGTAATTTATAAATAATGAGTTTGAAAAGTCAGGCATTTCAGAAATGCTTTCATTCTCCTCATTTGTAAGTTGCTTTGGAAAAAAGTCTGCAAACTGAGTAAATGTAAATGTAAATATATAAGTAAATGCTTTATCAGCTAACCAAGCTAATAACAACATTGCATTATAAAGTATATACATTTTATTGCATTTAAGTGGAGAATGTATATTTAAAAGAGGATATAAATTTCAGATGTAATTTTTCTTTTCTCCTTTTTTTTTATTTTACGCTATAAATGCAGGTTCCAGAGCAGCAGAAGTCATCACACCATTCAGTGATAATCAGTTTTCTGATGAGGGTGAGAGTGTGACACTCTCTTGTGGCTACACTGGTTCTGTTCGAGGTCTTCACTGGTATCGGCAATATGCAGGTTCACCACCACAGTTCCTCATTATGGATTATAATGGGGCAGTTATTAAAGCTGATCCTCCAGTTGCTGGAGTCTCAATCCATCACAGAAAAGACAACAGTAGTGTGGATCTGAAGATCTTGTCTGCTGCTGTCACTGACTCCGCTCTGTACTACTGTGCTCTGGAGCCCACAGTGAAAGGAAATCCACTGCATGCTGTACAAAAAGCTGTTTAAATAAGACTGAAAGTGAGATGTGGGGATGACCATTTATGTGTTTAATCGCACATATATTTTTTATAAAGTTCTTATATTAGTAGATCCTTAAGAAACTGTCATACTGTGAAAATGTTCTGTGGTTGATTATCACTTTTATGAGGACATGAAACGTTTTATGCATAACATAAGTGAGCTCAACAATTAAATTATTGTAATCAGAAGTACATCTCAATAAAAGTGACTCAAAATCCTTTTAGATGGTACATTTTAAAGCACACAGAAAACCGGACAAAAACATGCTGTTCTGAGCTCCAACAGAAGGGGGCAACATTATCTCACAAGCTGTTTTATTCACACCAAATAAGCACCTGACGTCTATGAGAAACAGCTGAAAGCACAGAACATGTTTCATATTTCATTAACCCACACCACATTATTCATACACAACAGAAGTTCACTCAGTCTCAGTGCTTTCATTCAACCATCAGCTACTCTCATATTTTCATTCATTTTATAAAAACACATTCAGCAGAATTTGGAGTTAATATATCGGTACAGTATGTTAATGATGATTATAAAATGAATCAATTTAATAAGTACTAGAAACTAAAAATCTGATCTTTAAAGTGGACTTCAGTTAAGATGGAGGAGAGGCAGATGATACTTATAATGATCATCACAGTTTCAGGTAAATATACTTTTAATCACAATGTTAATTTAATTTTATATCATTTTGCATTGCATCAGGGTTTTAAAGTATGAATTACTACATTTCAGGCGTTTTTGCTGATAGAATTGGACCAAGAGAAGGAGACACTAATATAATCAGAGAAGAAGGAGAGTCTGTGACACTGAGCTGCACATATGAAACATCCAGCAATGATATTTGGCTCTACTGGTACAAACAATATCCAAACAGAGAACCAGAATATATACTGTATAAAGGCGCTCGATCACAGAGCAGTGATGAGAATATACCAGATGGGTTTCAGTCAACTACATCCCAGACATCCACTGAACTTATTATTGTAAAAGCAGCTCTGTCAGATTCTGCTCTTTATTACTGTGCACTTGTAGTAGCCCAGTGATGCAAAATACCAGAGAAGCTTTACAAAAACTTACATGAAATTAATGCTTTGAAGAGTCTTTAATCAATCCGTATCAAAACACATCATGTTTTTCTAAACCACAAACAGTGAATGTGGTAACAGCTGTGAATTTGGGAGGTTAAAATGGTTGCATAAGGGCATGTGAATATAATATAGCATGAATCACATGGTTTCACATTATCACTTCTCAGTTAAATCCTTGCAAAACAACAACAACAAAACACAAAAAAACTTATTTACATTCATGATTATGAATTTTGTTCTTCAGGTGTCACTTTTATGAATGTCATTACTAGTCTTAACGATAAAAAGGAAGGAAATCATAAAAGTTTAATAAAACCATTACATCACACATTACATCATTACAACACTTTCTGACAGAGGCTTCCTCGGTTAATCAGTATATTTGACAACTAAAATGCAGGTCTAAATTCTATTAAGGCTAATGAAAAATATGAATTAGATGGTAAATTATCACCACAAACACATTCAGGATCAGAGATCACAGATTTATGATCAGAGAGAGATGATCTGATTCATAAATTCAGGACCGCAGCTTTAAGAGAAGGTACTCTCTGGAGACACCCTCAGCTAGAAAATGAATGAATGTTTAGTTCAGTAACACTCTGTCATGCTGATGAACCTGAAAACCATCATCCTGAAAATGATGCTTTGTTGTATGCCTTTGCTCTGGTCTCTTTCATTTCAACCCTCATATTTTTCTTCATCTGGTTCATTTGTAAGTCTAGTAAGAATAAAAATGTTGATAATTTCACCTGCAGCTGTCAGTTTGGAAATTTCCCCACACCAGTTGAAACTTATATGTTATGGACAGAAGGGGACATTATAAGTCTTTTATATGGTTACTCCTCAGCAAGAAATTTCTGGGGACAAGGAGATCAACAGAACCCAAGAACAGATCGTTAGGATTATTTTTTGATAATTATATCTTTGTGGCTGAAGAAACACTAAACACTACCTTGGTTCCCAATACAACCTCAGTGAGCATTCAAGTGGGCTCAAGTTACTGTACAGTTTGTTTTGTGGATATTAACATTAATATGATCATTCTTTTTAAGGAAAAGCAAAATTATTCATATTTATTAATAAATTCAAGTTCATGAATTGTCACAGTTTGGGGCTGAAGTTTGCTATAAAAGATTCAAAAGGATCACTGTGTTTTAATGGGAGGTCAGCTTCTAGTGGAGGTGCTTTCTGGAGACATCATCTGCTAGACAGTGGGGGTTTTCTGTCTAATAACATGTGGCAGAGGAACTAATCCACTGCAAAATGGTGCTCAGCTTTTTACTTTTCTTCTGCACTTTTGCATGTAATAATTTTATGTTTGCATTCTTATATTATTATATATTTTCATAGTTTCCATTCTATTTAATTGTATTTTTTGGTATCCTGTGCTGTTTTATTTCATGACAATGGAGTTAATATAATTAAATCTGATTCATAGGAGTCAGTTTTAGGAATATCATCACACCAGTCCAAACAGGTGTTTTGGACAGAGGGGGAAATACTGTATAACTCTGTCCTGTATCTACTCCTCAGCGATTAGTCTGCAGTGGTATCTCCAATTTCATGGTTCAGCTCCTGAATTACTTTTTATAATACGACATAGGACAGGGACAGTTTCACAGAAGTCTCACATTGTAGAACTAGATCCTCGATTGTCTGGAAAACGGAATGAAAAGAAAACCTGTGTGGACCTAGCAATCTCTTCTGCTAAAGTGACAGACTCTGCTCTGTACTGCTGTGCCCTGAGCCCACTGTGACAGCAAAACAAACTACGCTGTACTAAACCTGACTTGTTAATCATCCAGTGGGGTAATTATTAATCATCCAGCATATTTCTACAGATATTTGTGTGTTAGTTTAAAAAGAATAAATACATAAATGAATAAATAAAGAAATAGTATCTTGCTAAAGAAAAACATTTATCATGCATTGATTTACCATTTAAAGTAGTTTTCTGTAGAATTCTATGTGATAATACATTTTGTTTATCTTTTATAAATAATCCACAGACAAAAAATTAATAAATTTAAAAAAAGTAAAAGTTACTCAAACATATTTTCAGTTCAAGAAAGCACATTATTTTAAAAAAGACACATGCTGTTCTGAACTCCAACAGAAGGGGGCAGCATAATCTCACGAGTTATGCTTCACAAGCATTTCACTGATGATCACCAGTGATGATTAAAAAGTACTATCAACATTTAATTTCAAACACTGAATGTAGCGAATCTCGACTAATTAAATTAATTACATTTTTTAAGTAATACCCTGGTGGAAGTCTATATTTTCACTTGCTCTGAGTAATTTTGTTAAAGCAAATTCATTAGACTTTCAGGTAAATATACAATATTTTATTCAGAACTACAGTAACTTGCAATGTACACCAATTCTCATTCATTCATTCATTACATTTATATAGCGCTTTTCTAGGCACTCAGAGCGCTTTACATAGTCTGGGGGTATCTCCTCATCCACCACCAGTGTGCAGCATCCACCTGGATGATGCGACGGCAGCCATAGTGTGCCAGAACGCCCACCACACACCAGCTTACTGGTGGAGAGGAGACAGAGTGATGAAGCCAATCAGCGGATATGGGGATTGTTAGGAGGCCATGATGGTCAGAGGCCAATGGGCAAATTTAGCCAGGATGCCGAGGTCACCCCTTAACCCTTTCGAAAGACATCCTGGGATTTTTAATGACCACAGAGAGTCAGGACCTCGGTTTAACGTCTCATCCGAAGGACGATGCTTGTTGACAGTATAGTGTCCCCCATCACTACACTGGGGCGCTAGGACCCACACAGACCACAGGGTGAGCACCCCCTGCTGGCCTCACTAGCACCTCTTCCAGCAGCAACCTAGTTTTCTCAGGAGGTCTCCCATCCAGGTACTGACAAGGCTCAGCCCTGCTTAGCTTCAGTGGGAAACCGGTCTTGGGCTCCAGGGTGATATGGCTTTAATACAATTCTGTATTAAATCATGATATATTTAATATTATGCATTTATGCATGATGCAAAACACATCACATTATTGTAAACCACAAACAGGGAATGTGGTAACAGCTGTGAATTTAGTGGATAAAAAAGTCATATAGCATGTTAATATAATTTAGCATGTAATGCATGCTCTTCATATTAGCTTGTTATTATCTCTTCTCATATTAGGCAGTGGCGCCCCCAGAAAATGTTAACAGGGGTGGCCAAATGAGGCCACAGTAAATTTTGGGGTGGCACATTAAAATAAAGAAAAAAAAATAAGTTTTGCAATATAGACAAAAAGTTATATCTGTGAGTTCTTGGATTTTATCAATAACGATAATTACACTATTTTGCTGAGTGTTATTGTGCTGATATCTTATTTTTAATTGTGCTGACACCTGATTTTTTTTTTACCTTTACAACATTGTTTCTAAAAGTGTGCACCATATTTTAGGTCAAATACTTGCATTTGGGCTGTTACCAAGCAAATGCAATCAGTATCAACAAAATTGATCTTTGCAATGCAGATAAAACAGAAGCTGCATCTGAAGTGCCATTTAGATGTTTTTACACACTGTTTAATGTAGCTCTGTGGGACATGGAATACTTTAACCTGCAGTTACAAATGAATAAATAATGTTTTGATATTTTAAAGATAAAACATTGAAAACTGATGTTTGAAATTATTTAAAAAATGAAAAGGTTCCATAAAATGTGAAATTAAAACCGCCAATAGGTGGCAGCGAGTCACTGTTAATAAGTGAGTCATTGCGATTGAACCGAATCATTTAAACGGTTGATTCATTCAGGAACGAAACACTTTAATGTTGCTCAGAGACGCAAAACTGTGGCTGCAGCAGGTGCTGCACCTTTTTTCACTTCTTAAACTATTGTGAATTTACATTCTGCATTTAAATTAATAGTACCCACTGCAAATAATCCTAGGGGTGGCCACAGGGGTGGCCAGAGTTTATACAGGGGTGGCCGTGGCCACCCCTGGCCACCCCTTGGGGGCGCCCCTGATATTAGGTTGTGTTTATAAGTATCATGAAAAATGATAGAAATTAATTTTTGAGCAAAATAGTCAGAATATTGGCAATGAGCAGCAAACTGAAGAACACAGTTTCAAAGCAAAGAATTAAAAAGAAATGATCACATATTTAAACAGCTACTGTATGCATGCTCATTTAATCTTTTCTTTGGTGCTACAGATTTAATGTCAGGACAAAAGGAGGAGTTTAGCACAGACTCTATACAGATGAGTAGATATGAACATTACACAACACTGTGTGGAGCAGCTGCTCTGTTTTTAGCTTGTTCTTATTACTTCAGTGAGTGAACATGTTGATCTATATTGTCATACTGCTGTCATCAACCAAAGGTATTATATTGTAAAAGTAAAAGCATTTTATTCAAATGGAAGTGTTTGAAAATACATTTAAGACCACTTTCATTTGCAGGTTCCAGAGCCTCAGAAGTCATCACTACAAACAGAGACAGAGAATTTGCTCTTGAGGGTGACATTAATGTGACACTCTCCTGTAACTACAGTGGTTCTTCTCGTAGTGTTCACTGGTATCGTCAATATGCAGGTTCACCACCACAGTTCCTCATACTGGAATATTCAGGGGTAACAACTCCAGCTAATCCACCCGTTCCAGGAATAACCATCAATCACAGAAAAACAGAAAGCCATGTGGATCTGATCATCTCCTCTGCTGCTGTATCAGACTCTGCTCTGTACTACTGTGCTCTGCAGCCCACACTGACAGGAAAACAAACTGCACTGTACAAAAACCTCACAGTATATTGGGAAAGTATTAAAGCAAGGATTTTTCTACTGACATTTTATTATTCAATGTTCATTAAATATCCAGCTAACCAATAAATAATAAAAACTCCTTCTTCATGCTTTTATGTCATGATTTAAACGTATAAAATGTAATATCCTGCAATTTAAAGGTAATTGTAAGCAACATAAATATGTTTTCTGCAAATCTGGATAATTATTGCTATAGGATCCTCATTTCAAGATTATCCCCCTGAAATGTCACTGAAATATGTTGTAACTTGTAATTAATTACGTCTATCTGTATCTGTGTAATATTACTTATTTGATTAAATATGTGGGACTGTGTTATAAATAACAGTCTTGTCTGTAATATATTGTGTGAGATGATGGCTGAATGTCTGAGTAGGAGGAGTTTAGCACACACATTGTGAAATGCATTAAGACTCTCAACATTTCACAAACCTCATGGGATTAACAGATGTTTCTATGTGTCTCCTGTTCAAACCTGATTATTGTGCCAACATGTTGATTTTTTTATTTGTATTTCTATCATCAGCTCAAGGTATTGTTGCATATGCTGAACATTTCATTAGTACACTGTAAAAAATATTTTGAAGTTGTCAATAGAACAAATAATACTGAAGTATTACTTTTCTTTTATAAGAAAATATTTTCAGTCTATCCACACACATTTAGTTTTGTACTCTAATTTAGTTCTCTTTTTAAGCAAAAGGGCCTGACTACTCTTTCTCAGAAGCCAATAACATAATGGTATTTTCATAGATTTGAAAGAGGATGTCAGTTTATTTTCTGGCTCTGTTTTTGAATTTTTAATTTATGCTTTAAATGCAGGTTCTGGAGCAGCAGAAGTCATCACACCATTCAGTGATAATCAGTTTTCTGATGAGGGTGAGAGTGTGACACTCTCTTGTGGCTACACTGGTTCTGTTCGAGGTCTTCACTGGTATCGGCAATATGCAGGTTCACCACCAAAGTTTCTCATACTGGATTATAATGGGGCAGTTATTAAAGCTGATCCTCCAGTTGCTGGAGTCTCAATCCATCACAGAAAAGACAACAGTAGTGTGGATCTGAAGATCTCGTCTGCTGCTGTCACTGACTCCGCTCTGTACTACTGTGCTCTGGAGCCCACAGTGAAAGGAAATCCACTGCATGCTGTACAAAAAGCTGTTTAAATAAGACTGAAAGAGAGCTGGGGATGAGGGTTTATGTTTTTAAAAAAATCACACAGATATTTCTTATAAAGTTCTTATATTAGTAGATCCTTAAGAAACTGTCATACTGTGAAAATGTTCTGTGGTTGAAAGTGGAAGATTATCACTTTTATGAGTACATAAATCATTTATGCATAACATGTGTAAGCACAACCATCAAATGACTGTGAATATAAACAAATGTCAATAAAAATAACTAAAACATATTTACCATTTTAAAGCACACAGTAAACTGGATAAAACATGCTGTTCTGAGCTCCAACAGAAGGGGGCAACATTATCTCACAAGCTGTTTTATTCACACCAAATAAGCACCTGACGTCTATAAGAAACAGCTGAAAGCACAGAACATGTTTCATATTTCATTACACACCACATTATTCATACACAACAGAAGTTCACTCAGTCTCAGTGCTTTCATTCAACCATCAGCTACTCTCATATTTTCATTTATTTTATAAAACCACATTCAGCAGAATTTGGAGTTAATATATCGGTACAGTATGTTAATGATGATTATAAAATGAATCAATTTAATAAGTACTAGAAATTAAAAATCTGATCTTTAAAGTGGACTTCAGTTAAGATGGAGGAGAGGCAGATGATACTCATAATGTTCATCACAGTTTCAGGTAAATATAATTTTAATCACAATTACTTATATTTTATGAATCAAATAATTCAGTCAAATATAATGTACATTTTTATTAAACAAAAAATTAAATAATGACATTTAAAAATATGATTCACATTTCAGGCATTTATGCTGATAGAATTGGACCAAGAGAAGGAGACACTAATATAATCAGAGAAGAAGGAGAGTCTGTGACACTGAGCTGCACATATGAAACAAACAGCAATGATATTTGGCTCTACTGGTACAGACAATATCCAAACAGAGAACCAGAATATATACTGTATAAAGGCGCTCGATCACAGAGCAGTGATGAGAATATACCAGATGGGTTTCAGTCAACTACATCCCAGACATCCACTGAACTTACAATTGTAAAAGCAGCTCTGTCAGATTCTGCTCTTTATTACTGTGCACTTCAAGTAGCCCAGTGGTACAAAATACCAGAGAAGCTTTACAAAAACTTACATGAAATTAATGCTTTGAAGAGTCTTTAATCAATCAGTATCAAAACACATCATGTTTTTATAAACCACAAACAGTGAATGTGGTAACAGCTGTGAATTTAGAAGGTTAAAAAGGATGCATAAGGGCATGTGAGTACAATTCATCTTGGGTGCCACTCCAACTGTATCCACATGATACCTATTTAAACAGGGTGTTGCTACTAGGGATCTATGGGGCAGTTCCTTCAACAAGCTTATGCAAGAGCAAGTGGTAGCCCCTGTGTGACAGGCCAAGACTTAGTATGATTAGTATGATGACTTAGTACTATTTCCTTTAAAGGAATTTATTATTGATTCCAGGCCTTGAGCTCTACCCTGGGCCCAGGAGTCTGGCCCTAACAGGTAAGCTTGGGTATGTAGCCCAGGCCTTTGGCCGCAAGGTAAAATGTCACAGAAAGCTGTCTAATGTCCCTGGGGCAACTCCCATGGAAATGGTAAAGTTGGTACTTAGTGCTCGACATGGTTCTGGTTTTCAACTATCTATTTCAATATCTTACCAACATGGATGTAACTCCCCCTTCACGACTATGTCCTTCTGAGGGGGCTGTAACACTAGAACAGTATGTTCTCTTATGAATTACAGAAGCCGGGCAGCTTTTAAATTGTGTGTTACACATGACACTAACCACACCCACAATATTAGTAGCCTACACAATATACTGGATGTCACCACAGATTCATTCACACTATAAAGCGATATTCAGGTACAGTTTTCTAATTATTTCAGTAATAGAAATACATACTACATCTGGACTGCCAACATGGAGAAGCAGATGCTATTAATGATTCTCATCGTAGTTACAGGTAAATAATATTGAATCACACTAAACATAGTTGTAAGCTGTACAAATCTCAATTTAATACAAAGCTAACCTCATCTTGATGTTTTTTGTGTTTTATTTTTTTTTATATATATTGCAAGGACACATTGGTGGCATGTTTTAATGAAATAATCCTGATCAGAGATTTCAGAACCTAAATGTATAAAAAAAATTATTTCATTTCAGGTGGATTGGCAGCGAAAATTGGACCAAGAGAAGGAGATAGTAATATAATCACGAAAGAAGGAGAGTTTGTGACCCTGAGCTGCACATATGATGTTAGCAGCAATAATGTTTGGCTTTACTGGTACAGAAAATATCCAAATGGAGAACCTCAGTATTTACTGCTCAAAGGTGCTCGATCAGAGATTGGTGCTGAGGATAAATCAGACCATCGGTTTCAATCAAGTACATCCCAGTCATCAACTGTGCTCGTTATTGAGAAAGCAGTTCTGTCAGATTCAGCTCTCTATTACTGTGCTCTAAGAGTAGCAGCCCAGTGTTACAAAATGCCTGAGACGCTTTACAAAAACATGCTTTAAACAGTCTTTAATCAAATCATCAAACCACAATTGGTTATTTTTTTTGTAAACTGCAGCTCTGGAAATTAGAGTATGGCAACACCTGTGAATTTTGGAGATAATGAAAGGTTATATAGGGGGCATGTGAAACTATCACTTCGCATCTGTTTTTTCTAAATAAGTAATGACTCGAGACTCAGAAATCATTCAGTATACAAATTTGGTTTTTAATTTTGAGCAAACAAACAAGAAAATAAATAAAAAATATAATTATTCTAAAGTAGTTATCCTTCCATGATCCTTCAAAGACCAAATAAACCTGCATAGCTTTCATGTATATAATGGCAAGAGGAGGAGTTAAACATGCACTGGCGTACAGATAAAGATAAGTAACAATCAAACTCTGTGTGAAGAAGCTTTTCTTTCTTTAGGCTGTTCCTGGCAATTTGTTGAGTCAACATGTTCATCTATATTATCTGATGTCATCACCACAAGGTATATTTTTGAAAAATACTGAAACATGTTAAACTGTTTTGTGTATATATTATAATATACTACCAATGCACTATACTTTATAATATTATATAATATATTATATAAAACATTAATATATCAATTTTATGTTCATACAAGATGTGTGTGTTTGTTTGTTACAGTTGATGATACAGTTGAACTCCAGCTAAGCCACCCATTCCAGGAATAACCATCAATCACAGAAAAGAGCAAGTAATGCTGAAGATCACCTCTTCTGCTGTGTCAGACTCTGTTCTGTACTACTGTGTTATGAGGTCCGCAGTAGCAGGAAACATAGTTACGTAGAACAAAAAAAACTTTCAACACAATTTCACTGCTATAGCCTGGCAAAAATAACACCATCTAGAAGTGCTGTTGATGACCAGCTGAATGTCTGGGATTTCCAATAATAATGCTGAGACTTGGAACATGAAATAGCAAAATAAATGTCTTGATGAATTGTAAAATTACAGAAAGGTTTAGTTGATAAAAAATGTCATTAGCATGAAGAAGAACTTGGACATGTGCGATGTCACTATAACCACACCCACTTCTACATTAATTCAAACTTTAGAGTCAGTGAATCGTATCTTCTTCATTCACATTAAATACATGATTTCCCTGAAGTCCATCATTACAGTCTCTAATTACTTCAAACATTATTTGGATTAAAACAAAATAAATTACTTGAAATATTAACATGGACAGATGTTGACTGCTGATTCTCATGACAGGTTATAGTTTAAGTGCCATTTATAGGTTTGAATCTTGTTTTTTTTTTTTTTTTAAATAATACTTCTTTATCAAAAGTGACAGTAAAGACATTTATAATATTACAATAGACTTCTATGTCAAATAACTGCTGTTTCTTGAGCACCAGATCAGCTTATTACTGTAGAGTAATTTCTGAAGCATCGTGAAGCCTGGAGCTTTCATTGTAATTTTGATCATTCTATTATACTGTAATTCTAAAGCAAAATTATTTTTTGTAGGTGTATTTGCTGACGGCATTGTGCCAAAAGAAGTGGGTACAAATAAAACCAGGAGAGATATACAGTGTCCTCCATAAGTATTGGAACAATAAAGACAAAATTGCTTTCTCTGCTGAGGAATCAAGACATTTGCAAATATGATTAAAGGATGAATATGCGACAAAACTACAGAATGTCACATTTTATTATTAGGACTTTCGACACTACATGTTCCCTTTCAAAAGCTACTCTCGATGCTGCGCTCAATAGCGCTAATGAGAACATTCTTTGTTCGACCGGTTGTGAAGCACGTGTGTCAAACACGCCAAGAATTGGCTTACATAACCTCGGCAGGTGACGTCACTGATAACGTGCACCTGCAGGTTATAAATAGACGTGAAACGGAAACATACTCAGGTTTCTTTGTCTTCAGAGACCGCATTGTGTGTGTGTGTGTCACGCTGATGAAAGTATTAGTTTAAAAGAAAAAAGGGAGAAAGAAAGTTGTAACTATTCTTGCTGATTCCATATGAGATGTGTGCCTCACTCTCCATGGCCGATCTCTGAAGAGAAATCGCATGTTTATTGTTTAAAAAAAAAAAAGGCTGCTTTTGCGTTCTAGAGTGGCAGTTGTAAGCACCGCGGTTCACTTCCTATCCGCGCTATGCTCTTTGCTCTCACGAGGAACGAGCTGCTTCCCACTCATTAAGATCGCGCTCCGATCTGGAGGATCAGACGGTTCTCGCGCCCACCTCCGAAGCGTGCCCAGGCACTTCTTCGGATTGGGCAGAGGCTGCTGTAGCTCTAGCTTCTGTTGAAATGGACATTGAGAGTGCTCTCTCCTAGCGCTCCTCTCGCGATTATAAGCACATGAGGAGTTACTAGGTGGTGACTCGTGCAGTGACCAGATTAAAGCCTTAAAATTAGATTTTGTATATTATGATTTCAAAGGTGAGAGAGACGCTAGCTGCTATCTCTCCCCTATTGGAGCAACATCATTTAGATAAAAATATAAATAAATGATGATGATGATTATGATATAATATAAAATATATATAATATATATGAAAGGACAGCAATTGTTTCCTGCCAAGCCACGTACTGCAGCAGCATCTGCACTTGGATGGAACACATTTCATGCTGTGGGTCAGACTAGTACTGCCCTGCACACAATAGGTTCTGCAGGCGTATCAGGCTGATTAAAATAAATAAAGAAATAAGTCTGAGTGCCAGGAGGAGACTTTTAATATGTTTCTCACTCACTGTGCTCAAGTGTCGGGGCTGTCAAGAAATAAATAAATAAACAGTCCCGACTCGATCCAGCTCCTCTGGGGTAGGAGGTTCAAACCGAGAGTGTGGCGAGTTGTGCGCCCCCTCATAAGACTGGGGAGCAGCTTGTAGCACTTGCCAGCCGCAGAGGGAGCTGGACTAAAGTACGGTCATTACGACCAAAGCAAGGGCCTTAAGCTGTGCCCAGGACAAAGGGTGTGTCCCCTCAGGGAGGGCCCTGGAAAATTCTATCAGAAGTATAAGGCTCCTCCCTGGCACCCTTAGGGGATCACTGAACAACCTCCTCCACCACCGGTGTTTCGGGGGGCAGTGGCTTCCAGTAAAATGATACATGCTCTGTTGCTTCCTGCCACGTTTCAGGACACCAGATATCTTAACCCCCCCCCCCCCCACACAACAAACAAAGTGTCACAATTAAGTGCTCTTTTTGGAGAAGCTGGCAGCGTGGAAGCTACTGCCAAATATCTCCCCATGAGTCGAAAGAACTGGAGTGAAGGGCTACAGGATTCAGTTTGCACATCGTCTTCTGCGTTTCAACAGCGTGGTCTCCACCTCTGTTAAACCGGCACGTGCATATCTGTTGACACAGGAATCACAGACTCTGCTGGTCAAAGGGGCCATAGAATGTGTTCCCCTGCAGACAGAGAGTCAGGCTACTACAGTCTACAATCCAGTACTACAGGATTCCCAAGAAAAACGAGGGGCTGCGTCCAATCACAGATCTATGGACGTGTATTTTCATTTTGAAATATTGCCACAACTCAGGAGGTTCGCTTTCGGGGGCGAAGCTTACCAGTGTCAGGTTCTTCCATTCGGCCTAGCTTTGTTATCCCGCACTTATACGAAATTCATGGAT
The DNA here is from genome assembly GCF_963082965.1 of Carassius carassius. Lineage (NCBI taxonomy): Eukaryota > Metazoa > Chordata > Actinopteri > Cypriniformes > Cyprinidae > Carassius > Carassius carassius. The sequence continues at coordinate 10,822,329 of NC_081766.1, forward strand.
GCAGCTCTGGCTCCTCTACGACTCCAGGGCATCCACATTTAAAATGTACAACCCGAATTCCGGAAAAGTTGGGACGTTTTTTAAATTTTAATAAAATGAAAACTAAAGGAATTTCAAATCACATGAGCCAATATTTTATTCACAATAGAACATAGATAACGTAGCAAATGTTTAAACTGAGAAATTTTACACTTTTATCCACTTAATTAGCTCATTTAAAATTTAATGCCTGCTACAGGTCTCAAAAAAGTTGGCACGGGGGCAACAAATGGCTAAAAAAGCAAGCAGTTTTGAAAAGATTCAGCTGGGAGAACATCTAGTGATCAATTAAGTTAATTGATATCAGGTCTGTAACATGATTAGCTATAAAAGCTGTGTCTTAGAGAAGCAGAGTCTCTCAGAAGTAAAGATGGGCAGAGGCTCTCCAATCTGTGAAAAATTGTGGAAAACTTTAAAAACAATGTTCCTCAACATCAAATTGCAAAGGCTTTGCAAATCTCATCATCTACAGTGCATAACATCATCAAAAGATTCAGAGAAACTGGAGAAATCTCTGTGCGTAAGGGACAAGGCCGGAGACCTTTATTGGATGCCCGTGGTCTTCGGGCTCTCAGACGACACTGCATCACTCATCGGCATGATTGTGTCAATGACATTACTAAATGGGCCCAGGAATACTTTCAGAAACCACTGTCGGTAAACACAATCCGCCGTGCCATCAGCAGATGCCAACTAAAGCTCTATCATGCAAAAAGGAAGCCATATGTGAACATGGTCCAGAAGCGCCGTCGTGTCCTGTGGGCCAAGGCTCATTTAAAATGGACTATTTCAAAGTGGAATAGTGTTTTATGGTCAGACGAGTCCAAATTTGACATTCTTGTTGGAAATCACGGACGCCGTGTCCTCCGGGCTAAAGAGGAGGGAGACCTTCCAGCATGTTATCAGCGTTCAGTTCAAAAGCCAGCATCTCTGATGGTATGGGGGTGCATAAGTGCATACAGTATGGGCAGCTTGCATGTTTTGGAAGGCTCTGTGAATGCTGAAAGGTTTTAGAGCAACATATGCTTCCCTCCAAACAACGTCTATTTCAGGGAAGGCCTTGTTTATTTCAGCAGGACAATGCAAAACCACATACTGCAGCTATAACAACAGCATGGCTTCGTCGTAGAAGAGTCCGGGTGCTAACCTGGCCTGTCTGCAGTCCAGATCTTTCACCTATAGAGAACATTTGGCGCATCATTAAACGAAAAATACGTCAAAGACGACCACGAACTCTTCAGCAGCTGGAAATCTATATAAGGCAAGAATGGGACCAAATTCCAACAGCAAAACTCCAGCAACTCATATCCTCAATGCCCAGACGTCTTCAAACTCTTTTGAAAAGAAAAGGAGATGCTACACCATGGTAAACATGCCCCGTCCCAACTATTTTGAGACCTGTAACAGAAATCAAAATTGAAATGAGCTCATTTTGTGCATAAAATTGTAAACTTTCTCCGTTTAAACATTTGCTATGTTATCTATGTTCTATTGTGAATAAAATATTGGCTCATGTGATTTGAAAGTCTTTTAGTTTTCATTTTATTAAAATTAAAAAAACGTCCCAACTTTTCCGGAATTTGGGTTCTATATAAACGACTGGTTGAATCTGACCCAGTCTCAAGAGCTTGCGCTTCGACATCAGCATGTCGTCCAAGCTCATCTCGAATCTCTGGGGTTGAGACTCAATGGCAAGAAAAGCGTTCTCTCTCCGGCTCAGAGGACATCGTATTTGGGTGTGGTATGGGACTCGATCATAATGCAGGCACAGCGGTCTCCTGCATGTATCAAATCCATTCTAAACACCCTAAAGAACATCAAGCTAGGCCAGAAAGTCACTGTTCATCACTTTCAGAAGGTTTTAGGTCTCATGGCAGCTGCATCCACGGTGATACCTTTGGGCCTCCTGCACATGAGACCATTTCAGTTGTGGCTCAGAGCCAGGGGATTTCATCCAAGGGCCAATCCCCAGTGGCAATTAAGGGTTACGCGCCAGGGGCTTCGTACCCTATCTATGTGGTTCAGATCCCGGTCTCTGACTTTGGGTCCCACTCTAGGTCCGTGTTGTCATCGCAAGATGCTAATGACAGACGCTTCCCTCATGGGCTGGGGAGCGGCCTTAGTTGGCTGTCCAGCCCAAGGGATCTGGAGAGGTCATCTTCTCGAATTGGCACATCAATTCCCTCGAAATGAAGACTGTATTTCTGGCCCTGAAATACTTCCTCCAGCAGTTGAGAGGCTACCATGTCCTAGTGCGGGTGGACAACACATCTGTAGTCTCTTAAATAAATCGCCAGAGCGCACTGCAGTCGCGCCGCTCGAACGAGTTAGCGCACCAGGTTCTGCTTTGGGCACAGGACAAGTTTCTGTCCCTCAGGGCGATTTACATTCCTGGGCATATGAATTTGGGAGCAGACTTGCTGTCCAGACAAGCTGTGAAACACGGGAAATGGAAACTCCACCCCTAAGTAGTCAAATCTGGGAAAGATTCAAGTAGTCGCAGTGGACCTCTGTGCTTCACAGGAGATGGCACAATGTCCCCTCTACATCTCTTTGACTCATCCAGCTCCCCTGGGTCTGGACGCTATGGCCCATGCGTGGCCAAGACTGCGTCTTTACGCCTTTTATCCGATTGCTCTGCTCCCGGGAGTCCTGGCCAAGGTCCGTCGACAGGGGTCTCGCCTCTTACTGATAGCGTGCCGTTGGCCGACCGGAGTTTGGTTCCCAGATCTAATATCCCTCCTCGATGGCTCGCCTTGGGCGATTCCAGTCAGGAGAGATCTTCTCTCTCAGGCACAGGGGACAGTATTTCATCCCCGGCCTGAGCTCTGGAACCTTCACGTCTGGCCCCTGAGGGGACCAACCACAGATGCTGGCCTTCCAGCCACAGTAATAGAGACTATTCTAAGTGCTAGGACTCCCTCCACTAAAAGAACTTATGCCCTCATATGGAGTGTTTTTGAGGGCTGGTGCATGACACACCATGCAGACCCAGCTCACTGCCAAATTGTTTCAGTACTGGAGTTTCTGCAAGAGAAATTGTCCTCAGGCACAGGCCCTAGTACTCTCAGATCCTATGTGGCCGCTATTTCGGCTTGCCACTTTCTGATTGATGGGGTTTCTGTTGGAAAGCACCCTCTAGTCGCCCGCTTCATTCGTGGGGCTAAGTGGTTGAGGCCACCCACTAGAGCTACGGTCCCTTCATGGGATTTAGCCATAGTGCTCGAAGGGTTGGCTGGCCCCCCATTCGAACCATTAGAATCAGCGCCTGCCAGGCTTCTGACTCTAAAGATGGTTTTTCTTATGGGCATTACCTCTCTAAGGAGAATTCGGGATGTTCCTGCTCAAGTGTGTGATGCGGCAGGTTGGTCCTCTCCGCACACATTTGTCAGGTTCTATAGTTTGGATGTCCATCCTACTAATTTCCAAAGTCTTCTGTCCTCCGCCATTTACAACAACAGAGCAGAAGAGACTTCAATTACTGTGTCCAGTATGTGCTCTTCAGATTTACTTCCACCGCACTAGCCAGTGGCGTAAGTCAGAGCAGCTTTTCATATGCCGTGGGGGCCGCAGTCAGGGGTGCGCCTGCCACCAGGCAAACAGTTTCACATTGGGTGAGGGTTGCTATTGCCCTAGCCTACGAGGCGCGTGGTCAAACTTCGCCTCTAGGAGTTAGTGCCCATTCAACCAGTTGGGTTGCATCTTCAATGGCTTGAGCAAGAGGTGCACCCTTGCAGCAAGTGTATGATGTGGCAGGTTGGTCCTTTCCGCAGACATTTGTCAGATTCTATAGTTTAGATGTCGATGCTACTCCGGGCTCGCATGCCCTTGAGTCCACATCCCAGAGTCATGTCTGAGACCTCTTCGATGTTTGTGCACACATACTACACAACCTTGGGGGTCCAGACACTTACAGTGCGGCGGCGTTGGTATTCTCGTTCCCATTAGCGCTATTGAGCACAGCATCGAGAGTAGCTTTTGAAAGGGAACGTCTCGGGTTACTTGGCTGTAACCCTGTTCCCTGAAAAAGCGGGAACGAGATGCTGCGCCTCAATGCCGCACTGTCGACGTGTCCGGACGTCTCTTCGGACAAAGGGGTAACCTGAGCATGTTTCCGTTTCACGTCTATTTATAACCTGCAGGTGCACGTTATCAGTGACGTCACCTGCCGAGGTTATGTAAGCCAATTCTTGGCGTGTTTGACACACGTGCTTCACAACCGGTCGAACAAAGAATGTTCTCATTAGCGCTATTGAGCGCAGCATCTCGTTCCCGCTTTTTCAGGGAACAGGGTTACAGCCAAGTAACCCGAGACATTTTACCAAATAAAAAGGACAGCACTTTTAGAGTTCATCCCACTATTTGATGTGAGCAAGTATTGGAACAGTTGAATTTAAGGCAGATATAAAAGATTAAAAGCTAATATTTAGTTGCAGATCCCTTGCATGTAATCAGAGCAGTGAGTCTGCAACCCATAGACATCACCAGACTCTTGCTCTTATGCTGTGAAATGCTTTTCTGCAGCCTTTAATGCAGCCAATTACAACTGTTGCTTGTTTTGGGGAGTTTCTGTCTTTAGTTTCCTCTTCAGCTGGTGAAATGGCATGCTGGAGGATTTAAATCTGGAAATTGATTTGGGCAAACTAAGACTTTACATTTCTTTGCCCTGATAAAGTCCTTGACTGAACTGGCAGGGTGTTTTGGGTCATTGTCCTGATCCAATATGAAGTGCTTTCTAATGAGTTTGGTGGTATTTTCTTGAATATTGGTAGCAAAGCTGATTTTGTACCCTTCCAAATTCATTCTGCTACTGCCATCATACAGTTAAGTCATCATTAAAATGAAGAGGTCCTGTTCTAGAGACCCTATGTTCTAGAGTCTATGGCCCATGCCATGACACCAGCTCCACCAAGCTTTACAGATGAGCTTGTATGCTTAGGATCATTTGCAGTTCCCTTTTTTTCTCTCCACACCTTTGCTTTCCAATCACTTAGATAAAGGTTAATCTTTGTCTCATCAGTCCATCAACTCAGTTCCAAAACTCTACTGGCTCACATTTGTAAAGAATCTTGCCTTTCTATTTTTGGTGCTGATTAGAGGTTTGCATCTTGCTGTGTAGCTTCTGTAATTCTTTGTCAAATTCTCCTGTGGACTGTAGATTGACAGAGCATCACCCCAGCTTTCTGGAGGTTGCTGGTGATTTTACAGACATGTATTTTAGGGTTCATTTTCACAGTTTTTTTAATTTGTCTGTCATCAACTACTGTTGTTTTTCAGGTTCTATCAGGTTTTTATTGGTTGCTATCGTGAAAAACAAGTTTATGATTTCAAAAGTAGTCTGATTAATTCCTAGCTGGTGAATTTTGCTCTTTTAAGAGACAAAATGTTATTGTAACTAATAGATTAAACAATGTATCTTACAGTATTGTTTTAGCTTGAGGTATAGAGCATTGATCAATCAAACTAAACGAAACATGAAAAAAATCATTCCACATGTGTTTCTGGTTTTGTGATAAATAATTCTGATATTTATAAAAAAAAAATTTAAGAGGCGGAGCATAACATAGGCCTGTAGGACATTCATTCAGACTGAGGCGAGCAGCAGCCTGTTCATCATGTTCACATGTGTGCTTATACTGCTGTCTTTAACTCAAGGTAAAATCTTACATACTGTATACTCATTACATTACAACATTCTCATTTTAAATATGCTCAACAATCCTTGAGTCTTCACTGGTATCTGCAACATGCAGGTTCACCACCACAGTTCCTCATTCTGGATTACTATGGAACAACTACTCGTGCGAATCCTGGAATATCCATCAGTCACAGAAAAGAAGAGAACAGTGTGGATCTGATCATCTCCTCTGCTGCTGTATCAGACTCTGCTCTCTTCTACTGTGCCCTGAGGCCCACAGTCACAGGAAACACTCTACACACCATACAAGAACCTGAAACACTATTAAATTGTAAATATACAGTGATGTCTCTCCACCAGGCATATGAAGGCATATATTCAGAATATTTAATTGTGCTTTCAAATTGCAATTTCTTTTTGAATTACTCTGAGCTTTGTATACAAAATACAGATCCATTCATCGTTAAAAATTAAATTATTTTACAAGATGAATTGCTAGTGATGGAAGATAACACTATTCTGATGCAAACTATTATGAATTTCATACTCTTCTTAAAATGCATATAATATAGTGTACATTTGGGACAATTCTGAAAGGTTGTCATAAATTCCTGTCCACTGTGCAGTATAGTTGGAGCAATTTTGTACATTTAACTTTTTGAATGCACTAGTTCTGAGATACATAAATGTTCGTTATCTGCCACTAGGGGGTGAAGTTACAGCAAAAACAAGACATGCAGTGAATTATTTACATTCAGAATTCTAATGGTATTTTCTTAAAATAAACGGCAAAATAATCAAAGATATCAAACAGAAAGAGAGAGTAACTCTGAGCTTTATATAATAGCTCAAGTACAAAAGAGCAAAATCAAATCCTATTAACTGACAGTTTCTAGTGGAAAGATAGAAGGTGGTCTAAATATCCGAAACCACACCCACATTTATAGACTATTAGCTGCACAAATGACTCCCCATTACATTGATGCATTTACTTTCAACTTAAAATCATTAAGCATATATTAACACGCCTAATTTATTATAAATACATTTCTTACCATGGAGATGTGTTCTACTGCTTCTTATAACAGTACCAGGTAAAGTGCATTTCACTAGACTACAACAGACTGAGGATTCAAAGTGTTGATTGTGTAAATATTAATTTAATTGATATTATTAATTGAATCTGATATTCTATATTTCATAGCATAATAAATGTTATAATTCATAGCACTGTTACTTTATTAACAGAGAGAACAGGGGTTAAATTAAACCTTTAATAAAGAATAATTAATTCTCTTGCAGGTATATTTGCTGATAACATTGAACCAAAAGACAAGGACAATATAATCAGTAAAGAAGGAGAGTCTGTGACACTGCGCTGCACATATGATACAAGCAGTAACAATATTTTTCTTTACTGGTACAGACAGTATCCCAAAACAGAACCTCAGTATTTACTGTGGAAAGGTGCTCGATCATGGAGCCAAGCTGAGGATATACCAGACCGCCGGTTTCAGTCAATTACATCTGAATCATCCACTAAACTCATTATTGCCAGTGAAACTCTGTCAGATTCAGCTCTCTATTATTGTGCTCTAAGAGTTGGAGCCCAGTGATACAAAATGACTGAGAGGCTTTACAAAAACTCACACCCAAACTAATTGCTTTGAACTGTATTTGATCAACTGAAAATCAAACCATAGCTATACTTTATGTGAACCACAAAGTCTCTGAATAACAGAATATGGTAACACCTGCCAAAACCTAACTGAGATAAATGAAATTAAGGATAAAAGTTTACTTCATTAATTATTACCACCGTTCATCCCGTGATCATCAGTGTTCATGCTGATGATTTATAAATTAAAAACAGCTCATTCATTTGACTTTACCAGACAATTAATATTTTACCTTAACGGTCCAAACTAAGGTGTTGTTTGAAGAAGGAGATAAATTGTATATGTATACATGAATCTCCATTACATTCATATATTTACCTTTCAATTGAAACTCATTAAGCATTTATTTATTGGCTTATTTTATTAGCAAATTTTTCACCATGGAAAGATGTGTTCTACTTCTTATTCTAATAACAATTTCAGGTAAAGTGCATTTCAAATATCAGCAATAGACTAAAATATATGGTGGAATCAAAGTGTTGATTATGTACATATTTAATTAATTGATTATAAATTATAATTCTGACATCATATATTGTTTTTTATATTGTTAATTCATTGCACAGTATCTGTGACAACAGAAAGGAGAGGGGTTTAATTAAACTTTTCTAGCTGGAAAACATGCAACATCTTACTTATAAGTACACTGTCCTGCAGATAAACTAAAACTTCATTCTTGAAAATGATGATTTTTATTTTTGTTTTAATTTGTTCTCTAACAAAAGTATATTCTATCACAAACAGTCAGGATTTTATAATTTTTGTTTGCTGTTCTATTATTTCATATGAATATTTATTTCTTTAAATATTGATTTAATTTTGAATATTGCGATCTGCAGGTGTCAGTTTTTGGAATGTCATCACACCAGTCTAAACTGAGGTGTTTGGGACAGAGGAAACAGGAATAATACTGTACAAATACACATCATGTACCTGGTAAGTACAATGAACATTTGAGAAATGACACTACTTTGTAAAATAACAAGTGCAAGCAGATCCATTAGGCATCAATCCATCATAATATTTGTTAATTTCTGTGTTTTACAAGAAGGTTATGTCAAAAGGCGCAGCTTATCACAGGCTTGTGAAACAGAGTAGTTCAGTGATAGTCAGCATCACAGATCACTGATGCAAGCAACAACTACCATCATGTTCACTTGTGTACTTATACTGCTCACTTGAACTCAAGGTAAAATCGTACATGCATCATTACATAACAATATCTCATTTTAAGCATGCTTAAATACGTTTTGAATGATTTAAGCCACACTTGCTGCTAAAACTGTATTAGAGTAGGAAAAGTCTTATTCAAAATGAAGTATAGTGCTTTTTTAAATTAAACTTATACACTGATTGACCAAATGGTTGTTGCACAGATTTGCATTTAAAGTTCAAGTGGATCTGTTTTCCCATAAGCTTTACCTCATGTATTACCTGAAACAGTACTTCTCAGCTGTGTGTTCATGTTCACTCCAGTCCTGTAGCTCAGTCTATGGTTTTTTATGCTGATTTAAGTTATTATTTTAAATGATAGTAGCTTGCTTGAGACATTATCTGTTTGACAAGGAAATAATTAAAATTCTAGTTGAAGAACAGCTTGTGCTGAACTAAAACATAATTCTGGTTAAAATCAACGTTGCTCTGCTTAACTGGTTTGTTCTGATCTCTTACATGCATTCCATTTATTTGTCTTTTCTATTACTTTGTCTAGTTGAGATGAATAAGTGTGGAGTCTAAATAAACCACACCCACTCTATGGTTTCACAATAGGCCACTACTGTCATACATTTACCTTTAAACTTCAGTTCATATAGCAAGCTACGTAGTAAACCTTATCAACATGGAGAGATGGTTTCTACTGATTCTCATAACAGGACCAGGTATAAAATATTTAATCTGAGCAGATTCAAATATTTTTATATTAAAATGTTTGGCCATTTTTATTGGTACTCTAATATAAAAACAACGTCACATTTGTTGAAGAAATTCTTTGCTAGTGTAATTTTTATTTATACATGTTTTTTTTTTTTTTGGATGTGTAGAGAAGCCAGCTGACCTGTTCAATCTGTCCAATTCTCCTGCAGGTGTTTTATCTGACAGTATTCAACCAAAGGAAACTACTATTTACAGAACTGAAGAAGAGCGTGTAACTCTGGGCTGTTCATATGATACCAGCAGCAATTATGTCTATCTCTACTGGTACAGAAAGTATCCTAACAGAGAACCAGAATATTTACTTTATAAAGGTGCCCGATCATATAGCAGTGAGAATATACCAGATAGGTTTCAGTCGATTACATCCCAAACATCCACTGAACTCACTATTAAGAGTGTATCTCTGTCAGATTCAGCTCTCTATTATTGTGCTCTAAGAGTAACAGCCCAGTGATATAAAATGCCTAAGAAGCTTTACAAAAACTCACATGTAGTTTTTGCTTTAAAAAAATAAAGATCAAATAAGAATTAAACCATAGTTATATCTTGTACAAACCACAATGCTCCGTTCATTACACCTGCTGGAAGAAAATAACTGTGCTTAGGAGGAAACTGTAAAAGATGATTACATTTGCGATAATTGTTTTTGTCATGCCATAATAAACCTTTCCACAAGAGAGCATCTGAAAATAAAGTTTTCCATGCTAAAATCACTATGAAAACTATGTTTTTTGAAGGAATAGTTTAAACAAGAATGAAAATTTATTGAAAATGTACTTGACTAATGCTATCCAGATGATTTTGGATAAGCATTAGTAATGCTATCCAGATGAGTTTGTTTCTTCATTGGAACAGATTTGGTGAAATTGTGCATTACATCGTTTGCTCACCAGTGGATCTGCATTGAATTGCTGCCATCAGAATGAGAGTCCAAACAGCTGATAAAACCATCGCAATAATCCACAAGTAATTTTGTCCTGTTTGTAAATTAATGTCATATGAGGCTAAAAGCTGTGTGTTTGTAGTAAATCGTTTAAATGCTGTGTAATTAATCTATATTAATCTTTAATGACACAAGGGTGACTACATTTTCAGCAAATTAAAATTTTTAAGTGGACTATTACATTAATCCTATCATAAGCCGTTATACGCTTATGGATACTGCACGGATTTTTACTCTTGCATGTTGCACTCTTGTGAATGACATCCTCCAGTCCAAAATGAGATGTTCCATCCAGAATGAAGAAATAAAACTTGTAACTACTTTCAGCATATATTTAACAGTAGTATCACCAATATCCCAGACAAGCGCCTAAATATCTATTAGTCATTCTACATTCCACTGGGAAAGTTTCACAAAGGTCAGAAGTTGTGGATCAAGTTCCTTGATTCTCTGGCAAACTGATTGACAAGAAAACCCGTGTAGATCTGGATATCTCCTCGGTCAAAGTGACAAACTTTGCCATGTGACCGAAAAAAAAAAATTATTTGTAAATTAACTAAGATAGATCACAAATTGCATCACTGTCAAGCAGTCACTATAAAAATCAAAGACGTCTTTCACATCATCTGCAAATAGGACTGCAAACATGATGCAATTATGTGTTAAGACTTACACTGCCAATTAACATCAGTCCTGCAACCATTTGTATTGGAAGTTTAAGTGCATCTGTTTTCCCCTTATTAAAGACTCCCTTGAGGGATGTCATAAGCTTTAACTCGTGTATTAGTCTACCTGAAACAAACATTAATTTAAACAGCTTAACAACTGTGTATTATTTGTGTATTATTCATGTTCACTCCACTCAATACTGTAGCTCAGTTTATGTTTTTTACTGCTGTTTTAAGTGTAACTTTAAGGGTTGGAGATTTTTTTTGAGACATCATCTGTTTGAAAAGGAAAGAATGCACATTTCTGTTGAAGAACAGATTGTGCTGAATTAAAACTTAATTTTGGTTATAATCAACATGTTGCTCTGCTTAACTGTCTTGTTTTGTTCTGTTATATTTAAGTATTCCATTTATTTGTCTTGTCTATTGCTTTATCTACTTGAGATCATGAAGTGTGGAGCTTTTACATAATATTTGTTTTTTTGTCCACATAGAAGAACTTGCTGATTTTTTACTCCCATAATGCTAATGGTGCTTTTCCTTACACATATAAAGACAGCAGAATAACCAAAGACAAACGCACAAAGAGACAGCAACTCTGAGCTCTATATAACAGATCACAAGCAAACGATCTAGAGGAAATTAAATTAACTGACAGTTATCTCAGTTTCTAATATGGAAAAAACAGGTTGCCTACAGTAAATATCAGAAACCACACCCACATTTACAGACATTATAGCTGCACAAATGACTCTCCATTCATACATTTACCTTTTAACTTAAAACCATTAATGCATATTTACCGACCTAGTTTATTGGTAAATTTTTCACAATGGAGAGATGTGTTCTACTAATTCTTATAACAGTATCAGGTAAAGTGCACTTTAAATATTAGCACTACACTAAAATAGATATAAACATATTTAATTCTTAGATGTTGAACTACAATGCTGAAATCACATGTGATAAAGGAGTTTTATGAAATATAATTAATTCTTTTGCAGGTGTGTTTGCTGACAGCATTGAACCAAAAGACAAGGATAATATAAACAGTACAGAAGGAGAGTCTGTGACACTGAGCTGCACATATGATACAAGCAGCACTTATGCTATGCTTTTCTGGTACAGACAGTATCCAAACAGAGAACTTCAATATTTACTGCGTAAAGGTGCTCGATCATGGAGCTACAGTGAGGATATACCAGACCGCCGGTTTCAGTCAATTACTTCTGAATCATCCACTGAATTTACTATGGACAGTGTAACTCTGTCAGATTCAGCTCTCTATTATTGTGCTCTAAGAGTTCGAGCCCAGTGATACAAAATCCCTGAGAGGCTTTACAAAAACTCACACACAAAATAAATGCTTTGAACCATATCTGATAAAGTGAAAAACAAACCACAGTTGTACTTTACGTGAGCCACAAAACCTGTGAATAAAAGGATATGGTAACACCTGCTTTAACTTAACAGATAAATAAAAATTAAGCATTAAAAGTTTCATTCAACAATTATTACTCTGAAAAAGTGACTGCTTTGTTTTCCGTATTTTCCGGACTATAAGTTGCACTTTTTTTCATAGTTTGGCTGGTCCTGCGACTTATAGTCAGCTGCGACTTCTTTATCAAAATTAATTTGACATGAAACAAGAGAAAACATTGCCGTCTCCAGCCGCGAGAGGGAGCACTCCAGCAGCGCTATATGCTGCTCAGTGCTCCTGTAGTCTACCACTGAAGACATAGAGCGCCCTCTCGCGGCTGTAGACGGTAATGTTTTCTCTTGGTTTTTGGTTCTAAATAAATGCAACTTATAGTCCGGTGCAACTTATATATGTTTTTTTCCTCATCATGACGTATTTTTGGACTGATGCGACTTATACTCAGGTGCAACTTGTAGTCCGAAAAATACGGTAGTTGATTCTGTCTGTCAGTGTGAGTCAGATTATCTGAATATGAAGACTATCTTTAGGGGGAGGTGCATTAGCAGGAGACCTGCTGTGCTACAGTAGAGAGTGAATCAATGTTACTTCAATAATGGTCTGTCCTGCAGATGTCCTGTCCTGTCCTGCAGATGAACTTTTTTAGTCTGTTCACTAACATGTAAAAATATTCTATGCCAAAGTGTCAGATTTAATTTTCTTGCTTTCTGTTCTGCTGTGGCATGTGAAATTTTAATTTAAATGATTTCAACTTGAATTCTGTCTTCCTATTTGCAGGTGTCAGTTTTGGGAATGTCATCACACCAGTCCAAACTGAAGTGTTTTGGACAGAAGGACACAATATTACTACTTTAACTGCTCCTCAGCAGTTAGTATTGCCCATATCCCGGTTCAGCTCCTGAATACTTTTTAGTAATTTTCCATGCTACAGGGAGTTTCACAAAGGTCTGAAATTGTAGATCAAGATCCTTGATTCTCTGGAAAACTGAAAAAGAAAAAAAAACTGTGCAAAAACACATCATACCTCTGTTAAGTAATTGAAAATTTGAGAAATAACATTACTTTGAAAGATAACAAGTGCAAGCAGATTTAGGCATCAATCCATCATATATGTTAATTTCTTAGCTTTATAATAGGGTTACTGTATGTCAAAAGGTGGAGCTTTCACATCAAAGGCATGTGTCTTATCCACTGCGCCATCAACATTCCCAGTTTTCCAAATGTCATCAATCCAGTCAAAAATTAAATGTTCCATCCTGAAGGAGCAAATATAACTCTGTCGTGTACATTCTCTTCAGCATATACTCTACAGTGGTATCACCAATATCCTTCTAAATATCCTTTAGTCATTCTATATTCTACTGGGAAAGTTTCCCAAAGGTCAGAAATTGTGGCTCGAGATCCTCGACTCTGACCAGAAAATAAACAACACTGTACAAAGAGTAAGACAGATCACACACTGCATCACTGTCAAGCACTTAATAAAACATTCAGTTTATAGTTTTAAGAGGAGGAGTTTGCTTGAGACATCATCTGTTGACAAGGAAAGAACAGAAAGTTTAGTTGAAGAACATCTCGTGCTGAACTAAAACTTCATTCTGGTTATGATCAACATGTTGCTCTGCTTAACTGGTTTGATTTGTTCTCTTATATATAAGTATTCCATTTATTTTTTATTTTTTATGATTTTGCTGAGATTAATAAGCGTAGAATTTGTGTTAGTTCATTTTTATGTATGTTACAATTCTATAAATTGACTATTTGACTTTTGATTTTGAAGGAGGCAGTTCTGCAAATGTTATCACACCAGTTCAGACTGAGGTTTATAAGAAAGAGAGAGAAAATGTTACTCTGTCCCTGTAGCTACTCCTCAGCATCTACACTGCATTGGTATCGCCAATATCCCAGATCAGCTCCTGAATTTCTTTTGATAATACTACACGCTACAGGAAAAGTTTTACAAAAGTCAGAAATTGTGGATAGAGATCCTCACTTCTCTGGGAAAGTGAATGAAGAGAAAACCCATGTGATTCTGGAGATCTCCTCTGCTAAACTGACAGATGCTGGTCTGTATTACTGTGCTCTGACGCCCACAGTGACATAAAACACAACACCACCGTTTGAAAACCCTCCTAACAGTGATACTATAGGTGAATGTACTGTACCATACATGTCATGTCTTCCGAATATATGAAATTACATATATACACTGTATATATATATATATATATATACATATACATATATATATATATATATATATATATATATATATATATATATACTGTTCAGCATTGTATGCTAGAAGAAGCCAAAAACTAAAACTTGAAAAACAATTACAGATTTGCATTGACACCATGATACATGTCATCTATTTAGAAGATGTAATTGTGCTCTGATTAGGAATTACTCTTAGTTTTGCATTCATAATACTGATGTACAATACTGATTAAAATTTATTGTTTATATTGTATTCATGATTGTTTAAATGAAATGTTGGACAAGTTGACTTTAAAATTGCTGGTGGTGGAAAATCACTTTATGCATGCTTTTCATTTATAGTCTTCATACAAGTAATTTAAGTCAGTAGTGTGAACCTGGGAAAATATTTCTGCAATTTTTGCAACAAAACTTATCTTAAAACGTATCGTAATTCATTGTTTAGTTGGATGCCGTAATGCATCAGTTTTATGATAAATGTACTGTATTTGTTTGTCATCTGCCACTAGGGGGTGACGTTACAACCAAAACATCATAGAGTGAATGATGTATAACTTTCAAAATGCTAATGGTATTTTCCCTGCACACAACATACAGACTGTAGAATAATAAAAGATGTCAGATACACATAGAGACTAGCTATAGACAAGTATAGCTCAAATATATTTAGACTTTTTGTAAGTATAAGTCAAGTATAATTAAATGTCATTTTAAGTATTTCTGAGGAGTTTCATAAAGCCCATTTCTGAGAAGTACATAAAAAGTAAACTAAAAGCATACTTCCCTATTTTTAAAAGAAGTATACTAATAGTACACTTATATAACTTTCTTTTTCGTAAGGGGGTATCAATTTGGGCAATGTCATCACACCAGTCCAAACTGAGGTGTTTGCGACAGAGGGGCACAATATAATGTAACTCTGTCCTGTAGCTACTAGTCTGCAGTGGTATCACCAATATCCCGGTTCAGCTCCTGAATACCTTTTAGTCATATTCCTTGATACAGGGAAAGTTACACAAAAGTCTGAAATTGTAGATTTAGATTCTCTGTAAAACTGAACAAAAAGAAAACCCGTGTGGATCTGGAGATATTTTCTTGACAGACTCTTCTCTGTACTACTGTGCCCTAGAGCCCACTGTGACAGAAAACTAAATAAAACTGCAAAAAAACATTTCAGAAATGATATTTCTTTGTCAAATATGCAAGTGCAAGCAGATTTAGGCATCAATCCGTCATAATATTTGTTAATTTCTGTGTTTTACAAAAGTGTTATGTCAAAAGGTGGAGCTTAACACAGGCTTGTGAAACAGATTAGTTCAGTGATAGTCAGCATCACAGATCACTGATGCAAGCAACAACTACCATCATGTTCACTTGTGTGCTTTTACTCCTGACTTTTACTCAAGGTAAAACCTAACATGCATCATTACATAACAATATTTCATTTGAAATATGCTTGAATAAGCTTTTGTTGTAGGTAACAGAGCTAAAGATGTCATCACCCCATACAGTGAAGCAGCATTTGCCACTGAGACTGAGAGTGTGAAACTCTCTTGTAACTACACTGGTTCTGTTGAGAGTCTTCACTGGTATCTGCAACATGCAGGTTCACCACCACAGTTCCTCATTCTGGATTACTATGGAACAACTACTCGTGCGAATCCTGGAATATCCATCAGTCACAGAAAAGAAGAGAACAGTGTGGATCTGATCATCTCCTCTGCTGCTGTATCAGACTCTGCTCTCTACTACTGTGCTCTGCAGCCCACAGTCACAGGAAACACTCTACACACCATACAAGAACCTGACTGGCTCTATAAATTAGATGTCAAAAACAGCAAGTAGTATCCACACTGAAGAATGTTACATTCAAATTCATATTTAACTATACATTTACCAGCTGGTTAGTATTTCTACTAGTTAATATTTCTTATGTACATATTTACTTAGTAAATTCTCATTTTCTTAATCAAATCATTGATATAATATCACAATATAACTATTATATAACTATCTATATATCGATATCAATAAATAAATTCAAGTTTTATCTTCCTTTTATTTTTCAGATTCACAAAAGTATTATCCCTGTTCGACTCATGGTCATGGATCTCAATGGGAGAATACATGTTTGTCACGTCACCACTGGGGGGGTGCTGTGTACAATAAAATATTTCAGTAAGGACGAATTTAGTGCTGCAAGCACAAACCTCACTATCAAATATTTAAACTCTGCCAAAACGGCTTTATTTAGTTTATCTTTAATGATCCTCATAGTAACATAATAAACATGATCACAGTCACATTTGCTGATAAAACTAAATTAGTAAAGGGAGATACTTATTGAACAACAGGTAGTATTTTTAAGATTTGCATACACTGAAGGCACAATCATCTCAGCTTTTAATAAGGGAAAACAAAGAAGGTGGTCTAAATAAGCCACACCCACACTGTAACTTCACAACAAGATACTACAATCATAGAATTTAAACTTCAGTTTCTAAAGCCTAGAGCATGAAGTTAGAAAATCTTGGAGAGATGGAGAGATGCTTTCTTCTGATTCTAATATCCACTCCAGGTATAACACGTAATCTGAGTAGACTTAAAACGTACATTAAAATGTTTTGGCCATGCAAACATTTTTTAATGTTACACTATTAACGACATCACATGTTTATTATTGTAATTTTAATTGAAAAATGTTATGACATTTTGGACAAACCAGCTGACCTGTTATTAAATCTCTCAATTCTCTTGCAGGTATTTTATCTGACAGCATTCAACCGAATAACAAGGAAACTAATATTTACACAACTGAAGAAGAGCGTTTAACACTGAGCTGCACTTATGATACAGGCAGCAATTATGTCTATCTCTACTGGTATAGACAGTATCCTAATGGGAAACCAGAATATATACTGTTTAAAGGTGCCCGGACTTGGAGCAGTCTTGGAAATATACCAGACACACGGTTTCAGTCGATCACATCCCAAACATCCACTGAACTCAGTATTAAGAGTGTAACTCTGTCAGATTCAGCTCTCTATTATTGTGCTTTAAGAGTAGGAGCCCAGTGATACAAAATGCCTGAGAAGCTTTACAAAAACTCACATGTAGTTTTTGCACTTAAAAAATTATCAAATACAAAATAAACCACAGTCATATCTTGTGTAAAACCACAACACTTCACAAACACAATACTGTAACACCTGCTGGAGAGAAAAAAGTGCTTAGGTGGAAAGTATACAGGAAGATAATAATCCTTTGTTTTTGTCATGCCATAATAAACCTTCGTTTTTAATGATGTCAGCAGTAGATCTACACTGACTAAAAGACCAAAGTATAGAACAACAAATATTTCAATGTCTCGTTAATACATTCTGACTGCAACAAACCTCAGGTTATTAGTGGTACTATAGTAAAACTCCTGACCTACATGTTCATATCTATCATATCTAGGCCTCAAATGCTATTATCTAATCTAGACTGCAACTTTAAGGAGAGGAGTTAACCTGAGATGTCTTCCTTTACGTGCCAAAGAATGAATGATCTGTTAACAGTTTGTGCTGAATACAGCATTGTGCAAAATGATGCTCTACTTGCCAGTTTTGCTTTGTTGTTGTGTGTATATTTTCAAAAATTGATCCCTTTTAACTATGATGAATTAAATAAAGTATAAATGTTTCATTAGGTAATTATTGGTATGAAAATGTAACTGTCAAAGTGACCCTTTATTTGACCGATTTTCCGGTCAGTTAGATGTTTTTTTTTTTTTTTTTGACCAGACACGTTGATGTTTTTAAGCACCTCAACAGAATAAATTATAGTATTGTTTAAAGAAGGAAATAA
Organism: Carassius carassius; assembly: GCF_963082965.1. Classification (NCBI taxonomy): domain Eukaryota; kingdom Metazoa; phylum Chordata; class Actinopteri; order Cypriniformes; family Cyprinidae; genus Carassius; species Carassius carassius. The sequence goes on from NC_081766.1 coordinate 10,840,738, forward strand.
ATTAAAATTATGAATACTAAGAAAAAAACAACAACGTAAATTTCACTATTACAGTAGAAATTTGAATACGAAGACTGTACTATAGGTTTAAGGGGAGGTGCTTGCTGAAGACATGCTCTGCTTGACAATTAATTAATTTTACTACAGCAACAGTTTGTATTGCAGATCAGAATTAAACATCACACTGAAAAATTTAGTTGTCTGGGCTTTGTTCTGTTGTCTTGCATATAAGTATCCTATTTCAGCTCTCTTTTGTCAACTTATTTCTATGTCTTCTTTGTCAAAATGATGTCAAATGTTGATAATCTCATCTGCAGGTTTCAGTTTTTTGAAATGTCATCACACCAATCCAAACTGAGGTGTTTGGGACAGAGAGGGGCAATATAACTACTCATTACGTCATGATTAGTCTGCAGTGGTATCGCCAATATCAGGGTTCAGCTCCTGAATACCTTTTAGTCATATTTCATGCAATGGGAAAGTTTCACAAAACTCCATAATTGTAGAACTAGATCCTTGATTCTGACTCGACACACTATACATAAACCTGACTGACTCTTACAATAAGATGTTGCCAAAAACAACAGGGTCCATACAAATGAATATGTCAGATAAACGGAATTAGCTGTTACTCAAGTTATTTTGGTTTTAATTATTAATTTTTTTTATCTTTTACCTAATAAGGTATGACACAGAAGGAGGTCAAAATAAACCACACCCACACTGCAGTTTCACAGTTTTTGTGTTTTTGAATTATTCAACTGAGTGAATGATTCTGTCATAAAAACAGGCTCACTCATAAAAACATTTGTTTGGTTCATTCCTGAATTAATCTGAGTTTTGAATGGATTAATTTAAAGAATGAATGATTCAATAAAGACATGTTTCATTCCTGAATGAATCAGCATTTTAAATTAATAATTAAATGACTCACTCCAAGAAAGTCTAGTCTCTTGTCACCACCTGTTGGTTCTGTGTTTGTATATTAGTAGTACATCAATACTGCATTGTAATGAGGTACTTCATGATGGGATGAGCCAATCAGACACTAACTGTAATGCCCTTTGCATTTATAAGGAGCTGTGCAAAAAGTTCTGGGTATAATCACTGTGCAAACTAAAAATGACTAGATCACTTTTCATCTGTCACACATTTCTGGCAGGTACATTTTAAACCTGTTTTGTCTGCTAATTTGTCTTTGTAGTCGAAATTTAGTCAAATGTTCATGATATCATCTGCAGGTGTCAGTTTTGGGAATGTCATCACACCAGTCCAAACTGAGGTGTTTTGAACAGAGGGGCACATTATTAAATTTATGCATTCAGCAGATGCTTCCATCCAAAGCGACTTACAGTGCATTCAGTCTATCAATTTTCACCTATGATGTGTTCCCGGGGAATCAAACCTCCAACATTGCGCTTGGTAAGGCAATGCTCTACCAATTGAGCTACAGGAACAATATTAACATTCTAACTCTGTCCTATAGCTACTCCTCACGATTAGTCTGCAGTGGTATCACCAATATCCTGGTTCAGCTCCTGAATACCTTTTAGTCATATTCCATGCTACAGGGAAAGTTTCACAAAAGTCTAAAATTGTAGATCTAGATTCTGGATTCTCTGGAAAACTTCAAGAAAACCTGTGTGGATCTGGAGATCTCTTCTGCTAAAGTGACATACTCTGCTCAGTAATACTGTGCCCTAGAGCCCACTGTGACAGAAAACTAAATAAAACTGCAAAAAACATTTGAGAAATGACATGACTTGATATAGGTATCAATCCATTATAATATATGTAAATTTCTGTGCTTTATAAGAGGGTTACTGTATGTTAACAGGTGGAGCTTAACACAGGCTTGAGAAACAGATTAGTTCAGTGATAGTCATTTATAGTCATTTATTTTTCAGATTCACAAATGTATTGACCCTGTTATACTAATGGATGTCAATGGGAGAATAAATGTTTGTCACATCACCACTGGGGGGTGCTGTGTACATTAAAATATTTCAGAGAGGACAAATTTAATTCTGCAAGCACAAACCTCCCTATCAAATATTGAATATTTAAACTCTACCAAAAATGCTCTGTTTGGTTTAGCTTTAAATAATTCTCATACAGTAGTAACATAATAAACATAATCACAGTCACATTTGCTGATCAAACTGAATTATTAGAGAGAGATACTTATTGAACAAGAGGTAGTATTTTAAAGATTTGCATACACTGAAGATACAATCATCTCAGCTTTTAATAAGGGAAAACAAAGAAGGTGGTCTAAATAAGCCACACCCACACTGTAACTTCACAACAAGATACTACAATCATAGAATTTAAACTTCAGTTTCTAAAGCCTAGAGCATGAAGTTAGAAAATCTTGGAGAGATGGAGAGATGCTTTCTTCTGATTCTAATATCCACTCCAGGTATAACACATGTAATCTGAGTAGACTTAAATATAACGTACATTAAGATGATTCTGGCCATGCAAACATATTTTATGTTACTCTCGTACTATAACGACATCACATTTATTAAGGAAACTATTTTTATTATTGTAATTTTAATTTAGAAATTAAATTAAATTTTGTACAAACCAGCTGACCTGTTATTAAATCTCTCAGTTCTCTTGCAGGTATTTTATCTGACAGGATTCAACCGAAAGACAAGGAAACTAATATTTACAGAACAGAAGAAGAGCGTGTAACACTGAGCTGCATAATACAAGCAGCAGTTATGTCGATCTCTACTGGTACAGACAGTATCCTAACAGAGAACCAGATTTTATACTTAGGGAGAAAATGGAAGATGATAATTCATTGTTTTTGTCATGCCATAATACATCTTCCTACAAAAGAACCATAAAAAAAAAACCTACACTGACTAAAATTAAGAGACCAAAATACAGAACATCAAATGTTTCCATGACTGTAATCTCAGGTTATTAGTTGTACTTCAGTAAAACTCCTGACTTGTGTGTTCATATCTGTCATGTCTAGGTTTCAAATGCTAATTCATCTTATAGTCTGCAGATTTGAAGGGGAGGAGTAAATCTGAGACTTCCTCCTGTACCTGACAAGGAATGAATGCTAGTTGAACAACAGTTTGTGCTGAATACAGCATTGTGCAAAAAGACACTCTGCTATCGCTAATATTAAGTCACTAATATCGCTAAGTTCCTCAATATCTTTTAGTCATTCTATATTCTACTGGGAATTGTGGATCATGATCCTCAATTCTTTGGCAAACTGAATGACAAGAAAACCCATGTGTCTGATCATATCCTCTGCTGCAGTATCAGACACTGACTCATAATATACAAATATTATGGGGAAAAGATGATCAGTTAATGGACTTACAAGACTGAAAGGATAGGTAAAAATGTTTTCTTGTAGTCCTATTTTATATTATGCACTTTATGTAACATTTATTCAAGTTAAACTTTCATTTGAAGGACTATCGCACGTAATGTTGGTTGGTTAATATTATAATTTAATAATGAAATATTTTATATAATAAATAACATAATTTCTTCGTTCAAAATAAAATATTAATGAATAAATCTCTGATATCCGGCTGGCTATGGTCACGCAGGTTTGTTTACACATTAAACTCATCGTGGCCACGAGAAAAACATGTCGTTCCCTCAACATAAAAAGTTGTGGCAACGAGAAATGGATGTCATTCCCTCAACATAGCATCTGGAGGCCACAACATAAGAATGTCATTACCTTGACAAAATTATCTCGTGGCCACGACATAATATGACGTTCACACTAGTTATGACATTCCCGAGAATTAATATCTAGTGGCCATGACATATTATCAGCATACAAGCAATTGGTCAGTTTTTCTCCACAGGGCAGCTCTGTGGACGTATGCGTCCAGAAATGGGAAATGGACACATACAATTTAGCTTCGCTTGTTCAGGCTCCCGAAAGGGAGGAGGACAGAAGGCCTGCAGCACTACAGGTCGCGGTGTAACAGAGGGAACCTTAGAAACATATCCCGCTCGAGGGTATATGAACGCTTTGGTCATGCCAGGTGCAAACTCAAGATAAGTGGGGGCCACAGAGAGGGCCTGAAGATCTCCTACTCTCCGCAGAGAGGTGATAGCCAACAGAAAGGAGGTTTTAAGTGTAAGATGTCTGTCTGAAAAATCTTGAATGGGTTCAAACGGGGGTTTGCACATTGCCTCTAACACCACAATCAAGTCCCACGGGGGAATAGAGGTGTCAGCCTCAGCGCACCGCTGAGGAAATGTGTAACTAGGGGGTGTCTTCCCAAAGACTGGCCATTGAGAAGGGCGTGGTAGGCCGCAATGGCCGCCACGTAAACCTTCAGCATGGAGTGGGTCAACCCTGCAGAGAGCCTGGACTGTAGAAACTCCAGAATTGTACCAACTGGGCAGTTTGCTGGGTCTAGCTGGCGGTCTCTGCACCATGAGGTGAAGAGTTTCCACCTCAGGGCGTACAGTTTCCTCATTGAGGGAGCTCTGGATTGGAGGAGGGTCTCAACAACCTCGGTTGAGAGACCAGCTGCTAATAGATGTGCCCCCTCAGGGGCCATACCCACAGCTTCCACAACTCCAGGCGAGGGTGAATTATCGTGCCCTGCGCCTGTGAGAGTAGGTCTGTCCTGATTGGTATCTCTCATGGAGAGCCGTCAAGGAGCGAGACCAGGTCTGAGAACCATACTCGGCCCGGCCAGAACGGGGCTACTAATTACAGACGGACCCCGTCCCGGCGTACTCTTGCCAGAACTCCTGGGAGCAGAGCAATAGGGGGAAAGGCGTACAGACGAAGCCTCGGCCAGGTCTGTACCATAGCGTCCAGTCACAGAGGAGCTGGTTGAACTAGAGAGAACCAAAGGGGACATTTTGATGTCTCTTGAGTCGCAAAAAGGTCTACTTGAGCCCTGCCAAACACTCTCCATATCTGCTTCACCACCTCTGGGTGAAGCCTCCATTCCCCGGCCTCGGGCCCCTGCCTCGACAGTATGTCTGCTCCCATATTTAGTTTCCCAGGAATATATACTGCTCTTAATGAGAGGAGTTTGCTTCTGGGACCACACCAGGATCTGGTGCGCCAGCTTGTACAAAGTGCGCGAACGCAGACCTCCCTGGTGGTTGATGTAAGAGACCACTGATGTGTTGTCGGTGCGCACCAACACATGGTGACCCCTTAGGTTTGGGAGGAAGTGCTTCAGTGCATGATAAACTGCTAGCATTTCTAGACAATTGATATGCCATGTTAGATGTCGACCGCTCCACAGAACACGGGCAGGGTGGCCACTCATGACTGCACCCCAGCCGGTGAGAGATGCGTCCGTCGCTAGTATTACACAGCGACAAGGAGCTCCCAGCACCGGGCCCTGATTCAAGAACCAAGGTTTCTTCCACATGTCTAAGGCACGGAGGCAGCGCCGCGTGACCTTGATAGTGCAAAGTAGATTGCCCCTCGGGGAAATCCCTTGTTCTTGAGCCAACACTGTAGGGGTCTCATGTACAGCAGGTCAAGAGGTATCACGTTGGACGCAGCTGCCATCAGACCCGAAGCTGCCATCAGTAAGTGGCTGGCCTTCTCTGACTCTCTCGACTGAGATGAGGATCGACTCGATACGAGCAGGGGACAATCGTGCCTGCATCGTAGTCGAATCCCATACTACGCCTAGATAGGTGGTTCTCTGATCCGGAGAAAGTACACTCTTCTTGGCGTTCAGTCTCAAACCCAGCTCCCCCATATGTGCGAGAACGACATCTCGATGCCGAGCCGCAACCTGCTCTGACTGAGCTAAAATCAACCAATCGTCGATATAGTTGAGAATGCGGATGCCCTGCATGCGCAGGGGGACCAGAGCCACGTCTACACATTTTGTGATTCACGGGGTGAGAGTGCAAGGCCGAAGGGAAGTACTTGATATTGGTAAGCTTCGCCCCCGAAACCTCAGAAACTTCCTGTGTTGTGGAAGGATGGATATGTGGAAGTATGCATCTTTGAGATCTATTGTGACATCCAGTCCTCGGACCTGATCTGAGCTACAACATGCTTGATTGTGAGCATTTTGAACTTCAATCTCATAACTGAACGATTTAAGACCATCAAGTCTATAATCGGACGCAACCCCCCATCTTTCTTTGGAACTATGAAATACCGGCTGTAAAATCCGGACTCCCTGTCTTGAGGAGGGACCACCTCAATGGCCTCCTTCTCTAGGAGGAACTTATGGAACGCCGCCGCTTGTTTGCGGGCCTCCTGAAACCTGTCGACAACAGAATTGACTGCGTCGCCGAACAGGCCAGTCGGCAGAATCGGGGCATCCATGAGGCAGACCCTGTCCCGCTCTTTCATATCGGACAGGGTCAACCATAAGTTGCTGTATGCCATAGCTGCCAATCGCTCGGGCGGTCTCCTTGGTGGCGCGGAGGGAGAGATCAGCGGTCCTTCTTAGTTCTGAAATATCATGGAACTTGATCTCCTCTCCCTCATCTAGCTCTTTAAGCAGGTCGGCTTGTTACGCCTGTAACACCGCCAAGGTGTGCAGACACATACCAGCCTGACCTGCAGCCGCATACCCTTCACACACCAAAGCCGATGTTGTTCTGAGTGGCTTTGAGGGCAATGCCGGGGCCTTCAGAGACGATGCCGCGCCGGGGGACAGATAGCTCGCGAGCGTCTGTTCCACCCGGGGCATCGCTCTATAGCCGTGCTCTCCCATCCCCACTACGTTGCCGTAGTAGTCAGTCGAGGAGATGTAGAGGCGGGCTGAAAATGGGCGTTTCCACGACCTGGCGATCTCATCATGCAGGTCGGGAAAGAATGGAAGGCCCTGGCTGGGAGGTGGCTGACTCACGCGCAGGAAGCGTTCATCGAGCTTGCTTCGCTGTGGTTCGGTCGTTTTTTTGGAGGGCCACTCAATGCTTAATTTGGCCACAGCGCGAGTAACCACCTCCAAGAGCTCCTCATAATGCAGCGAATGGGGTGGCGAATCCCTGTCGACCGACTCCACATCGAACTCCTCGGAGGAAGAGAGGCGGAGTGTCGATCCCTCTCCCTGGGCGGAAGGAACCGCAGAGCGTGCTGCCGACTCCAGAGATTGGGCGCCGGATCTGGCGAAAGTGGAAGGAGATAGGGACTGGCCCGTCTCCATTCCCTCCACCAAATCCACTTGCGACCCCCACGAGTGCAGCCGCCGTTCTGTCTCGGCAGAAGCGGGACCAGCACCGCGGGGAACGCTGGCGAAGGCACCCTCCTCGAAGAGGGCCCTCCGGGAACGAAGCAGCCGCACCGACATACGCTCACAGTGCGGACAGTCGGCCCCCTCGAGAGCCGGCTCGGCGTGCTTTGCTCCCAGGCAAACCACGCACAAGCTGTGTGTATCCCCACCCGTTATATATCGTGGGCAGGGAGGAACACACAACCTATAACGTGATTTGGAATCGCCATCACTATGCTTAGATTTTGCCTTGCTCTTTGGCATGTCTTGGAGCTCTAACTGGACAGACAACAGTAAATAAGACTCACAAGACAAACAAGTGACACTCACACACAGAGCGCTTGCTGAAAGACGCGAAGCTGACACCAGCTGGCGGCACGTGCTTTTATAGCTTCCTGGTCGCTTACGTCACCCCGCCTGGGACGTCACGCTCTTCCATTGGACTGATTACACACGATATTCAGAGTCGCTCACGCTAAGCGCGTTCCCCAAAGCGTAGCTCAAAGCGTTGTTCGACGCAGCTCGAGTTCCTGAAGAGGCGCCCTTTTTATAATAAATTGCTGACAGTAAAATACTGGACAATGATGTAATCTGCAGAATTTAGACTTTAATTATTAGACTACAGTGTTTCCCATACATTGAGTGCAGGTGTTTTTATATCACTGTATTTCTGAAGGGAACAGACTGTCTTCCGAAAAATGAATGTCATTTTCATTTAATCTTGCACGTAATTTCAGATAAAGCAGTACTGGAGAAACCTCAATCTCTACCACTCAAACAGCGACTCCTGCTGGCAGAGAATGAGTTTGCAAAAATATATATGCCCCCTGTGAAACACTGGACTATGGTATAAATAAATTCTGTATAACAGTTTCACTGCAATTCAAGTTATAATGCTAGAATTAAATAACAATAAAAAAATAATACATATGCACTTATCAGCTCCTGAATTTTTTATTGTTAATCTACACTCTACCAGAAAGGTTTCACAAAGGTCAGAAATTGTGAATCCAGATCGTCAATTATCTGGGAAAGGGAATGAAGAGAAAACCCCTGTGATTATGTGTATATATATATATATATATATATATATATATATATCTGTATAAACAATATTTTAAATACATATTTTCAATCAGTAAATAAATAATGAATATAATTTTATTTGAATCATAGAAGACAACTGAATAATATATCTAAAAAACTACTGAATGTTTTAAAAAAATAGTTTCATACAGTCCCTGACAAGATGTATAGCTTTGATGTACAAAAATAAAGATGAATAAAATTATGCTCAGCTTATGTACATTAATTTTATGATATTAGTTCACCACCTGCTGGAATCTTAGAAACTGTTAACCTTTGAAAAATGAGCTATATTTGGGACCTACAGAACAAGTCTCAGCACAGTGCAGATGTTGTGTGACAAGCAGTCAAGAGCAAATGTACTTCCTGTTTTTGTATCCACCCCCTAATATTTAAAGATCAACCTTTCAAGAAACAAAGCAAATTAAGATGTTTCTGATGTGATCATGGAAAGACTCCAAATGCTCAGTCAGCAAATCAGAAAACATCTACTGCTTTTTTTACTTACAGCATCAGGTACAATCCACAAGTATAATACATTTGTATGATTATTCAGGTATTTAAATATATACATCTTAATAGTGTAACTGTATCGTATTAAAAACGTTTCCTTCCAGGTGTTATCTGTCAAGATTGGATTCGACCAAGTGACCAGAGGACCAGTGTTTCCAGTACAGAAGGAGATCCTGTAACACTGGAGTGTTCATATGACACAAGCAGCAGCTATGTTCTCCTTTATTGGTACAGAGAGTTTTCTAAGTCACAGCCAAAATATATACTGCTTAAAGGTGGACGATCAGAGACATATGAGAACATACCAGACCCTGATCAATTTGGATCAACTACATCCCAGAAATCCACTTCACTGAACATTAAAACTGTAACTCTGTCAGATTCAGCTCTTTATTACTGTGTTCTAAGATTAACAGCCCAGTGTTACAAAGTGCCTGAGAGGCTTTACAAAAACTCACTCAGAAAACTTGCTTTGAACAGTGAGTTATCAAATGAATATCAGACCACATTTGTGTCTTCATAAACCACAAAGTCAGATTGAAGGATATGGTAACACCTGCAGCAAATAAATAAACAGCTGCATGTCGTCTACAGTAAATGAGAGCTGATGTAAACGATAATATTAGTGATTAAATAAGCCCTATATATGAACAGCACAGCTGTTTAGTATGTATTATTAGCAGGACATTAATATTAAGTAACTTACATTTTAGTCATAATATTGGCAGTTGTTTTTGCTCTTTTGTTCTGCCAACTCAAATAGTTCCAAATGAAGCCACAAAAGAATCACTGCATCTTGCAGTGACACACAGTTAGGGGTTTGTGTTTTTGAACAATTCAATTAAGTGAATGATTCAGTCATAAAAACAGACTCACTTATAAAACATCCATTTTGTTAATTCCTAATGAATTAATCTAAAGAATGAATGATTCAATAAAGACAAGTTTCATTCCTGAATTAATCAGCATTTTAAACTAATCAGTTGAATTAATAATTTAATGACTCACTCAAAGAAAGTCTGTGGTATCGCCAATATCATGTTTCAGCTCCTGAAACCCCTATAATCTTATTCCATGCTATAGGGAAAGTTTCATAAAAGTCTGAAATTGTAGTACTAGAGCCTCGATTCTCTGTAAAACTGAATGAAAAGAAAACCCATGTGGATCTGCTAGTGACAGACTCTGCACTGAACAACTTGTCCCTGGAGCCCAATGAGACAGGAAAACACTACACACCATACAAAAACTTGACTGACCCTTAAAAATGTGATTATGCCAAAAAAAAAAAAAACGGATCCATAAAAATGTATATGTCCGTTAGATCAACTGAATTAATGGATGAAGAAACTCCCTTAACTTTTACTCAAGTAATTTTGGTTTAATAATTCATTTTAAGATATTTGTACATTGAAGGCACAATAATTTTAGCTTTTAATAAGGAATGACACAGAAGGAGGTCTAAATAAACCACACCCACACTGCAGTTTCATAACAAAGATACTACCATCATATATTTACCTTTACTTCATTTCATAAAACAAGTTAGCAAACCTTCCCAACATGGAGATATGCTTTCTTGTTATTCTAATATCCACTCCAGGTATAAGACATGTAATCTGAGCAGACTCAAAAGAATGTTTTGACAATGCAACCTTTTTTTATTTAATGTTACTCTATTACAGTAGCATCTTCACATTGGTTGAAGAAACTGTTTTTATTATTGTCATTTTTGGACAAGCTTGCTGACCTGATATTAAATCTCTCCAATTCTCTTGCAGGTATTTTATCTGACAGCATTCAACTGAAAGACATGGAAACTAATATTTACAGAACTGAAGAAGTGCTTGTAACACTGAGCTGCACGTATGATACAGGCAGCAATTATGTCGATCTCTACTGGTATAGACAGTATCCTAACAGAGAACCAGAATTTATACTGTGGAAGGGTGCTCGATCACGGAGCAGTTATGAATATATACCAGACACTCAGTTTCAGATGACTACATCACAAACATCCACTGAACTCAGTATTACGAGTGTAACTTTGTCAGATTCAGCTCTCTATTATTGTGCTCTAGTAGCAGCCCAGTGATACAAAATGCCTTTAGGCATTGAGGAGCTTTACAAAAACTCACATGCAGTTTTTGCTTTAAAAAAATAATCAAATAAAAATTTAACCACAGTCATATCTTGTGTAAAGCCACAACACTTCTTTCACAATATGATATATGTAGCACCTGCTGGAAGAAAATGAAATGTGTGCTTAGGGGGAAAATATACAGGAAGATGATAATTCATTGTTTTTGTCATGCCATAATAAATCTTCCTACCAAAAAAAAAGTTTTTCCATGAAGAAAAATAAATAAATTTTCCATTAAGAAAAACAAAACTTTTTCAAGTCAGCACATAGGTCTAGAGCGATCAAATGTAAGAGACCAAAATACAGAACATCAAATGTTTCCATGACTGTAATCTAAGGTTATTAGTGGTACTTCAGTAAAACTCCTGACCTGCGTGTTCATATCTGTCAAATCTAGGCTTCAAATGCTATTTCATCAATTACTGTCTGCAGATTTGAAGGGGAGGAGTAAATCTGAGACCTCCTCCTGTACCTGACAAGGAAAGAATGATAGTTTAACAACAGTTTGTGAATACAGCATTGTGCAAAAAGTAGCTCTGGTGGCAAGTTTTGCTTTGTTGTCTTGTGGGTACAGTAGGTGGACAACCAGAATGGGAAATACCACCGCGACGTTAACTGCAAGTCAGTCGCGTGTTAAAATTATTAGCAAAACTACTGCCAAGTGGCACAAAGAGACGGACTGCGAACTGAACAATTTTAAAATGTTGGTTTGTAAACGGAGATGAAAGGACGAAGTAAAACAACAATAACATTATAATATAATACTGTAACATCCTTAAAAACTATTAGAAAATTTACAGTGAGTTAATTTCAAAACGTGGGTTAGTCTTAGGCTACAGTCTACACATTAAAAAATAAAAGAGAGACCTTTACACAGAGGCTCTTACTGCATGCTATTGTTATTAAACAGTCACTACATATATAGGCCAATACATATATATATATATATATATGTATAGAGTGCTCTAAGAGTAACAGCCCAGTGTTACAAAGTGCCTGAGAGGCTTTGCAAAAACTCACTGAACAGTGAGTTATCAAATGAATATCAGACCACATTTGTGTCTTCATAAACCACAGAGTCAGATTGAAGGTTATGGTAACACCTGTAGCCTACAGTAAACAACAGCTGATGTAAATGGGGTAAATTTAGTGATTAAATAATTAGTAAGCCCTCTGTATTATCAGCAAAGCTCTGCATGGATTATTTGCATGACATTATCACAGGCATCTCCCAGCAACACACAGTTAGTGAAGTTTGTGAATGATTCAATAAAGACATATTTCTTTCCTGAATGAATCAGCATTTTAAATTAATCAATTGAATTAATAATTTAATGACTCACTCAAAGAAAGTCCAGTCACTGGTCTCCACTTGTTGGTTCTGTGTTTGTATATTAGTACTACATCAATACTGCATTTTGATGAGGTACTTCATGATGGGATGAGCCAATCAGACACTAACTGTAACATCCTTTGCATTTATAAGGAGCTGTGCAAAAAGATTTGTGTATAATCACTGTGCACATTGAAAATGACCACACCACACTTTTCACCAGTCTCACATTTCTGGCAGGTACAAACACATTATTACTTTAGCATCAATCAAACAGTTAAGCATTTGTTTGCTTAAACATACATTGATATTTTTACAGAAATCACTTTCTGTGCTCATATTGCACCAAAGAGAAAAACTGTCATCAGTACAGAGGGGGAATCTTTGTTTTTATGAAATCAAGCAGCTCTCATGTTTTGCTCTTCTGTGGTTGGCTGATCAAAGGACAGGCACCTGAGTTTTTGTTACTCAAAGGTGCACGATCAGAGAAATGGTTTCAAAGCATACAGTAGATCCTCGCTATGACTCCGCAACTTCAAAGACATCTACTTTTTGGTTAATTAAAAATCTAAAACTGGAGGACACTGCTACCTACTACTGTGTGCTAGAAGAACACTACGATAAAATGTATTAATTGGCTGTACAAAAACTCATGTTCAAAACTGTGTTGTTTGAAACCACAAAATACTTCTTTCCCTGCAGTTAATAATATTTACACCTGCAAATAAAGAATACAAATATACTAATATGTGATTGGCCAGCTACATTATTGTACAAATTCCATACTAAGGAAAGAGTCTGAGCTTCCAGAGGAGATTTCAGTTTGTCACATGTAATGTTATATTATTTTGCTCTGCCTAGGCTCACAATGTTGCTGTACATAGTTATTTGGATGTTAACCCTTGCAGGTATATTTTTCTTTAACAATTGTTTGTGACTGTATTACTGAAAACCGTTTTCTTTATATCTCATTATATACTTCAATATATTCTCTTATTATTTACTTTTAAGATTTAACTCATGCAGAAGCCATTACTCCATTACATATAAAGAAGTGCATGTATTTGAGACAGAGAACATAACACTATCTTGTAGTTATTCCTCGGTATTAAGTATCCCTTGGTATCGACAGCCTCATACATCAACTCTTCAGTTCCTTATACTCATCCTACAAAGCTCTGAAAAAAAGTAATACAGACTTCAGATGAGCATCTGTCAGGAAAACTGAACATGGACAAAAATCATGTGAATTTGGAAATCCCCTCTTCCAGAGTTAAAGACTCTGCAAACCACGGTAACAGGAAGTGAAATCTTAATGTAAAAAAAGCTGACAGCTTGAGATCGCATGGCATTTATTATGAGTTAGGATGAGCTTCAAGCAGCTCTAAAGATCATAAGTGCCATCATAAATGCACTATTTCAGCACGATGCTGCTCACCACAGTTATCCTGCTCTGTGCTGTTGGGAGTGAGTATAACTTAATATTACATAAAAGTCAAGTATATTTTTTATTTGTATTATGTTGTCTTAATAATATACAATATTTGAATATAATTACACAGTAAACTTCATAAATGACTTCCTAAATGGCTTAATTAAAACAAAATGTGTTATTGTTTATAGTCTATCATTACTTATCTTTATCATAATTTCCAGGTGGAAGGTTTGAGAGTCCCATTTCATCAGACCAAACTGAGGTTTTTCATGAGGAGGGTGCCAGTATAACTTTGTCCTGTAGCTTCTCAACTGCAGTTAGTTTATATTGGTACCGCCAATATCCCAGATCAGCTACTGAATATCTTTTATCAATTTTTCAAACCTCTGGACGGGTCCAGAGCGCAGAGAATCTGGATTCTCGTTTTTCAGCAAGACTGAATGAAAAGAAAAACCGTGTGGATCTTATCATCTCCTCTGTCAGATTCTGCTCTGTACTACACTGTAAAACCCGACAAGTTAACTTAACTCAAACCGTTTGAGTAAACAGATTGCCTTGATTTAAACCATGTAAGTTTTGAAACTTTGCATTCAAGTAATTAAGTGATTAACTAAGTGCTGATTGAGAATTAGTGATGAACAGCTGCTGTTAACAAACAGAATCACTGAAGAAAAGAGAAACACAAGAACTACTACAACTGACTTCAGACACAGCCTTAGATGAAATCAACTGAAATAAAATACATGAAATCTCTCAAGATCTGATTAAACAACCCCACAAACAGCATCACCAGCTCCACTTATTAATAACCAGACTGACTTTATTTCTGTCAGACGTCTACAGAAGATCTTACTGAGAATGAACTAAGGTTTAGATGTTGATTTATTGTTTCATTTGAAGTAACCATGTTAGAGATCAGTGTTTGCTTTAGTTGGGCTCTTAACCCTTTACCTCTGTCTTAGTCTTTTCTCTGGCTGTTATAACCGTGTGTTTCTAAAACACATTTGTTGTAATCCAAAAGCCCAGAAGAAATATCATCAGGTGTTAACCTGTACCTAGGTGTAGGTTGTTATACTTTATATTGGTGATGATAATCATCAATTATTGAACTGTGAAATAGGTGTTGTGTATTTTGATTGATTATAGTAAATGGATGCTAAGAGCCAATGGTTCTGTGATAATCAGGTAATACAAAGACTTTCCAGACAGTTTGGACTTCTATGGTGTCAATTAGTCACACACAGACATCAATAATCAGCATATGAACCTCAACAATGGTGACCATAAAAAAAAATGCTGCAGAGCATGCTGGGAGCCATGGATGAGTTTTGTAATACAATAGTACCCAGCATGCATTGCAGCATGTTTTTTTTCGTCACCATTGTAGAGGTTCATATTCTGATTATTAATGTCTGTGTTTGACCAACTACTGGCATAGAAGAAAAATGTATGTGTACAAAATGTTTAGAAAGTCATTTTTATATTAACTGATTTTTACAGAACCACTGGCTCTTAGTGTCATTTTTTACTAAAACCACTTATACAAATTACACAACACCTATTTCATCAGAGATTAGACTCCGTAAGGCTCAATAAATGTGAATAATAATGAATAATTATCATCACCAATATAAAGTATAACAACCTACACCTAGGTTCAGGTTAACACCTGATGGCATTTTTTCTGGGCTTTTGAGTTACAACAAATGTGTTTTAGAAACACACGGCTATAACAGCCAGAGGAAAGACTAAGACAGAAGTCAAGGGTCAAGAGCCCAACTAAAGCAAACACTGATCTCTAACATGGTTACTTCAAATGAAACAATAAATCAACATCTAAACCTTAGTTCATTCTCAGTAAGATCTTCTGTAGACGTCTGGCAGAAATAAAGTCAGTCTGGCTATTAATAAGTGCAGCTGGTGATGCTGTTTGTGGGGTTGTTTAATCAGATCTTGAGAGATTTCATGTATTTTATTTCAGTTGATTTCATCTAAGGCTGTGTCTGAAGTCAGTTGTAGTAGTTCTTGTGTTTCTCTTTTCTTCAGTGATTCTGTTTGTTAACAGCAGCTGTTCATCACTAATGTTCAATCAGCACTTAGTTATTCTTAATTGCAATGTACATCTTCTTTCAGTAAACTCAACTGAATTAAGTTCAGAGTACTCATAACTGTTAGTTTTTTCAACTTAAATGGTTTAAGGCAATCGGTTGCCTCAAACGGTTTGAGTTAACATAACTTGTCAGGTTTGAGTGAGGCTGTGTCTGAAGTCAGCTGCAGTTCCTTTCTCTCTTTTCTTCAGTGATTCTGTTTGTTAACAGCAGGTGTTCATCACTAAACTCTATTATCACTCAATTAATCACTTATTTACTTAATTGCAATGTATATCTTCTTTCAGTGAACTCAACTGAATTAAGTTCAGAGTACTCATAACTGTGAGTTTTTTTCAACTTAAACGGTTTAAGGCAATCGGTTTCCTCAAATGGTTTGAGTTAACATAACTTAAGGATATCTGTTTACTCAAACCGTTTGAGTTAAGTTTACTTGTCGGGTATTACAGTCAAGGTAATCGGTTTACTCAAACGGTTTGAGTTAAGTTAACTTGTCGGGTTTTACAGTGTACTGTGCTCTGGAGCCCACAGTGACAGGAAATCTTTACACACTGTACAAAAACTTGCCTAGAAAAAACATGTTCTCCTGGAAGCATACCTTGTAAACGTCCCTCAACAAGTTAAGATACTGTAACACCTAAACAGTGTAAGCCCTAATAAGAAAAATATGTAATTATAAAAGAAGTCAAATATCATGATCTATCTTTTTACTAGAATGAATCTGCCATCTAGTGGTCCTTTAGGCTTAGTACACTGAATTACTGATGAAATATTTATAGTGAAAATTTAATATAGCACTATTATTTACTCAAAAAGTAGTGTGTGTGTGTGTGTGTGTGTGTGTGTGTGTGTGTGTGTGTATATGTGTGTGTGTTTCTTTTTAAATAATAGACTGGGAATATAAGTTTTCTTTTGTCTGTAATTTTTGCATGTATATGTATATTTAAAAATAATAGATCTAAATGTGTTCTGCATTATCATTACTATTGCCATAGATTAAAACTCTCTCTTCTTTCTTACCATTTTGAAATGAACCATAACCTAAAAGAACAGAAGCCAGTGACACAATACAAACCTGGAATCTATCACATTTAATTGTGATGTTTTGTTTTGCTACAGCACTTAAACTATAAAATGTCTCAAGTTGGTAAACATACAGTACATACAGTGGATTTTTAAGCCAGTGAGCTGCATTGATTTACATAACATTTACTTTAGACTATTGGAGATCACAAGAACACTGGTTTATGAGTTTGTAACAGCCCCTTGAAGTCTATAGCATCTGTGACACCTGCCAGAGACATCACTGCATTGTGATTGGGTGTTGAAAACACTGGCAGGGAGCTTCAGTTGTCTGTATGGAGGCTGTTATGATAGTTCTGCAAAGCTCAGTGAGGATACCATCATTTTAAACAATGAGCTTCTGCTTGCTACTTAGTTTTAATGGCATTCATTGGTAAAATTTCAGTTGATAGATGTATTTGATGAATTTCCTTTCTTTACACATTCACAGTGTGTATCTGACGCTAACCTGTGTATCTGACGAATCAACATTGAACTGACTCAAGCTGACTAATGACAGTTGTCTTCTGGAGAGTTGCTTACAGTTGAAACGGAAGTCATTTCATGACTGATTCATTTTTAAATGCTGTTATTGTGCTTTTTATTTCTGTTAAGCTGCTTCAAACAATCTGTATTGTATATTCAGCTATACAAATAAATGTCACTTGATTTGACTTGCTAATTTAACATAATTTAACATTCTTCTCAGGTGCCAGTATACAAGACAGCATTACCCCAACATCTCCTGCAATCCATGCAATGGTCAATGAAAAAATTATGATCTCTTGTAAATACCATTACACTCTGTCAATGAATAATCTACAGTGGTATCGACATTATCTCAACTCTGCGCCGGAATTCCTGGTTCTAATCATGGAGTCAGGACAAAATCAAACGGCTACACCTCCTCACCCTCGGCTGACAGCTTCAGTCAATAAAGAAAACAAGACTGTGAATCTGGAAATCTTTCCTGCAGATGTGAAGGATTCTGCAGTGTATTACTGCGCACTGCAGCCCACAGTGGGAGGAAATGCATGCACACCATACAAAAACCTTCTCAGAGCTAAACGGAGAAGAAAATGGTTTAAATCAGTATGAGACCAAAGAGTCTGGACAAATGCCACAAGGGGGTAGAACTTTTTTACCACACTCAACAACATCAGAAGCATGCACGGATGTTGACGTGTGACAAGTGGTACTAGACTGCTCAGAAACAAATAGCAACACTTTAAGATTGTGAACAGAGGTATAGCTGATCAGTAAATTCAGGATGAGAAGATCAGTGGTATTAATTCTCGTAGCTGCATCAGGTAGGCTATTTTTGTAAATTGATACTAATTTTTAAAATGAATGCATAATTTCTCAATTTAATAAAAAACAGATTTTATATTTATGTAAGTATTCACATACCACTTTTTACTTCCTTTTCAGTTGCTCTTGGTGATCGCATTGTCCCAGATCAAGCTGTTATTATCAGTGAAGAAACTCAACGGGTGACATTGAGTTGCTCGTATGAAACAAGCAGTGAATATGTTGATCTTTATTGGTACAGACAGTATCCTAAAAGTGAGCCACAGTACATACTGTGGAAAAGTGCACGACAAAGTAGTGGGAGTGATATACCAGATCCTCATTTTGAATCTTCTACAACCAGAACATCCACTGAACTGATTATTAAAGCAGCTACTCTGAACGATTCAGCTCTCTATTACTGTGCTCTTTGGAAAGACCCAGTGATACAAAGTTTCTGAGAAGCTTTACAAAAACACACATGCTTTGAACTCAAAATCATCAAAGTATTAACCAAACCAAAATGTATTATTTGCCAAAACCATTACTTTATGTGGGAACACCTGCAACTGATACAGCAGCCAAAACCAAGAGATTTATAAATTTAATGAAGCAGCATTGTGTAGTGCACTGTGAGGACAGAAGTGTTGAAATGCAGAACATATACAAATATATGTATAATATCTTTGATCATTAACCCCAATTAAGTCAGCGTGTCACTGCTGTGGTGGTGCTGTTGTTAGATGCGGGATCGTCCGCCTGAGGCACCGCCGTGGTGGTGCGGTTGGCTGCAGGCTCTTCCGCTGAGGCGCTGCTGTGGTGGTGCTGTTGTAGCTGTATGATCATTCACCTGAGGCGCTTCCTTGGTGGTGCTGTTGTAGCTGTATGATCGTTCACCTGAGGCGCTGCTGTGGTGGTGCTGTTGTAGCTGTATGATCGTTCACCTGAGGCGCTGCTGTGGTGGTGCTGTTGTAGCTGTATGATCATTCACCTGAGGCGCTGCTGTGATGGTGCTGTTGTAGCTGTATGATCGTTCACCTGAGGTGCTGCCGTGGTGGTGCTGTTGTAGCTGTATGATCATTCACCTGAGGCGCTTCCTTGGTGGTGCTGTTGTAGCTGTATGATCGTTCACCTGAGGCGCTGCTGTGGTGGTGCTGTTGTAGCTGTATGATCGTTCACCTGAGGCGCTGCTGTGATGGTGCTGTTGTAGCTGTATGATCGTTCAC
The DNA here is from genome assembly GCF_963082965.1 of Carassius carassius. Taxonomy (NCBI): domain Eukaryota; kingdom Metazoa; phylum Chordata; class Actinopteri; order Cypriniformes; family Cyprinidae; genus Carassius; species Carassius carassius. The sequence continues at coordinate 10,860,142 of NC_081766.1, forward strand.
CTTAGGCGCTGCTGTGGTGGTGCTGTTGTTAACAGTGTGATCGCTCACCTGAGGTGCTGCCGTGGTGGTGCTGTTGTAGTTGTATGATCGTTCACCTGAGGTGCTGCTGTGGTGGTGCTGTTGTAGCTGTATGATCGTTCACCTGAGGCGCTGCTGTGATGGTGCTGTTGTAGCTGTATGATCGTTCACTTGAGGCGCTGCTGTGATGCTGCTGTTGTAGCTGTATGATCGTTCACCTGAGGCGCTGCTGTGATGGTGCTGTTGTAGCTGTATGATCGTTCACCTGAGGCGCTGCTGTGATGGTGCTGTTGTAGCTGTATGATCGTTCACTTGAGGCGCTGCTGTGATGGTGCTGTTGTAGCTGTATGATCGTTCACTTGAGGCGCTGCTGTGATGGTGCTGTTGTAGCTGTATGATCGTTCACCTGAGGCGCTGCTGTGATGGTGCTGTTGTAGCTGTATGATCGTTCACCTGAGGCACTGCTGTGGTGGTGCTGTTGTAGCTGTATGATTGTTCACCTGAGGCGCTGCTGTGATGGTGCTGTTGTAGCTGTACGATGTTCACCTGAGATGCTGCTGTGGTGGTGCTGTTGTAGCTGTATGATCATTCACCTGAAGCACTACTGTGGTGTTGCTGTTGTAGCTGAATGTCATTAAACTGAGGCGCTGCTGTGGTGGTGCTGTTGTAACTGTATGATTGTTCACCTGAGGCACTGCTGTGATGGTGCTGTTGTAGCTGTATGATCGTTCACCTGAGGCGCTGCTGTGGTGGTGCTGTTGTAGCTGTATGATCATTCACCTGAGGCGCTGCTGTGGTGGTGCTGTTGTAGCTGTATGATTGTTCTCCTGAGATGCTGCTGTGGTGGTGCTGTTGTAGCTGTATGATCATTCACCTGAAGCACTGCTGTGGTGTTGCTGTGGTTCGGTCACACAACCGCTCAGGACAAAACTAGGATGGAAAGAGTAGTACGCAGAGCATCAAAAATTATAGGCTGTAGTCTCCCTTCACTTTCTTCACTTTTCTCAACCAGAATAATCAGGAAAGCTAAAAACATCATAGCGGACCACTCTCACCCTGCTCATCATCTCTTTAATCTCCTTCCATCAGGAAGAAGATATAGGAGTATTAAGACTTCTACATCACGTTTCAGAGACAGCACTTACCCTCTGGCTATCAGACATCTGAACCTGCACTGACTGCTAGCAGCACTTTATTAACTGTATGCACTGTGCACTTTTCTCTGCCGATGGGTATTGTCTTTTTTCTGCGGGGTGTTGGTCTAATATCTTACTGGTTGCTGGGTATTGTTGGTGTACATTGTCTGTTTTTTGTACTCATGATGTTTGTCTTTTGGGTTATTTACGTCTGAGAGTTGTACCAAGACAAATTCCTATCAACTTGTTGACATGGTAATAAATTTATTGAATTGAATTGTATTGAATTGTTGTAGCTGAATGTCATTAAACTGAGGCGCTGCTGTGGTGGTGCTGTTGTAGCTGTATGATTGTTCACCTGAGATGCTGCTGTGGTGGTGCTGTTGTAGCTGTATGATCATTCACCTGAAGCACTACCTTGGTGTTGCTGTTGTAGCTGAATGTCATTAAACTGAGGCGCTGCCGTGGTGGTGCTGTTGTAGCTGAATAATCGTTCCCCTGAGGCGCTGCTGTGGTGGTGGTGTTGTAGCTGTATGATTGTTCACCTGAGGCGCTGCCATGGTGGTGCTCTTGTTAGCTGCAGACTCGTCGACCTGAGGCGCTGTAGTGGTGGTGCTGTTTTTAGCTGTGTGATCGTCCACCTGAGGTGCCGCCGTGGTGGTGTTAGTTGCGGTTTTAATAATGCTATTTGAGCAGAAGTAACAACATTATGACACAGCTGATGTCAGATTTGTTAGAGATAATAAGAAACACAGGGCCATATTCCTGTAAACAGCTGAAGTTAGGGTGGAAAAAAGGATGTTGGGATGAAAGGATGCTTGTGACTGGGGTGTGTTGCAAGATGCAGGGAGGAAGGGAGGTTGGGAGGTAGAGAATGAAAAGAAGACTTGAAAATATAATTTGAGGTTGAAGGGAGACCAGCTGGTCTGCATGAGCAAATACTAGAAGAATACCCAAGACGTGTCACTCCTTTAGTTTTGAATGGCTTGAGGGAAAATGGTAGTAAATGGGCATCTGGAATTTAGAAGTAGATATAGAGAATTACTAGAAAAAATGGAGCCGTATTGTTGATTGTTTATTTACTTATTAAGCCATACCAGCATATGTGGCTATATTTCATGGCAGAAATAAGGTAATACGTAAAATCAATCCGTGCACAAGTCTGTAATACAAACGAGTCAAGGGGGAAACAATTTAGAATGTTCAATTTAACCAGCCTTCGTGTCTTTGGCTGTGAGCCGTATTTGCTGTAATCAGCTGAAAGGAAGGGTATAGGAATGGATGTTGGGATGAAAGGATGTTTGTGGGTGGAGTTTTATGAGCAAACTGTGAGCATAGAGAAGAGAGATCAGGTTGAGCCAATGCAGGTGGAATTACGTCTTGCCTGCCACTAGGGGGCGCTGCAGTTTGATGCTGTGGAGAATGAGGAGACCGGGAATGGCTCAGAATCCTCCTGAGATGAGCCTGTGAGTAGACACTCGTGGCCCAGAATGTGCGCAACAGAACACGACCGCTGGGTAAGAGACTGTGATCGGGACGATGTGAGGGCGATCCTCGAGTGTCACCAGTGATACTGAATCAACCAGAGTGCCGTGCCGTGCCTTGCCGTCCAGACCAGGCGAGTGCATCTGTCCTTCGAGAGAATGAGACTAGCAGTGCGGTGTGACGTGGCCCGGTATATATGGAGGTTTTTAAAAGTCAGGAGATTGTTTGGGGTGTGCCCCTGCTCCGAACATTCGTTAATACCAATTAACTCCCATGTATCGATTCTTGAATCGAACAAAAAATAAATCGATAATATTTTCAATTTGGAATCACTGTCAGAATAATTTTTTTTTCCAGCTGATGAACGATGAAAAACATTGACAGCCAATCAGAATCCTGCTGTAACGATCTCGAGAATTTAAAGCAGCGGACGAGCGTGCGCTTAGAATAAACAGATTATATATTTCTCTTGTTTGGACGTTATCGTTATATTAATAGTTCCCTTATCGAGTCGGTCTCTCGACATTACGTATGGGGAAATCCATTTCCTCAAAATTATGAAGTCTGATTGAATAACTCTTTTGCTTGCAAAATAGCCAATGGCGCCCTCGCCCTCACCTGATTGGCTGACAGCTATCAATATAGGTGACGGCGGGCGCCAAAACCTCAGAATCTTTTTTCTTCACTTGAGTCTGGTTTCACCGTGGATTCACGCATACAGAGCGGAAAATTGTGGAAAATTATCCCTTCTCGGGTTCCGGTGATTTTTACTCTTAAAATGTCACTTTGCCGCATGTGTGGTGGGCCCATTGATTTCCCGGACGCAAACGAGCAGTGTGTGCTGTGCCTGGGTCGGGCTCAAGCAGAGGCGGCATTTGAAGGATCGGGATGTCGTGCCTGTGAGGAGCTTCCCATCAAGATCCTTCGTGCAAGGCTGGCTGTTACCCGTAACGGTGGCCCTGTATCTCCTGCCTCTCACCCGTCCGCCGCCGTCGAGCCGCGAACCGGGAGACTGCAGAGAGCTCCGTCGACGGATTCTGTCGAGGTACTGGCGTCGGCCCAACAGCCACGCCACCCTCACGTGGAAGATCCCCTCTCATACTCTGAGGCCAGTTACCGCCCTCCACTAGAATCGCGGGAAATGGTCTCGTTTGGATATGACGAGGACGACGCCATGTCTAATAATGCCTCAGACCCGGGAGCGTGGTCCGAGGCCCCGTCTGAAGCCGCCCCTGCCCCCGCTGGATGCGGAGCTTATGGCGATCCTCACGGAGGCGGTGGCAGATATGGAATTGGAGTGGCCAGCCCCCAAGGAGCTGCCGTCTAAGAGATGGATGGACGGTTCCTTCCTCCCTTTTTCTCTGAGGTCCACGAGGAACTCACTCGGTCATGGCGCTCCCCTTACTCAGCCTGAGCCCATGCACACGGGACCCAGTTGCTGACGACGGTGGAAGGGGCAGAGAAATTAGGATACGCGCGACCGCCTCCCGTCGAGGATGCTATCGCAGCCCACCTGGCATCTTCTCCCGGCTGGCAAACTGTCTCTTTGCCTTCTAGGCCATGTCGAGCTACTGCTCACATCGCCGAGAAGGCGTACATATCGGCTGGACATGCCGCATCTGCCCTCCACACGATGGCAATCCTACAGGTCCTCCAAACTCGGCTCCTGTGGTCCCTGGATGAGGGAAGCCCGGACCCAGAGAAGAAGGTCGCGCAGGGAATTGGCCACAATATGAGCAGCCTTGTGGTCCTGCATTGCCATCTGGGGCTAACGCTGTCCGGCATGCGCGATGCCGAAAAGAGGCAGTTCCTGGATGCGCCGGTGAGCCCCACCGGTCTTTTCGGTGTCGCGGTGGAATCTCTGTCGGAGAAATACGCCAAGACCATCAAGCAGTCTAAGATGATGCCTCATCTCCTGCCGAAACGGTCTCAAGCCCCCCCTGCAGCGAGGTCCAGGTCTTCTTCAGCGCAGCGCCCGGCGTGATATACCAGGCGCGCGTTCCCGAGCGCGGTAGAGCGTCGTGAGCCAGAGCCACCATTCCGGCAGAGGCAGCCCAGGAAGCCCCGTTTTGGTACTAAACCAGCCTCTAGCAGCCAAGGGCGCCCTGCGGGCAAGAAGGATCAGCGTTCCTGATGCTCGTGCCAGGGGGAAGAGAGCGTGGGACGTGTTCGTCGGACCCGCGGCGAAGAGGGCGTGTTCCCGCCCAGAGTTTGTCAACAATGTAAATGTTGAGAGAATGAAACCGCTGTGTTCTGTTTCAATAAACATGCATTACATGCCTCAGCAAAAGAGCTTTCTTCCTCCCTCTACTATTACCTGCTACATAAGCGAAGCCTTTCCCCCGAGAGACGCTTCGCAAAGCGGAAGCTTGGAGAAACTCGAGGAGGTGACTATGTATGTTCCCGTGCAAGAAGCCGCGGACGAGTCACCTGCCATTCATATAGCAGTCAATGCTTCCCCGGTGGCTGGCGCGAAGCCCCCACCGCAGCATGCATTAATACCCCCTGTATTGAGTCATCTGAGCACGTGGGAGACGCTCCCGGCAGCATCTTATATTCTACAGCCGTTATTTTCTAGTTCTGAAAAAGGAAGTATGCGTCCCATATTAGACCTGAGATTACTGAACAAAGTGCTCGCCAAACGCACGTTCAAGATGATAACTGTGAAGCAGATCCTCGGGTTTGGGGCTGTCTGTGAACATTCAGAAGAGCACACTTCAGCCGCGCCAATATATCACATTCCTGGGTATGATACTGGACTCGTGCACTATGATCGCGAAGCTGTCAGAGCCTAGAATCCAGTCGATTCACAATACACTAAACCTCTTCGTTCAAGGCAGAGCTATCCCCTTAAGAATGTTTCAGAGGTTGCTCGGTCTGATGGCGGCCGCAGCCTCCGTCTGCAGACTGGGCTTGTTGCACATGAGACCGCTTCAACACTGGTTACAGAACCGAGTGAAGCCGCGGGCGCGGAGAGTGGGAACGGAACGCCTTATCATAACACGTTCATGTCTCGAGACTCTGGCGCCTTGGTTCGGCACGACCATATTCGAGCAGGGTGCTGCTATGGGCAGAGTGGTCAGACGTGTTGTGGTCCCTACGGATGCATCACTAACAGGCTGGGGAGCCCTATGCGTTGGCAGACCAGCATTTGGTACGTGGACAGGGGACCAGACCTGCTGGCATATAAACTGCTTGGAGAAGGAAGCGGTTCATCTAGCGCTGCAGAGTTTCCTTCCATTTGTGAAACACCGTCATGTTCTCATCAGAACGGAACCTCCTGCCCAATCGGGGTGCACGCCCACTCCACAAGGAGTTTGGCATCGTCATGGGGTTGGGCGAAAGGCATGTCTATTCAGGACATTTGTTTCGCAGCGGGCTGGTCGTCTCACAACACGTTTGCGAGATACTATAATTTGGACATTCCCTCGTTCGCATCACATGTGCTATCAGTGCAGGAGGAGGGAGTTGAGCAGTCATTGGACTATGCTATGGGCACGCCTCGCCTGGCGCGTGCCCTAGACATGGTTTTGACCAGGTCATATTGACAGCGTCAGTTATTTTAGTAATAGCTGCGGTTGAGGTATTCATTCACTATCTAATGTGGCCCCTTTATTATGCCCGCATTATAAGCTGGCAGTGTATTCCCAAGCACCAACATATTGCTGCATTTTCCCCATATCACACCAGTGTTGCTTATCTGGGTGCACTGGATTACGATGGTGTAGGAGCTGATTTGGCTCTGTGCCAAGATGTGTTTCAACCAGGTCCGGTACCCGACCTAGAGCTAATGCGCTGCAAGAACTAGTGCTTATGCTCTTCTGTGGCTCGATGCGAGCTGGGCCAGACAGTATTTCCCACACGGCGGGGGTTTTATTGTTCCCCATACATAATGTCGAGAGACCGACTCGATAAGGGAACGTCTCCGGTTACTCACCTAACCTTAGTTCCCTGAGAGGAGGGAGCAAGACATTATGTAACCTGCCGTGTGGAAAACGTCCAGCCTCATAACTCTCGTTCAGTTGAAGATTCTGAGGTTTTTGGCGGCCGCCATCACCTATATTGATGGCTGTCAGCCAATAAGGTGAGGGCGAGGGCGCCATTGGCTATTTGCAAGCAAAAGAGTTATTCAATCAGACTTCATACTTTCGAGGAAATGGATTTCCCCATACGTAATGTCTCGTTCCCTCCTCTCAGGGAACTAAGGTTACGTGAGTAACCGGAGACGTTGTCATTTATTGTTTGAACAGGGCTTTTAGTCTGACAATTTCTTGCAGTTATTGTTATATTTTCATTTCATTTATTGATTCATATTCATTTATCTGTAACCTGAAGCTTGAATTAATTGTTCACATTTATTGTTCACATTTATATACACAAACATAATAAAGCTATTCAGTACAAAGCAAACAAGATCAGAAATAGTTAAGAGAGATAGGGACATCCTTTGAAATATTACTGATCTCTTTACAGTAATAATATTAACATGCCCCATTAGTATGCCTAGATGTCCTGTCAGTGGGATGGTGGTCCTGTTTTCAAGAGAGGAAACTCGCTGAGTGGTTAAGGTAGGAGTAGAGTGTCTAATATTGACACATCATCTTTCCATATCTGGACTATGCTGGTGCCGATACAGGATGGCTGCCTCCGTGACGTGCTCTGCAGTTGTTAGTGTTGTTAGTTTGTCCTGTCTTTAGTTATATTCCTGCAATCAGTTTCACCAGGGATGAATTGCTGGGCATTCGGCACCACACATCTTCTCCTTCTGCTCTCCCGGACAAATTAGGATTTCTCACACTCTGCTGCTCTGTGTTTCACGGAAACTAGGCTAAATGATACCATTCCAGACAGCACGCTCCATCTGCCAGGCTTTCAGCTGTACAGAGCGGACCAAGACACAGAATCAACAGGGAAATGGTGTGGCGGCAAGACATGCTTTTACATCAACGAAAGGTGGAGTACAGATGTAACAGTGTTAAATAAGATGTGCTGTTCAGATATAGAAACACTATCTTACACTATACTTGTAATGACGGTGGAAATGTTTTATTCTTCTTAATGGTCAATTTACATTATACCTTTGTTTTTCATCTCAGGAGTATGTTTACAGTGGTGTAACCAGTGATCTGCCTTTCCTATCAATCCTCCGAGTGGCAAAAGTGTTAAACATAATAACATACCATAACACTGTCACAGTTATTAGTATTTGTTTTTTACATAACTATTAAAACTGTAGTTTGTAAAATTTAAGTGTGGATATTTACATATTTACATTACACTGGTGAGCAAAAAACCATATTAAAGTTACATATACAGTACCTGCACTTACATAATATTTAATTTACAATAATATTTAGTCTGTACAAATAAAACCAAATTAATCATCCCAAGTATTTTGTGTAAGGTCAGATCCTTCTGTGGAAGACTGAAAGGTGGACCATGAAGAGAAGGAACTCATCGAAGGGCTGCAGAGAAGGACACTGTCAAAATAAATGTTAAATAATTATGATACATACATGTAAACGTGTGCATCAAAAAGTTAAAATAAATATAACACTTTCTTTCTCTGTCACAAACAATACAATAACAACATTTACCTTTGAATTGCTTGTTATTCCAACTTCTCTACTTGTTTTAGCATTCCTTGTTCTGAACACACAAACCATGTGGAATGCAGGTTCAAGATCTCTCCAAAAGACCATTAACAGTTCTACAGTACATCTCAAATCTAGATTGGATGTTTTCATGTTTTCAGAAAATACACACCAAGCAATGTAAAAAGTTTGTTCGACTACACTGAACCTGAAGGATACTTTAAAAACTTATAATGTATTGACATACAAGTGAAAATTTTTTTAGCTGGGACTTTAGCTTATTCTCCCTCGTGTCATTCTAAACTGTTCTGAATATCTTCTGTGGGGTCTATCTAGATAGCTGACTGACGATAACATTATTTACAACATTTCTGTATGCCAATGAAGAAAGCAAGCCATATGGGTTTACAATGACATAATGTTGAGTATATGATGACAGCTTTATTTTTATTTTTGGGTGAATCATCTATTAACACATATTGCCTTGATCCACAGAAGAGGTCTTTAAACAAACAGGCAACCACAGTGACAAAAATAAAATAAAATAATGACAATTAAAAAACACACAATATGTTATACAGTAATAAGGGTTTAGATCTTACCTAGTGTAGATTCGAATGCTTTTGTCATTCTTGAAAAGGCACATGAAAACTGTAGTATCAGAAGTGATGTTAAAATCCTTACATCTACCGTTACTACTCTGAATCCACTTATTTCGAGTTTCTTAATCCAGGGGAGAAGTGTGAAAACCCTTTGAGGAGCCTCACAAAACAGGACACAGCAATAGTTGTTTAAAAACTCACAGATGTTTACGGAACTCTTCATTAAATAATTATATATCTGTGGTATACTTCATTTGTTGTATTATAGCAAAATGTATAAATATTGTTTCTTAATCTTAGTTTATTTAGATACGTTTGCGGCTGGTAATTCACTTACACTACGGCACAATACAGACCGGAATCTTTTATGCACCTGAGATTTCACAGGAAATACATAGAGTCTATCTCCCATTTCTGCAGTCCAACTGCCCCCTAGTGGTCGGGAGCATTTTGTTGTGTTGTGGCTTAATGTCTTTGTGTTGTGAGAATATTGTTTTGTTTTGGCTTAATGTCTTTGTGTTGTGAGAATAAAATCGTCACCTAATAAAGAAAGACACATGTTACTCTGTCCTGTACTCTTCAGCGTCTACACTGTAGTGGTTTCACCAATATCCCGGATCAGCTCCTGAATTTTTTATGATTATTCTACACTCTACTGGAATGGTTTCACAAAGGTCACAAATTGTGGATAGAGATCCTCGATTATCTGGGAAAGTGAAAGAAGAGAAAACCCATGTGATTCTGGATATCTCCTCGACTAAACTGACAGATGCTGCACTGTATTACTGTGCTCTCAAGCCCAGAGTGACAGGAAAAACAAAAACACTGTATAAAAACCCTCCTAACAGTGATACTGTAGTTGATTGTACCACACACTGCACATCTTAATTGTTAAAAATTAAGATTAATTTGTTAAAAAAAATGAAAAATAATTATTTTAAATACATATATATATATATATATATATATATATATATATATATATATATATATATATATATTTGTTTTTTTTTTGTTGTTTTTTTTTGTTTTTTTCAATCAGTCAATAAATAATGAATATAATTTTATGTGAATCATAGAAGAATACTGAATCATATATCTCAAAAACTACTGAATGTTTTAGCAATAGTTTCATACAGTCCATGACAAGATGTATGGCTTTCATGTACAAAAGTAAAGATGTATAAATTTATGCTCAACTTAAGTCCATTACTTGTATGATATTAGTTCACCACCTGCTGGAATCTTAGAAACTGTTAACCTTTGAAAAATGAGCTATATTTGGGACCTACAGAACAAGTCTCAGCACAGTGCAGATGTTGTGTGACAAGCAGTCAAGAGCAACTGTACTTCCTGTTTTTGTATCCACCCCCTAATATTTAAAGATCAATCTCTCAAGAAACAAAGCAAATTAAGATGTTTCTGATGTGATCATGGAAAGACTCCAAATGCTCAGTCAACAAATCAGAAAATATCTACTGCTGTTTTTACTTACGGCATCAGGTACAATCCACAAGTCTAGTATGATTATTCAGATATTTAAATATATACATCTTAATAGTGAAATTGTATCTTATTAAAAACTTTTCCTTCCAGGTGTTATCTGTCAAGATTGGATTCGACCAAGTGACCAGAGGACCAGTGTTTCCAGTACAGAAGGAAATCCTGTAACACTGGAGTGTTCATATGACACAAGCAGCAGCTATGTTATCCTTTATTGGTACAGACAGTTTTCTAAAACACGGCCAGAATTTGTGCTGGCAGTGGGTGGACGATCACAGACATATGAGAACATACCAGACCCTGATCAATTTGGATCAACTACATCCCAGAAATCCACTTCACTGAACATAAAAAGTGTAACTCTGTCAGATTCAGCTCTTTATTACTGTGCTCTAAGAGTAACAGCCCAGTGTTACAAAGTGCCTGAGAGGCTTTACAAAAACTCACTCAGAAAACTTGCTTTGAACAGTGAGTTATCAAATGAATATCAGACCACATTTGTGTCTTCATAAACCACAGAGTCAGATTGAAGGATATGGTAACACCTGTAGCCTACAGTAAACAACAGCTGATGTAAATGGGGTAAATTTAGTGATTAAATAATTAGTTAACTCCTCTGTATTATCAGCAAAGCTCTGCATGGATTATTAGCATGGCATTAATATTACGTAACTTACATTTTAGTCACAATATTGCCAGTTGTTTTTGCTATTTTGCTCTGCCAAGTGCCAACTCAAATAGTTCCAAATTAAACATCTCCCAGCAACACATAGTTAGTGAAGTTTCTGAATGATTCAATAAAGACAAGTTTAATTCCTGAATGAATCATCGTTTTAAATTAATCAGTTGAATTAATAATTTAATGACTCTCTCAAAGAAAGTCCAGTCACTTGTCGCCACCTGTTGGTTCTGTGTTTGTATATTAGTACTACATCAATACTGCATTGTAATGAGGTACTTCATGATGGGATGAGCCAATCAGACACTAACTGTAATGCCCTTTGCATTTATAAGGAGATTTGTAAATAATCACTGTGCACATTGCAAATTACCAAACCACACTTTTCACCAGTCTCACATTTCTGGCAGGTACAAACACACTATTACTTTAGCATCAATCAAACAGTTAAGCATTTGTTTGCTTAAACATACATTGATATTTTTACAGAAATCACTTTCTGTGCTCATATTGCACCAAAGAGAAAAAAACTGTCATCAGTACAGAGGGGGAATCTTTGTTTTTATGAAATCAAGCAGCTCTCTTCTGTGGTTGGCTGATCACAGGAGAGGCACCTGAGTTTTTGTTACTCAAAGGTGCATGAACAGAGAATTTTTTTTAAAGCATAGGTCCTCGCTATAACTCCACAACTTCAGAGACTAAGTCTAATTTTTGGTTAATTAAAAATCTAAAACTGGAGGACACTGCTTCCTACTACTATGTGCTAGAAGAACATTACGATAAAATGTATTAATTGGCTGTAAAAAAAACCTCATGTTCAAAACTGTGTTGTTTGAAACCACAAAATACTTATTTCCCTGCAGTTAATAATATTTACACCTGCAAATGAAGAATACAAATATATTAATATGCGATTGGCCAGCTACATTATTGTACAAATTCCATACTAAGGAAAGAGTCTGAGCTTCCAGAGGAGATTTCAGTTTGTCACATGTAATGTTATATTATTTTGCTCTGCCTAGGCTCACAATGTTGCTGTACATAGTTATTTGGATGTTAACCCTTGCAGGTATATTTTTCTTTAACAATTGTCTGTGACTGTATTACTGAAAACCGTTTTCTTTATATATACATACTTCAATATATTCTCTTATTATTTAATTTTAAGATTTAACTCATGCAGAAGCCATTACTCCAGAATATACAGAAGTGCATGTATTTGAGACAGAGAACATAACACTATCTTGTAGTTATTTCTTGGCAGAAAGTCTCCTTTGGTATCAACAGCCTCATACATCAACTCTTCAGTTCCTTATACTCATCCTACAAAGCTCTGGAAAAGTAATACAGACTTCAGGTGAGCATCTATCAGGAAAACTGAACATGGACAAAAATCATGTGAATTTGGAAATCCCCTCTTCCAGAATTAAAGACTCTACAGACCACGGTAACAGGAAGTGAAATCTTAATGTACAAAAAGCTGACAGCTTAAGATCTCATGGGGTTTATTATGAGTTAGGAGGAGCTTCAAGTAGCTCTAAAGATCATAAGTGCCATCATAAATGCACTATTTCAGCACGATGCTGCTCACCACAGTTATCCTGCTCTGTGCTGTTGGGAGTGAGTATAATTTAATATTACATAAAAGTCAAGTATATTTTTTATTTGTATTATGTTGTCTTAATAATATATAATATTTGAATATAATTACACAGTAAACTTCCAAAATGACTTCCTAAATGGCTTAATTAAAACAAAATGTGTTATTGTTTAGAGTCTATCATTACTTATCTTTATAATAATTTCCAGGTGGAAGGTTTGAGAGTCCCATTTCATCAGACCAAACTGAGGTTTTTCATGAGGAGGGTGCCAGTATAACTTTGTCCTGTAGCTACTCAACTGCAGTTAGTTTATATTGGTACCGCCAATATCCCAGATCAGCTCCTGAATATCTTTTTTCAATTTTTCAAACCTCTGGACGGGTCCAGAGCGCAGAGAATCTGGATTCTCATTTTTCAGCAAGACTGAATGAAAAGAAAAACCGTGTGGATCTGATCGTCTCCTCTGTCAAAGTGACAGATTCTGCTCTGTACTACTGTGCTCTGGAGCCCACAGTGACAGGAAATCTTTACACACTGTACAAAAACTTGCCTAGAAAAAACATGTTCTCCTGGACACATACCTTGTAAACTTCCTTCAACAAGTTAAGATAGTGTAACATCTAAACAGTGTAACAGCCCTAATAAGAAAAATATGTAATTATAAAAAAAGTAAAATATCATGATCTATCTTTTTACTAGAATGAATCTGCTATCTATGGGCCTTTACACTGGCTGGATTACTGGTGAAATATTTATAGTAAAAATTTTAATATAGCACTATTATCTACTCAAAAAGTAGTGTGTGTGTGTGTTTGTGTGTGTGTGTGTGTGTTTCTTTTTAAATAATAGACTGGGAATATAAGTATACAAGTTTTCTTTTGTCTGTAATTTTTGCATGTATGTGTATATTTAAAAATAAAACATCTAAAAAAGGTTCTGCATTGACATAATTCATTTTCCTAAAAAAAATATGAAAATACACATTAAAATGAAAATTAAAATGAAACCATTGTGTAACCCAGACTCAAATTAGCATATTTGCAGTCTTTGCTCAAGTTAATTTGTCCAAAATATTTAACAATTAACCCACTAAAATTACATATTTAACTAAATATGTATGTGACTGAACAGCAAATAGAATAAAACTTCATGACAATGTAATAGTTTATTATAATGTTTATTATAATATGTAAATTATACATTTTATTATTCATATAAGTGATATGTAAATTATTGCAGCAAATCGCAACGAATGGAAAGTGTGTATACTGTAGCGCTGCAGATGTTAAGCATCCAATCAGGAGAGATCACAGGCAGCAGCGCTGACTCCGCCTCCCTGTGCGCAGGGCAGAACGGAAAAAACAGAGAAACAATACAGAGAGGAGAAACAGTGATTAGGAGAATTAATGGTGAAATACCTGAAAGAAAACCTAGAATTTCCTTGAGAATCAGTTTATTGTTACAACTACACTGATTGAGAAGCGTTTGTTTAGATACTTACCTGGGTAGAGTTCCTGTTGATTCTGTAGATGTTAGGCTAAGCTAACACTAACGAAACTAGCGTGGTTCATCTGGGGAAATCTGGAAAGAGAGACAAACAAAAAAAAAGTTAATTTACAGAGGAATCGGCCAGATTTTGCATGTATGTGTTTAGAAGTTGGATTTTCGTATTGTGGACTGCGTTCTTTGGTGTGGATGCATCGAAACGTGTGACGAGTGAAGGAAATAGATGGCGAGCCACCCGTGAAAACCGAACTTGGATCTACTTTTCTCATCTTTCCTTGGATTTGCGTCATTCCTGCAGGTCGACCATCTGTAGGAGTTCTTCTCTTTTTTTGACTTTAAGGATTGAGGTATCTTTTATTTCTTTTTGGGAGTGACATTTTCTGAAAACTAAAGGGGAAATTTCTATTTTTTTTTGTTGTTTGGACTGAGAATCTTTGAACTGAAAATAATCGTTTGATTTGATAAGAGATCTATATCCCCTACATATTTTCTTTCGTTATTATTGTGGGTAACAAAGCACAATTGTAAATTTACTTTGTTGGTGAACATTTTGTTGAGAAATTGTCATGTATTTTGGATTGTGAAAAGATTGTTTTCAAAAAAAAAAAATTACACTGAAATTAGGAAACGAAAGAGATACATCTAAACTAGTAAATTACTAATAAATCTGCCAATTAGGTGTAATTAAATTAGGTTAAAAAGCAATAAAATAAATTCTAGATTATAAGGAAACTCAAAATAGAAATTAACTAGCTGAAAAGGGAAAGGAAAGGAACTAAACGTCTGTTACTTTTCTTTTGGTTGATATTTTCTTGTATTTGATTTGGGTAATTGTTTTCATCTGCAACTAAGGTAAATTCACTTTTGAATTGTGTACAATTTATTTTCTTTCAAACATTGTTGATTCAAATCCATTATTTTATTTGTTTGTTGATACTTTCATTTTTGATATATAAAAGGAAAAAAGTCCATGTGTGTGTACCTCTGCCTCCTTCGACTCCTGTGTCTTCTGATCGGCCCATTGATCTAGTTTATCACAAGTTCTGCAAAGCAGGTGTTACATATATTTATGGCGAGCCAGCCAGGAGACAGAGAGAGACACACACATTAACCAATACCTTCAATTCTAGAGTTTCCTAAAAAAAAAAAAAAAAAAAAAAAAAAAAAAGACAAAGAGAGAAAACGAAAATAAGAACTAAAGACAAGAGATAAGTGTAGGAATCAACCAAACTGAAAAAAAAACTCAAAGAGATGGACGTTATAGAGGAAAAGGGTGTAAAAGTCCCAAATGCAGTCCTAATCAGTGGCCTAACTGAGACTGAAGTGGATGAGGAAATATTGGACTTTGTAAAACAGTACGGGTCAATTAACAGAATCATCCCATTAAGTGATCCCAGCTTAGAGTCAAAGAGGTCCTTGATAGTTGAGTTCAACTCTGGACTGGCAGTGCAAAACCTTCAGACAGTGCTACCATATATCCAGCAAGCAAAGAATAATCCTGATGTCTCGTTCCATGTTACCGCTTTATCAAATGTCTATGTTGAGAGGCTGGGACGTAACACAACTCAAACTTACCTCAATGAGCTGAAAGAGCTGGCAAGTCGCAGTGGAGAGAATTTCGAGGATGTATTGAAGGGCATGTTGGCTCATATTCACGAGAGCGTGGTGCCAAACCCATGTCCTGTACCTGTTTCTTCTGCTGGTGATACCTTACCTGCTCATTCAGCAGATCCATCTTTGACTGAGTTCTCTCTTAAGCCGTCTCAGACGCCAATAAATGCTGCACGACATCACTCTGTTCCACAAGTGTCAGCCACAAGCCCAGAATCCCCGTCAATCACTGTCAGTGATTTAAACCCACCTGGTGTGCAGAAAGTTGTAGTGGAGCATCTTGTACGCACCAGTGACTTAGTCATACCTGGAAACTCACCGTTACGACTCCGTGTTTTCTCTGGGCGAACTCCCCATCCACCCAACGAGGTTGATTATGAAACTTGGCGCACTAGCGCTGAACTACTTTTCCAAGATCCAACAGTCTCCGATTTCCACAGAGTGCGCAGAATCTGTGAGAGCCTTCTTTCCCCGGCAGCAGACATAGTAAAATCTGTTGGCCCGTCAGCATCACCTTCAACTTACATTCAGCTTCTTGATTCTGCTTTCGCGCCCATTGAAGATGGTGATGAGTTATTCGCCAAGTTCCTGAATATATTCCAGAACCCGGGAGAAAACCCATCTGCTTACTTGCAACGATTGCATGTTGCGTTACAGACCACTATGCGCCGTGGTGGAGTCCTTGGCTCAGAGGTTGACAAGCATCTACTTAAGCAGTTTTGCAGAGGATGTTGGGAAAATTCCTTGATTCTAGAGTTGCAACTAGAGCAGAAAAAGCATTCACCCCCATCCTTTGCAGAGCTAATGACCTTATTGCGAACTGAGGAGAGCAAGCATGCTTCCAAAAGTGTACGAATGAAACAACATTTGGGAAGTGTTAAGCAGCGTGCCGTGATGCAGTCTCAAACGACCACTAGAGATGATGTGGCTCAATTTAATTCTGTTACTGCTCAGTTGGCAAGTCAGATAGCAGAACTCCAAAATCAGCTTGCATTATTAACTTCGAAGCAGTCTAAAGACAAACCAAACCCCAAGTCAAACATGGTTAAGTCCTCAAATAAGCAGAGTACCATCAGTCCTAAGGAAAAAACCAAAGTTCCAGACACATCCCAGACAGCTAGACCAAAGCCAGGTTATTGCTTTAGGTGTGGAGAGGATGGGCACATTGTCAGTTCTTGTTCCAATGACCCGAATCCAGCCTTGGTGTCAGAGAAGCGGAATGAACTTGCAAAGAGACAGCGTGAATGGGACTTTCGTAATAGCAGTACTAAGCCCCAGTTAAACTGACTGCAGTTCCTGTTGCGGGACGAATGGGAACTGGGATTGATTCAGGGTGTCCCAAGTCTGTTAGGGCACTGTCAGCCCGAGCACAAGTGAAACCACGCCAATCTGTTTTACCTAGGGGGTTAATTGGAGCAAAATGCACTGCACAAGTAGATGTTGCAGGTGTGATGTGTGACTGCTTGCTTGACACTGGTTCACAGGTCACTACCATAACAAAATCCTTCTACAATGAGAATCTGTACAATAAGCCGATAAATTCCTTAAATGATCTTTTGGAAGTTGAGGGAGCAAATGGTCAAAACGTCCCTTACCTCGGTTATGTTGAGCTGATCATCACTTTTCCCAAGGACTTTGTGGGAGTTGACACAGAGGTACTTACCTTAGCCTTGATTGTCCCTGATCTTCCCTCCACTTCTCAGCCTTCAGTGTTGATCGGCACGAACACTTTGGACAACCTGTATAAGGACTTTTCACAACAAGAGACTCAATACTTTTCTCCCACTTATGGATATAAGCAAGTGCTTAAGATGTTGGAGATGCGCCTGAAGCAGAATGTAGAAGGAAACGTGGGATTAGTGCGCGTATCTGAGAATCATTCACAGGTGATTCCAGCCGGCCAAAGTGCAGTCCTCTGTGGAGCAGCCTCTGTTGCCGGTTCACATTTAGACAAGTGGGCAGTTGTGGAACACCCGTCTTGTTCCCCTCTACCTTGTGGTCTGATCGTCAAGACATGCATGGTCACACTTGGAGACAACAGACATTGTTATGTGCCCGTTGTAGTTGCCAATTCTACCACACACGACATTACAATTCCTCCTAGATGTGTGGTTGCTGAATTGAAGGCGATCCAGTCTGTGTGCTCTGAGCAGTCCGACCATGGGAGTGTAGTAGAACCCATTCCAACATCTGTTCTCGAGTTCAACTTTGGTGATTCACCCATTTCGCCAGAATGGAAAAGCAGACTTACAAGGCGGCTACAAGAAATGCCAGAGGTATTCTCCTTGCATCCTCAAGACTTTGGGTGCACCGATAAGGTCAAGCATCGGATCAATCTTGTGGATGAAATGCCCTTTAAACATCGGGCAAGGCCTATACATCCGGAGGATTTTGAAGCAGTTAAGAAACACCTTCAGGAATTACTCAATGTGGGAGTCATACGGGAATCTCAATCACCTTACTCTTCTCCCATTGTGGTAGTCAGAAAGAAGAGTGGCGACATCCGGTTATGCATTGACTATCGGAAATTAAATCAAAAGACCATCAAGGATGCGTATGCACTCCCCAAACTTGAGGACACATTCATGGCTTTAACGGGATCTAAGTGGTTTTCAGTACTTGACCTAAAATCTGGTTATTACCAAATTGAGGTCGAAGAATCTGACAAGGCAAAAACAGCTTTTGTATGCCCGCTAGGATTTTATGAATTTAATCGGATGCCACAAGGGGTCACTAACGCCCCAAGCACCTTCCAGCGGATTATGGAAAAGTGTATGGCAGACATAAACCTTCGCGAGGTCTTAGTGTTCATAGATGACATCATAGTATTCTCCAAGGATTTGGAAGAACATGAGGAAAGGCTGACTAGAGTCCTAAATAGACTTAAAGAGTATGGTCTTAAACTTGCTCCAGAGAAATGCGTCTTTGCACAAACCTCGGTTAAGTACCTCGGCCATATAGTGTCAGACCAAGGAGTGAAAACCGATCCCGATAAAGTAGCAGCTGTCAAAACCTGGCCGGTTCCTAAAAATTTGAAAGAACTCCGTTCCTTTCTCGGATTTGTTGGATATTACCGACGTTTCATCAAAGATTTTTCCAAGAAGGTGAAGCCTTTAAATGAGTTAACTTCAGGGTACCCCCCTACTCGGCGGAACTTTAAGTCAGTGAGTAATGTCCAGTACCGGAACCCTAAAGATCTCTTTAATGGCAGATGGACAACCGCTTGTCAGGATGCGTTTGAATTAATCATTGAGGAGCTCACATCTGCACCGGTTCTGGCTTTTGCAAACCCCAGGTTATCATACATCCTGCATACCGATGCAAGCACATCAGGTCTGGGTGCCGCTCTGTATCAGGAGCAGGATGGACAAGTTAGAGTTATCGCTTATGCGAGTCGGGGGCTTTCGAGCAGTGAGTCCAAATACCCTGCCCATAAATTAGAATTCCTGGCACTTAAATGGGCAGTGGTAGAAAAGTTCCATGATTACCTTTATGGAGGCACTTTCACAGTGGTGACAGATAGTAACCCCCTTACCTATGTTCTTTCTACTGCTAAACTTGATGCAACTGGGTACAGGTGGTTGGCTGCACTGTCGACTTACAATTTCACCCTGCAATATAGATCCGGAAAGCAGAATATTGACGCTGATGGGTTGTCTCGTCGACCCAACGAGAAGCTTCCGACTGATGATAACTCTCTGAAGGAACAAAACCGCATCCTTAATTTCACTGAACAACTTACCAAGAATTCGAATGAGCATGAACTTAGTGATGATGTGGTAAAAGCCATCTGTGAAAGTCGTCTTATCCAATGGCCAGAGTGTCCGAATGACTTCCCTCCTGCATTTGTCAGTTCTTTGGCAATGCAGGAAACCGCTGTACCTAACGCTTATGTACAAGAGGATCAATGTGGAGGACTACCAATCATTCCTCATCTTTCTCAGGCTGAAGTTCAAAGCGCTCAATTAGCCGATCCTTGCATCCGAGAGGTTATTGCCCAACTTCAAACTGGAGAATCCCCTTCGAGTACTGTAAGGAATGCTCTTCCCAGATTGCCTTACCTCCTCAGGGAGAAAGACCGCCTTGAGTTACTTGATGGAGTCCTATACAGAAGAAGGAACTTTGCTGGGAAAACTATTTACCAACTTGTCTTACCTGAGAAGTTCCATCTAGATGTTCTCAAATCTCTGCATGATGACCTCGGACATATGGGTGTTGATCGTACCTTAGACCTGGTTCGAAACAGGTTCTATTGGCCCAAGATGGCCTCAGACGTTGAGCACAAAGTTAGGACCTGTGGTCGGTGTATACGAAGAAAGGTTTTACCCGAAAAAGCTGCACCTCTTGTGAATATCTCTACCACTCGTCCTTTGCAACTTGTGTGCATGGATTTTCTGAGTCTAGAACCTGATCAAAGCAACACCAAGGATGTGTTAGTAATCACTGACCACTTTACTAAATATGCACTAGCTATGCCCACCCCTAACCAAAAGGCCAAAACCGTTGCAAGGTGTTTATGGGAGCAGTTCATTTGCCATTATGGCTATCCTGAACGCCTTCACAGTGACCAAGGGCCTGACTTTGAATCACATCTAATCAAAGAGTTGTGTGAAATAGCTGGAGTGCAAAAGGTCAGGACAACACCATACCACCCGAGAGGAAATCCTGTTGAGAGATTCAACAGAACATTGTTGAGCATGCTTGGAACTCTAGAGAACAAAAAGAAAAGCTACTGGAAAGAGTACGTAAAACCTCTTGTACATGCTTACAATTGTACCCGCAATGAGACCACGGGGTTCAGCCCTTACGAGTTGATGTTCGGGCGGCAACCTAGGCTTCCTGTAGATCTGGCTTTTGGATTACCCTTGAAGAGCAAAGGAGAAATAACACATTCACAATATGTAAAGAATCTCAAGTCACATCTTGAAGAAAGTTTCCGCATTGCAAGTGAAAATTCCAAGAAAATGGCTGAAAGGAATAAAACCCGCTATGACAAATCTGTGAGAGCGTCAACATTGCACAAGGGAGACAGAGTTTTGGTCAGGAGTGTTCGACTCAAGGGAAAGAACAAACTCGCTGACAAATGGGAAGTAGTAGTCTATGTAGTCATAAACCAACATGGTGATTTACCAGTGTATAAAGTGTGCCCTGAGACACAAACAGGACCCACCCGGACACTACACCGGGATTTGTTACTTCCTTGTGGAACTCTTCCATCTGAAATGCGGGAATGTGAGTCCCAGAGTTCAGTTCCCAAGCGCAAGACTCGCAGTAGGACAGCTTGCAGAAATTCTGAGGAAACAGAGGAAATCTCCAATTCTGAGGAAGAGGAAGAATATTGTTCAATGCCTCAACTTGATATTGTGAATGAGTCTTTTGTGGTTCATACTTCTGGAGTGACTTACTCAAACAAGGAAAGTGCTGTAATTCCATCACTTGAAGCAAGCTCAGAGATCAACCGAGGAGCTCAAAGTGAATTACCTGAAAGGGAATTTCAGGTCATTGATGAATTACCTGTGAGTGAACCTGTGAATCCTAAAGCTGACTTACCTGAAAATCCTGAGGTCCAACCTGAAAGAGAAAAGGATGCTGATATGAGTCATTCACCTACCTTGGAGCTGCAGGATCCGAATCATAATGGAGAATCATCCATCCTGGAATCCAGTTCGACTGAAGAAAAGCTAATTGATGAAGAAGAAACAAATGATGCAGAGAAGGATGAGATTGAACTGAGAAGGTCTGCCCGACATAAAGAGAGACCCAAAATTCTAACTTACCCTGAACTGGGAAATCCCCTTGTGACCATAGTACAATCCCTCCTTCAAGGTCTAAATGTTGCTCTCTCAGAGTCCCTGCAAGATTCCTCTCAAATAGGACACCTCCTAACTCGGGGGTATGCACCCATTGGTGATATGCAAAGGGACTTGCATAGTTCTAAGAGGGGAGGGTGTAACCCAGACTCAAATTAGCATATTTGCAGTCTTTGCTCAAGTTAATTTGTCCAAAATATTTAACAATTAACCCACTAAAATTACATATTTAACTAAATATGTATGTGACTGAACAGCAAATAGAATAAAACTTCATGACAATGTAATAGTTTATTATAATGTTTATTATAATATGTAAATTATACATTTTATTATTCATATAAGTGATATGTAAATTATTGCAGCAAATCGCAACGAATGGAAAGTGTGTATACTGTAGCGCTGCAGATGTTAAGCATCCAATCAGGAGAGATCACAGGCAGCAGCGCTGACTCCGCCTCCCTGTGCGCAGGGCAGAACGGAAAAAACAGAGAAACAATACAGAGAGGAGAAACAGTGATTAGGAGAATTAATGGTGAAATACCTGAAAGAAAACCTAGAATTTCCTTGAGAATCAGTTTATTGTTACAACTACACTGATTGAGAAGCGTTTGTTTAGATACTTACCTGGGTAGAGTTCCTGTTGATTCTGTAGATGTTAGGCTAAGCTAACACTAACGAAACTAGCGTGGTTCATCTGGGGAAATCTGGAAAGAGAGACAAACAAAAAAAAAGTTAATTTACAGAGGAATCGGCCAGATTTTGCATGTATGTGTTTAGAAGTTGGATTTTCGTATTGTGGACTGCGTTCTTTGGTGTGGATGCATCGAAACGTGTGACGAGTGAAGGAAATAGATGGCGAGCCACCCGTGAAAACCGAACTTGGATCTACTTTTCTCATCTTTCCTTGGATTTGCGTCATTCCTGCAGGTCGACCATCTGTAGGAGTTCTTCTCTTTTTTTGACTTTAAGGATTGAGGTATCTTTTATTTCTTTTTGGGAGTGACATTTTCTGAAAACTAAAGGGGAAATTTCTATTTTTTTTTGTTGTTTGGACTGAGAATCTTTGAACTGAAAATAATCGTTTGATTTGATAAGAGATCTATATCCCCTACATATTTTCTTTCGTTATTATTGTGGGTAACAAAGCACAATTGTAAATTTACTTTGTTGGTGAACATTTTGTTGAGAAATTGTCATGTATTTTGGATTGTGAAAAGATTGTTTTCAAAAAAAAAAAATTACACTGAAATTAGGAAACGAAAGAGATACATCTAAACTAGTAAATAACTAATAAATCTGCCAATTAGGTGTAATTAAATTAGGTTAAAAAGCAATAAAATAAATTCTAGATTATAAGGAAACTCAAAATAGAAATTAACTAGCTGAAAAGGGAAAGGAAAGGAACTAAACGTCTGTTACTTTTCTTTTGGTTGATATTTTCTTGTATTTGATTTGGGTAATTGTTTTCATCTGCAACTAAGGTAAATTCACTTTTGAATTGTGTACAATTTATTTTCTTTCAAACATTGTTGATTCAAATCCATTATTTTATTTGTTTGTTGATACTTTCATTTTTGATATATAAAAGGAAAAAAGTCCATGTGTGTGTACCTCTGCCTCCTTCGACTCCTGTGTCTTCTGATCGGCCCATTGATCTAGTTTATCACAAGTTCTGCAAAGCAGGTGTTACAATTGCCATCGATTAACTCTCTCTTCTTTCTTACCATTTTGAAATTAACCATAACCTAAAAGAACAGAAGCCAGTGACACAATACAAACCTGGAATCTATCGCATTTAATTGTGATGTTTTGTTTTGCTATATAGACAGCACTTAAACTATGAAATGTTTTCAAGCTGGTAAACATACAGTACATACAGTGGATTTTTAAGTCAGTGAGCTGCATTGATTTACATAACATTTACTTTAGACTATTGGAGATCACAAGAACACCAGTTTATGAGTTTGTAACAGCCCCTCGAAGTCTATAGCATCTGTGATACCTGCCAGAGACATCACTGCATTGTGATTGGGTGTTGAAAACACTGGCAGGGAGCTTCAGTTGTCTGTATGGAGGCTGTTATGATAGTTCTGCAAAGCTCAGTGAGGATACCATCATTTTAAACAATGAGCTTCTGCTTGCTACTAGTTTTAATGGCATTCATTGGTAAGATTTCAGTTGATAGATGTATTTGATGCATTTTCTTTCTTTACACATTCACAGTGTGTATCTGACGCTAACCTTATGCTAACGTTTAGATGCTTTTCAACTTTAGCAAAGTTACTGAACAGAACTGAATCAACATTGAACTGACTCAAGCTGACTAATGACAGTTGTCTTCAGGAGAGTTGCTTACAGTTGAAACAGAAGTCATTTCATAACTGATTCATTTTTAAATGCTGTTATTGTGCTTTTTATTTCTGTTAAGCTGCTTCAAACAATCTGTATTGTATATTGAGCTATACAAATAAATGTCACTTGATTTGACTTGCTTATTTAACATTCTTCTCAGGTGCCAGTATACAAGACAGCATTACCCCAACATCTCCTGCAATCCAAGCAATGATCAATGAAAAAATTACAATCTCTTGTAAATACCATTACACTCTGTCAATGAATAATCTACAGTGGTATCGACATTATCTCAACTCTGCGCCGGAATTCCTGGTTCTAATCATGGAGTCAGGACAAAATCATACGGCTACACCTCCTCACCCTCGGCTGACAGCTTCAGTCAATAAAGAAAACAAGACTGTGAATCTGGAAATCTTTCCTGCAGATGTGAAGGATTCTGCAGTGTATTACTGCGCACTGCAGCCCACAGTGGGAGGAAATGCATGCACACCATACAAAAACCTTCTCAGAGCTAAACGGAGAAGAAAATGGTTTAAATCAGTATGAGACCAAAGAGTCTGGACAAATGCCACAAGGGGGCAGAACTTTTTTACCACACTCAACAACATCAGAAGCATGCACGGATGTTGACGTGTAACAAGTGGTACTAGACTGCTCAGAAACAAATAGCAACACTTTAAGATTGTGAACAGAGGCATAGCTGATCAGTAAATTCAGGATGAGAAGATCAGTGGTATTAATTCTCGTAGCTGCATCAGGTAGGCTATTTTTGTAAAATTATACTAATTTTTAAAATTAATGCATAATTTCTCAATTTAATAAAAAACAGATTTTATATTTATGTAAGTATTCACATACCACTTTTTACTTCCTTTCCAGTTGCTCTTGGTGATCGCATTGTCCCAGATCAAGCTGTTATTATCAGTGAAGAAACTCAACGGGTGACATTGAGTTGCTCGTATGAAACAAGCAGTGAATATGTTGATCTTTATTGGTGCAGACAGTATCCTAAAAGTGAGCCACAGTACATACTGTGGAAAAGTGCACGACAAAGAAGTGGGAGTAACATACCAGATCCTCATTTTGAATCTTCTACAACCAGAACATCCACTGAACTGATTATTAAAGCAGCTACTCTGAAAGATTCAGCTCTCTATTACTGTGCTCTTTGGAAAGACCCAGTGATACAAAGTTTCTGAGAAGCTTTACAAAAACACACATGCTTTGAACTCAAAATCATCAAAGTATTAGCCAAACCAAAATGTATTATCTGCCAAAACCATTACTGTATGTGGGAACACCAGTTCCTAGGATAGCAAAGTCCACTAAAGGAGGTAGAGCTTTTTCACATTTGGCTACCAAACTCTGGAATAGCCTTCCTGATAATGTTCGGGGTTCAGACACACTCTCTCTGTTTAAATCTAGATTAAAAACGCATCTCTTTCGCCAAGCATTCGAATAATGTATCTCTTAAATTGTGAGTGTAGTTGCATCTGCATTTTTATTCTTTAGCTTGGGTTAAACTAATTTTACTTTGTTGGATCAGCAGCTATGCTAATGATGTCTCTATTTTGTTTCTATGTTTTGCCACGGGATTTACATCCCGTGGTAACTAGGATTTACACAAGCTCCAGTCTGGATCCAGAACACCTGAGAAGAGATGATGCTGACCCTCAGAGGACCCCAGATGATCCTAACCTTGAATCAACAAACAGAACTAACAATTATTGCTACATGTGTGACTGCATCCTATAATTACTATTAATTAATAATATTGATAGTTCATCATCTAGCTGACTACGTCTTGTATTATTATTATTATTTTTATTTTTCTAAAATCCTGTCAAACGTGCACAAACTACTAGCTACTACTAAATATTGTAGAAACATAATTTTCTGTAAAGTTGCTTTGTAATGATTTGTATTGTTAAAAGCGCTATACAAATAAACTTGAATTGAAATTGAAAAAAACCTGCAACTGATACAGCAGCCAAAACCAAGAGATTTATAAATTTAATGAAGCAGCATTGTGTAGTGCACTGTGAGGACAGAAGTGTTGAAATGCAGAACATGTACATAAACTGATATATGTATAATATTTGGATTACTGACTACAATTTACCAAAAAAATCCATGTAATTACTCAGAAAGATACATTTACTGTACATGTATATATACACATTTATAGTAAAAGTATATACAAGTACTTATATTACAAAAATCCAAACCGTTAAAATAATTGTTATTAGCATTAGATATTAAAACCATACTTTAGAGTCTGACACCAAGTTTAGTAACATTATGTGAATTTTATTCAGTTTTGGTGATTAATTTGGGTTTTGAGTTAAGTCTGATTCTGTTGTATAATAAAATATAATATTCAACCTAAATTTATTATGCTAATATGTTCTGTAAATAATTTAGTGGCTTTTTTTTAGCTGGACCCCCAATTCTAGACCTAAAGTGTGTGTTAGGGGTCAGTAGAAGGGGCTTTGGTGTTCTGACACCATCTAAGTCATCCTGAGGATGTGGTTTTGAAATAGATAAGCTACAAGCTGAGCTGTCAGTCAGAACATGGGCCTGAACAATGCTACTTTGTTTATTTGGCTTACTATCTACTTTCGGAGGTGAGTAGCTCAATTTCTGTTTAATTTTAATACCTTCAATCTTGTAACCACATTTTTTTTTTTTTTTAATGAGATTATCTTCCCAGGACCTTTACAATAAACCCAACTGAGGTCAGGTTCACAGAGGTCAACCAAAATACAACACCATAACAAACCTACACTTACAACTCATTTCTCTTTTTCAGTAAGAGCAAACACCGACTGCGTTGTACAAAACCCTAAATCTGGCATAACAAAGCACATTAAAGTACTTAAAAATATACTTAAACCATAGAAACCCTGAATCCACTTGAATCCACATATGTTTCATATCTAGTCTGATTCACACAATAATTATACTGTTCAGGACATTATTATTATTATTAATGTATTTATTATTAAGTGCTGAAACTACTGTATGGCTGACCAATTATAGTAAATGAATAGCCATTATTTTATTAGATTAAAATGAGGTAGAGAATAATTACAGAAGACCATGTATTATTATTAAAGAGAGTAAAATTATGTTCTTAAAACAATTTTTGCACTGTTTATTTTTCTCCTCGTGAAAAGGGTGAGTAAAGGTTAACGGGTAAATAAATCTGACAATAAAATTCTTATACATAAGTAGAGATTACATTTTTCTAAATATTACACATTTTCATATGATTCAGATCATATCGAATTCATACGAGATCATCACCTTGTAAAATTACTAGGTTTTCCTGTGAGATCAGGTTGGAGATTCTAATCTGATGTCAATTTCACACAGACCAGCAAACAGTTTACAATTTTTGATGCATAAAAATAATATCTAAGTAATCACTGCAGTATAGTCACCAATGACTTTAGGGTGTAGCTCTGTAGAACTACAGATGAAGACAAATTTTTTGCATGTGCTTTTTTTTACTATATTGATCTTCTATGATTCTTGTTTGCTTATACAAAAATATTTTGCATGTCTTTTAATTATATAAAAAGTGGATATGGTTGTCTTCCCAATGGGTACAACACTGTGTCAAGAGGTGGAGCTCTAAGATTACTTTGACTTACAGTAGTTTGACTTGGCTTATTTTCTAATGTGGAATCATATCACCATCACTGTGTCAGAGTATCATCCAACATGTGCCTGCCTGTCTTTCTCATTTTGGTACTTCATATAGGTGAGTTTTGATTCATTTCTCAAAATCCATGACTTAAATTAATGAATAGATTGTGATCAGTTAAAATACTTTTATTGTCTTATTCAATCTCCTTTCTTGTTTATTTCATTTATTTATTTTTGATTTCTGATAGGTAACATCCTGACAAACATGATAACGTCCCATGACTCCCAAAAACAAGTTTTAGAAGGTAAAAATGTAATACTCACATGCAACTACAGTGGAGTACCTGATAATCTCCATTGGTACCGTCAGTATCCCAGATCTTCACCAAAGTTCCTCCTTCACATCTATGAAAGTGGGGTGATGAGTGACAACATACCACAGCGTTTAACTCCAAGAATTAATAAAAAAACGAAACGAGTGGATCTGGAGATCTCTTCTGCTGCAGTATCAGACTCTGCTGTGTACTACTGCGCTCTGAGGCCCACAGTCACAGGAAACAAAGCTAGGCTGTACAAAAACATGAGAAATGTATGACAAGTGAAGCGTTGTGAATATATACTAAGATATATTTTTTTCAGCTTCTTTTATACATCACAATTTTAAAGGGTTAGTTCACCCAAAAAGGAAAATTATGTCATTAATGACTCATGTAATACCCTCATGTCATTCCAAACCCGTAAGACCTCCTTTCATCTTCGGAACGCAGTTTAAGATATTTTAGATTTAGTCTGAGAGCTCTCAGTCCCTCCATTGAAAGTGTGTGTATGGTATACTGTCCATGTCAGAAAGGTAAAAAAATCATCTTCAAAGCAGTCCATGTGACATCAGAGGGTCCGTTAGAATTTGTTTGTCAGTAATGCTATTCCTATTTTGTCTGTGGTTTATCTCCCTCTTAACAGGTAAGATAAATTCAATTAATCAAACAAACACAACTTAAGAACAAAACAATATAACATACTTCACTTCAGTAGTTCTGTTCATCTCCATTCATTATTCCCATCATTCTTCCTCTCTTTCCTTTCTCTTAGGTGATGCCTCTAGTGAAGGAATAGCACCAGTCTCTCCTAATGAATTTGTCTCAGAAGGGAACACAATCACCCTGTCCTGCAATTACAATGGATCAGCTACTACAGATGCTTTCCTTTGGTATCATCTGTACCCGAGATCCAGACCAGACTTCCTGTTTCTAGTTAATGAAGCTGGATTTAAGCAACCAGCGGATCCTCCAATTCCTGGAATATCTGCTAGATTAAATGAGGAGAAAAATCTTGTAGATCTGCAGATCACTGGCACTGCATTAACTGATTCTGCTCTGTACTACTGTGCCCTGCAGCCCACAGTGACAGGAAACACACATGCACTGTACAAAAATCAGACACATTAAAATAGAAACTGCAATCTGTTTTAAGTGCTCATTGGATCATTATGCATTGATTTTGATCCAGCATTTGGGAGCCAATGATTAAGAATGAGATTTTGACTTTCAGTTGGCTAATCATTGTCTCCTTATCAACTGACCTTATGTTTAAGAAAACAGAATACTAAAATACATATAATCAGAATTTAAGGACATGCATTTAGTAAACCACTCTAACAGTTCTCATCGGTATACAGTATACATTTTGACACATTTTAGTCCGAATTTTGTCAGCGTATCTAGTACATTGCTATCATGTTGTTATGCTGCACATTAATGGATTTTCTTATTTTTCTCATTACTGCATTTCAGAGTATAAATACAAAATATTAATAAATCAACCATTACTAAAGCATTAATCTGTGATCTAATCACTTTACCTACTCAAGTTTGTTGTCAAGAAGTTGCCATTTTGATATGATGCCAAATCATATTAAACACTTATAAACACTTCATGCATAATAAAGCCATATGAAATAGTTTTCAACACAGTATAGCATGTCCCATCATTGGATGTGTCATATTCCCAATTCCATACCTTCTGTGTTTCATTTTACATCAAAGATGGTTTTCTTGTTTTTTTTTGTTTTTTTTTTTGTTTTTTTTGAAAGATTTCCATAATGAAAGGTTTAATTTCTAAAGATTCTGTTGCAACAGAGGACAAAATTGTAAATTCTTTATTGCAGCCACTTGGTGGCATTATTTCCAGTCGTATATCTCATAAAACAGAAGTCTTGCCAGACTAACAGATTAACAGTGAAGATGCTTAGGATTCATCCTGTATAAATTCAAATGACTGCTATGAAATCAGCAAAATTTAAAGTCAAGTATACTGTCTGCATCAGTCCAACTACTTGTCCTTAAACAGCTATCGCAATTAGTATTGCAAAGTAATTAGGAAAAAACATAACAAAATGTACTGCAGATGATTTTATTTATTTATGTGTTTGTTTGTTTGTTTTATTTATTTATTTTTGCAGTGGCAAAAAAGAAATGACAGACAATTTCCTCAGATTTCATTTGTAGGAAATCCTTTGGGTGGAGCTTGATGAGAATGGGTACAGCAGAAGTTAGACCTGTCCTCATCTTGTATATGATCTCCTACAGTCATAATGATTTTGTTTTACC
Source organism: Carassius carassius (assembly GCF_963082965.1). NCBI lineage: Eukaryota > Metazoa > Chordata > Actinopteri > Cypriniformes > Cyprinidae > Carassius > Carassius carassius. The sequence goes on from NC_081766.1 coordinate 10,890,305, forward strand.
TTAATGTTTTGTCACTTCTAACAGGTATGTAAATTTGATATAATTTTTACATATTTTATATATATATATCTTATATTTGCTAGGAGACTATATACCCCTATAAAACATATCAACAAACAGATACAATTACTGAAGGTGAACTATTATAACTGTTCTACGGTTGTCTATATTTTCTCAGAGACTGTTTTTGCGAATGCAATAACACCCCTCTTTACTGAAAAGCATGCTTTTGAAGGAGAAAAGGCGACTGTTTCATGCAACTACAGTGGAAGTAACATACAGAGTTGGCAGTGGTACAGACAGTATCCCAACACTGCCCCTGAATTTCTCTTGCAAGCTTTGGAAAGTTTGGGTCCAGCGCAGAAGGACCGTCATGTTGCTGAAGCTCAAAAGGACAAAAAACATCTGAAACTGGAGATCTCCAAAACTGAGGTGGCAGATACTGCAATATACTACTGTGCCCTGGTGCCCACAGTAACAGGAAACCCTTCAACACTGTACAAAAACCTGAGATGAGGAGGAAAACAGAAAGAAAGAAAGAAAGAAAGAAAGAAAGAAAGAAAGAAATAATGTTTCTATAGATGTTAAATGCCAATAAAGAACTTTTAAAATGTTCAGCTAAATATTTTGTATTATGAATAATTACATTTTTCTCTCACAGCTGATTGATTCAAATGTATTACTGCAGACACTGGTGGCATTATTAGTATCTCATAACACACTGTAGCATTGTCAGCAGTGATGCTAAGGTTTAATCTACTGACAAAAACTGGTATAAATTTATTAGGATCTAAAATCAAACATTCCTTCTACATCATTTAGACAACTTGTACCTAAATAACTACTGCAATTAGTAATACAAACTAATTCGTAATCAGTGAAGTAATAGCATAAAATGTACAGCAGATGGCAGTGTTCACTCAAATTACCAAAGAGATTTGAATCTTCGGTTAAAGTAACAGTTCAAAAAGGAAATGTAAATTCAGTCAGAGTCTGTGAGTTATGAAGTTTGAGCTGCTTGTGATGATCCATGATGTTTCTATACAGTGTCTGGTTCATTCTTCTCTTTACAGGTAAGATATGTGACCTTCATCCTTTTAAATAAACTTCCCAAATATACTGTAAGTCATCAGACATTAATCATTTCTGTTGAATGGGAATTCAACTGCAATACTCTGCCTGTTTCAGGTGATGCATGTGGAGAAGGAATAGCTCCTCTCTCCTCGTCTGAACTTGTTACCGATGGTGACTCCATTACTTTGGTCTGCAATTACAATGGGACTTACAATAGTGATTCTCTCCTGTGGTATCGTCAATTCAGCAGCTCCAAACCAGAGTTTTTGTTTCTGGTTAGTGAAGCCAAATTCGAGCAGCCAGCTGACCCTCCAATACCTGGAGTGTTTGCTAAATTAAATGAGGAGAAAAACCGAGTGGTTCTGGAGATCTCCTCTGCTTCAGTATCAGACTCTGCTCTGTACTACTGTGCCCTGCAGCCCACACTGACAGGAAAACCCAAAACACTGTATGAAATTAAGGGCAAAAAAACTAAACGAACAATCTGATGAACTACACTAAATAGTAGATTAAACCTCTATATGACTGTGTCTTTATTGCATGATGCTCTAAACATATATTTGTATAATGCTGCAACCTCAGAATGTTCATAACCGGAAAGCTTGGCTCAGTTGTTTTCTTACTTAACAAATAGTGCAAAATAAATAATAATTTGTCCCAACTAAAGTAACAGCTCAAATGAAGTCACAAAAGACATCAATAACATTATTTTACAAACCAAGCAGGCAGACCATCCACACACTTCTCCTCAATTTACAGGAGACCTTCAAACATATTAAATTGATGCCTTCACTTGTTTAATAAGTTGTTTGTAATGAACTAAGAAAATGAAATGTATTAATGTATAGAAAAAATGTTTATTTGGTTTTGCTTTATTGTTTTGGTAATTCATTAAGGTATTTACATTTGTTAAAATAAAAATTGTTGATAAATGATGAACAACACACTTCTTAATTCAAAGATGCCCTTATGACACATTTAAGATGCATACTGTGCAAATGCTTTTACTTGTTCTTTAAGATAAATATTTTGCAGATGCCTTTACTTGTTCATTTTAGTTGTTTTCGATGTCCAGTAAATATAAGAACATATAATCATTTTTTTTAAGAATTGCACAGGGAATATTTGGATGTTGTGTGAAATATCTGTGTCCACTATTAATTTCTAAGAGTCAACAGAGTCCCACAATCCTTTGGGTGGAGTTTGGTGAGAATGGGTACAGCAGTGGGAGGCCATATATCCACAAATCTTATTTTGTATATGATCTCTAACAGTCATATAACTGACAGTCATAATGGTGATGTTTTATCTCACCGTTCTGGCACTTCTTACAGGTATTTACATTTGATATTTATATTTGTTAATATATCTATATACTGTATGTCTACAAAAGTATATTAATGAAGATACAATTACTGAATGTGCACTAATTGTTCTGTTGTGATTTCCCAGAGAGTGTTCTTGCAAATGCAATAACAGCCCTGTCTTCTGAAAATAATGCTTTTGAAGGAGGAAAAGCGACTCTTTCATGCAACTATAGTGGAAGTAGCATACAGAATTGGCAGTGGTACAGACAGTATCCCAACACTGCCCCTGAATTTCTCTTGCAAGCTTTTGAAAGTTTGGGTCCAGCGCAGAAGGACCGTCATGTTGCTGAAGCTCAAAAGGACAAAAAACATCTGAACCTGGAGATCTCCAAAACTGAGGTGGCAGATACTGCAATATACTACTGTGCCCTGGTGCCCACAGTAACAGGAAACCATTCAACACTGTACAAAAACCTGAGATGAGGAGGAATTAATTTTATTTACATCTTTAGCTAATTTTCTAAAACTTTTAATGATATCCCAAATAATATTCTTCTAACGTCAAAGTGTTCATCACACAGAGACAGTATTTATCAGATAAAATGAAGATTTAGAGGGCGGAGCTCTCTTACTAAGATGGTGATTCAAAGTCTCTCTACTTTCACTGACTTTGTCATCGGTCCTTTTCTGAAGATCATCCATCATGTTTCTCTTTTGTTGGACACTTTCATTATTCTTCGGTAAGAGACATTCAAATTGTGTGTGTGTTTATGATGCTAAAATCTTTATTTTAATAATAAAAATGAATATCTTTTTTTTACAGATATTTCTTTTGCGAACACAATACAACCATTATCCTCTGAAAAGCATGTTTTCAGAGGTGAAAACGTGATTCTTTCTTGTAACTACAGTGGCAACGTAGAAAATCTGCAGTGGTATCGTCAATATCCTGGATCTCGACCAGAGCACCTCATTCTTGTCACTGAATATTCAGAACCTGATCTTTCACGTCGTCTGTCAGCAAAAGCCACAAAAGACCTAAAACAAGTGAATCTTACAATCTCCTCTGCTGAAGAAACAGATTCTGCCATGTACTACTGCGCCCTGCAGCCCACAGTGACAGGAAACCTGAAAACACTGTACAAAAACTTGGCATGTAACACATCAATTTGTTAACATCAGCAGAAATAGTTAAGGTCATGTCATCATAGACAAAAAATATCTTTCCAAACCCTGGTAATCCCAAAAAATAAATAAATTGATGCATTTGTTGTCTCACACCTATCTCACTTTGCCCAAAAGAGGGTGCTATGCACTACGAACTGTAATGGTCTTCATGTGATGATCTCCAAATTCACCACACAACTATCTGAATAATATACAGTACAGTAGATATTTTTTGTTGATAGTACTGTACAGAAGTCAGCCTCAGTGCATAGCATTATGGATAATTACCATATAAATTTAAATGCTGATCTATTCATTACTGTTTTCTTGTTTTTGCTTCATTTATTCTACCACTGCAAGCATGTTGTATTTTAATGGGGTGCTGTTTATTCCAAAAAAAAACAAAACAGGGAAGTCTCCTGCACAGAGCAGGGAGTCGTTCTTAGGGTGGGACTACAAAAGAAAAATACAGAAGGCACTTGAGTCACTGCTTTTGCTCTTTCTGTGTGTCAGTGTGACAATGCTGTTCTTTTACTTTACAGTCATGGCACTTCTTACAGGTGATTGATTTATATTTATATCAGAGCTATGTTGTTATTTTTTGAGAATATATAAACACATTCCATAAATACATACTTATTCTGAATTAATGTAATCTTCTTCTCTTATTGTCTTTCCAGATGCTGTTCTTGCAAATGCAATAACATCCCGCTCTACTAAACAGCATGTTTTAGAAGGAGGAAAGGTTACCATTTCTTGCAACTACAGTGGAAGCAATATTAATAGTCTTCAGTGGTACAGACAGTCTTCCAACACTGCACCTGAATTTATCTTGCAAGCTTTTGAAAGTTCGGGACCACAACAGAAGGATCGTTATATTGCTAAAGTTCAAATGAATGAAAAACAACTCGATCTGGACATCTCCAAAACTGAGATGGCAGACGCTGCAATATACTACTGTGCCCTGGTGCCCACAGTAACAGGAAACCCTCCAACACTGTACAAAAACCTGAGATATGACTCTCACATTGACTGCAATGCACTCTGATCCTGGTGATACATGTGAATTATACATTTTATAAAAAAATTTCTGTTGCACAATTATCAAGTATTAATTTATCAGTTTGAAATTTTACATTAATCCATACTTCTGTTCAGAAAGGTATTAATCTTTCTAATACAATCAACTTCTGTTTACTAAATTAGTATATTAATACTTTTTCTATATGGAAACAACACAGACATCTCGCAAACATTGTTGACATAGGATCTTGTCAGCTGTAGGCTGCTGTATCTGAAGAGCCTAACATTGACAGAAAGCACCCTCACTAGATGCAAACTACTGTTGCACAGTCATAGCTGTTAAAAAAGTGCAATATCACTATCTACTGTATTACAATTAATGAACATGCATATTTATTTGTGGTGCTCAGGCAGGAGGGGGCAGTCAAGAGTTTAATTTTGAGAGGCTTATGAAGTAAACTAGTTCATTCCAACTCATGTTTTCTCATTTACCAGGTGAATTGTCTGGCAAAGTTCATCGAGACCTTAGACAAGTAGATCTGGGATTACAGATGCTGTATTCATAGATTCACCTTATCCCATATATAATAAATAGCACTGGTAACAGTAACACTTAACATATATCCGAAAAGCACTTCTCCTGCAGCCATTCAAAAAATGTATATACAGAGTCAGACATTTTTTTACAGCAGCAGCTCAACAGCAGCATAAAACTGACCCATCAGTTCTTAGTATTGCAGTATTTACCTTTTACAGTGTAACTAATATTACCTGACATTTATCATAATATGTATCTTCTATTTTTGTCAAATCCACTATAGTAATGTCCATCTTTTAAGCCTTACAAGGTTTTTAAATTACACAATGTTTCCATAAAAGAGGTGCACCTTAAAAAATAGCATACACAATAACCATTATCTATTAATAAACTATACATCTAAAAAATTAGAAATCAATCCCTTTAAAAAATTGTCATGTTGAGACGAGCCCAGTCATTATCAGAAAATAAGGAGACTGGGAAGAGAGGGTGGTGCTCTCTCACAACATACTGACAGTGCAAGAGGCTGCTCTGAGTCACTTTACTTTGGCATTACTCCTTCTCTGCAGACCATCCGTCATGTTTCTCCTTTGTTGGATATCCTTTTTATTGTTGATAGGTAAGATGATTGGATTTTTAGAGTCTTGATAAAGATTAAACAATGGGGAAAAAAGAAAATGGGGCACGTGGCTGAAGTGAGAGCAGTTATTTTGTGTTTATGATGCTAAAATCTTTTGTTAATAATAAAAATGAATATCTGTTGTTGTTTGTTTTTTTCAGGAAATTCCTTTGCAAACACAATACAACCATTATACTCTGAAAAGCATGTTGTCAGAGGTACAAATGTGATTCTTTCTTGTAACTACAGTGGTGATGTAAACAATCTGCAGTGGTATCGTCAATATCCTGGATCTCGACCAGAGCACCTCATTCTCATCACAGAATATTCAGAACCTGATCTTTCACGTCGTCTGTCAGCAAAAGCTTCAAAAGACCTAAAACAAGTGAATCTTACAATCTCCTCTGCTGAAGAAACAGATTATGCCATGTACTACTGTGCCCTGCAGCCCACAGTGACAGGAAACCTGAAAACACTGTACAAAAACCTTATAAATAAACCTAAAAAATAAATCTGAATTGACATGTATTTGTAAACCATAGCAATGAAAGCTTGATGTTGCATTAAATAAAATACTAAATAAAATTTTACAAGTGCAAACATTTGTCCAATATCTTTCAATCAAACAGCAGAAACAAACTGAACAAAGCAGAGTATCTTCACATCGAAAAAAAAAACAGTGATATACAGCTGGGGTTCAAAAGTCTGACCATTACTAAAAAAAAAAGTTTTCATTACATACATATTTATTCATTTCCACCTCACTTTATCATGAAGCTGAAGAGTTTGAAAAAGTCATTCAGGTTTGACCCACAAGAGGGTGCTCTTCTGAGCTGAGAAGCTGCTTCACCTTACTACAGTACCAAACTCTAATAAAGATCTTATATTTAGTCATCGAAGATACCTGTATTCCTGATGAGCTAAATCTTTCATTAAAGAAAATGTAATTATGAAAGTATGAATATAACATACTGTAGTAGCCTCAACACAAAGTTTCTGTTGTTGCCCACAGGGTGGAGCTCTGCAGTATGATACTCAAGCTCAGGCTAAATGTGACTGACACAAGGTTGAGTTTGACACTTCAAGCTTTCTGTCTACTGAACAGTGACCATGTTTACTGTTGTCTTTATTGTATTTTCACTGCTCACTGGTAAGTAATAATTTAACACTCACTGTTTCATTAACATCAGTACCAGTCAACTGAACATGTTACAGTAACTCTCTTCTGCATCACTATAGATTAAGATTTATGTTGAACAAAAATTACTTTAAAGCATTTTCTCTCCTCTTCTTTTACAGAAAGTGCTGGTGCATATACAATAGAATCTCTCTTACCGGAAAAGCATGTTTTAGTTGGACAAAGTGCTGTTATCTTTTGCTAATACAGTGGCATTGGGCCCAGCTTTAAGTGGTATCGCCAATATCCAAGATCCAGACCAGCATACCTTACTTATAACACAGAGACTGTGTTTTCATCCGAACCTACTTTACGTCTCAAAGCAGTGGCTAAAAAAGAAATCACAGAAGTGGAACTGGAGATCTCCTCTGCTGAAGTCAAAGACTCTGCTGTGTATTACTGTGCTCTGGTGCCCACAGTGACAGGAAACCCACCTGCTCTGTACAAAAACATAATACATTATACATCTTGCATTCCCCAAACATTGTGACACACCAGCTAATTAATTGTAATTAGGAACAATAGATTAATGATGCAACTGTCCTTATTGTTCCAAATCTAATGAAACACTGTAAGGTCTTCTGATTTGAAGAAAGGACAACCCATCAGCCAAGATAAAGTCTCAGCCAGAGGGTGGAGCAAATTCACAAAGTCTTTGAATGTGTGAAAGGCTGATCCATTTAGAGTCATCCTGCGTTGATAGTTTTACAATCACTCTTCATCAGAAACCATCATGTTTCTGTGTTGTTGGATAGCACTGACATTACTCATAGGTAAATAATTGAATTCATGATATTATTCTTGTTTATTAAAAATTATTTTTTGATGTGTTATATTGTATATCAATTTGTGCACAAGTTTCTTACTTTTAGTGTTAGTTTAATTAATGCAGTTGCACTTTATCCATTCAGGAAATTCTTTCACTGACACAATCCAACCATTGTCTTATGAAAGGCATATTTTCAAAGGCGACAATGTGACTCTGTCCTGTAACTACAGTGGTTTTGTAAACAATCTTCAATGGTATCGGCAATATATGGGATCAAGACAGGAGTTCCTGATACTTGTAAATGAAGATTCAGAGGCATCTGAGCCTTCTCTTCGTCTGTCAGCAAAAGACTCAAAAGAAAAGAAACAAGTGAATCTTACAATCTCTTCTGCTGAAGTGACAGATTCTGCTGTGTACTACTGCGCTCTGAGGCCCACAGTGACAGAAAGCCCAGAAGCACTGTACTAAAACTCTGATTTCAGAGGAATCATTTTGTATTGTGTAAGTTTTTTTTCTTCAAAATTGCAAATAAAATAAGATTACTTCTGTCTTTCTACTTCAAAGTTGCAATGTGTTATTTGCTTTATCTTTGTAATTCATTTTGAAATTTACAAGAAATATCTGAATGAAAAAAAAAATTCTACACCATTTTTTGTGTGCGTTTTGCTACATGTATACTTAAGTTTAAAATTTCCATGAACAATCCAACCCCATTGTTTCCATTAAACAGAAAGCATTCATTTTCTGTTTGATTTCAGTTTCTTAAAATGGGATAAATATGCCATATATGTTTGCATTATGAGGTGCTACAGTAATTTCCATGTGCACAGCAAAAATTTAAGAAAAATGTCAGTAACTTAATGTTTTCAATTTTTCTCGCTATAAAGTGATGCCAAAGTATAACCCTACAGAACAGCTATATGACGGATACTTAAGAACGTTCTAACTTGGCAGAAGTCATCATCAGAGGGTAAAAATACAAATACTGTCCAAGTCCTCAGTGATTTGTGAAAGTCTAAATGTGTTTGTTCACCCAGAAGAGGGCGTTCTTCTCTTTTCTGTGTCCCTCAACACTTGTCATGAAAGTCAAATCTTGCCACCGGGTGGAGCTCCAGGCTTCAATCACTGTGTTCCAGTCAGGAAAAACACATCTGAGTTTGTCATTTCATTCCATCATGCTGCTCTGTGCACTTGTAATATTTTCAGTACTTGCAGGTGAGATTTGTTTATCACGTCCTCTTTTGATTTAATATGTTAGTATTGCATTTATCTGATCACAACACTAAATTTAGTATGTCTTTTTTTTTAGGAGACTCTCTTGGTGATCTAATAACATCTCATGGTTCTGAAAAACAAGCTCAAGATGGTAACAGTGTTACTCTCTCCTGCAACTACACTGGCACTGTTTTTAATCTACTGTGGTATCGTCAGTATCAAAGATCCAAACCAGAACTCCTTCTGTACATGACTGAATCTGGAGATCCAGTTAAAGAAGATCCATCAGCCCACTGGTTATCTGCTAAAGTTGACAAAAACAGAAAGCTCATGGATCTGGAAATCAGCCCTGCTAAAGTATCAGACTCTGCACAGTATTACTGTGCCCTGAAGCCCACAGTGACAGGAAACTCTTTTCCTCTGCACATAATCTTTCTTTATATAACTCATGCTTTTTATTGATGCTTAACAAACATTCTACAGGATGTATTATTTTTCAGTGACTGAATGAGCCATCAGTAACACAAGCGTCTCTTAATGAATCCTTAACGATTAATACTACACATATTTCCATAGATACACGTAGGCACAGCTTAATGTGGAAAGGAGCAGAAGAGTTCAAAGAGGCTTGATACACACCTAGTCATTGAACATTAAATTCAAACCACATACAACAATGATCATCATGTGCTCTGTTCTAACATTTGTCTTGAGTTATGGTAAGCCACAGTCTTTTGACACCTTTTACTAATTGTATTAATGTACAACTTGATTTTGAACTATGATTTTGGTAACACTGAATTGTTCATCTACTTTGCAGGTGAAGCTATAAGAGTCCTATCAGTTCAGATAAAGTATATGTGTCTTTAAACGAAGGCAGTAATGCTACACTGTCCTGTACCTTCGATGAATCAGCTTACCGCCTCCACTGGTATCGACAGAAGACTGGATCGAAGTTAGAGTTTCTGCTGCTAATTGATAAATCCACTAAAGTTGTAGTGCCAGCTAGTCCAGCTCTTCTGCATACAGTATGTCCACTAGCATCCATAACAACAATCGTGTGGATCTGGAGATCTCCTCTGTATTACTGTGCTCTGCAGACCACAGTGACAGGAAAGTTTGCAACACAGTACAAAAACAATATTTTGATAATTATTTTAAATGAATAAATTACTTGTACTGAGGTTTTGGCTTATATGCAGTCCTCTATGATTCTCTGTTTATACTGCATTTCAGCAATCACAGTTTAACTACTCATGACCACCAACAGGACCTGCAGTGTGACATGGTAATCTCCATCTTTAAAAAGTCATATACAGCATTTTATAATTCAAATTAATACTTATTTTATTCATAGTTATTTAACCTCTAATCAATTGCTATAAAGAATATTAGTTCAAAACTTTATTAAAATTGTAAAGAAAAGAAAAAATGTTGGCCACCTGGTAATTGTGATGAATGACAGAAATGAAATTAAAAAAAAAAATACATTTAAAAATAAAATAAAAACGGACACTTATATCTCCACCATTTAATGTTTTCAGCTAAAGTTTAAGCATTACAAACTTATTATGCCTTTGCTTTAATATACACTGCCGAAGACTTTAAACCACAGGTCACATTAACTGGTTTAAAGACTAAGGTATAAAAACTAAATAACTTTCCCATAGGACGGAGCTTAATATCAGGATGAAGAAGCATTTTAATCTGAGGGAGGATGTCAGAATTCAAAGACATCCAGTCTGAATGATCCTCAAGTCTTTCAGATTCTTCTTCAGATTTCTGCTGTCATGATTATTTTTACTCTCCTCAGTTTTCTGTGGATGTGTATTGGTAAGATAAAGTTCTCTCTAATCTAGACCTGCTACTTTTTCTTATTTACTACTACTTTTTTACCAGAAGTTACTGTTTGATTTATTAATTAGGCTTTTACTCTCCATTACCAGGTCACACAGAGGCAGACACAATAAAACCCTTGTCACTGAATGTAAATAGACGTGTTGGTGACAGTGTTATTCTGTCCTGCAGTTATAAAGACTATACAGCTACTGTAGATAATTTACAATGGTACAGACAATATCCCAGATCCAAACCGGAGTTCCTCCTTTTCATCTTCCCACATGGAGCTGTAAGTGACGACAGACCACCCAGATTTACTGCTGCAGTGAATCAAGACAAACAAGTGGATCTGAAGATCTCCTCTGCTGTAGAGACAGATTCTGCTCTGTACTACTGTGCCCTGGTGCCCACAGTCACAGGAAACCCCCATCCTCTGTACAAAAACTTAATACCTTAACATATCTTACATTAAACAAAAAATGAGACACACCAGCTTCTAATCATGCACAATAAATCATCGCTGAAACTTTTTTCCCTCTCTAAATATAATGAAACATTTTATTTTATAAATGTACTTTCATTTTGAGAGAAAAACAGCCAACCAGGGAAGAAGATAAAGCCTCAGCTGAATTCTAAAGTGGAATGTTTGAAAGCCTGATTCATTTAGAACCATCCTGCTTTGATAGTTTTACGATCACTCTTCATCAAAAATCATTTTTCTGTTTTGTTCGATACCACTGACATTACTCATAGGTAAATATTTATTATATATATAAATATATATAAATATATATATATATATATATATATATATATATATATATATATATATATATATATATATATATATATATATATATATATTTATTTATTTATGTATTAAAATGTATCACATTGTGAACAAGTTACTTAGCATTAATTAAATTAATACAATTGCATGTATTTTGTCCATACAGGAAATAGTTTTGCTGACACAATACAGCCATTGTCTTCAGAAAAATAAATTTTCAGAGGTGACAATGTGACTCTGTCCTGTGGTGTTGTATATGACCCTTTTGGGGGATTTCAACCAGAATTTCTGATACTTGTAAATGAAAATTCAGAGGCATCTGAGCCTTCTCTTCGTCTGTCAGCAAAAGACTTTAAAAAGACCTTTACAAAAGACCTTAATTCTTGACAGAAGTAATCATCAGAGGGAAAAATGTAAATACTGTCATTTTTATCAGTGATCCTCTATGATTCATGACGGTCTAAATGTGTTTTTTTGTTGTTGTTGTTTTTTCACCCAAAAGATGGCATTCTTCTCTAGTTTGTATTCCTCATGCACACAATCTTCTCAACACTTGTCATGAAAGGGCAAGTCTTGCCACCGGGTGGAGCTCCAGGCTTAAATCACTGTGTTCCAGTCAGGAAAAACACATCTGAGTTTGTCATTTCATTCCATCATGCTGCTCTATGCACTTGTAATATTTTCAGTACTCGCAGGTGAGACTCATTTATTTTATCACGTCCTCTTTCGATTTAAAATGTTAGTATTGCATTTATCTGATAGCAACAGTAAATTTAGTATGTCTTTTTTTTTAGGAGACTCTCTTGGTGATCTAATAACATCTCATGGTTCTGAAAAACAAGCTCAAGATGGTAACAGTGTTACTCTCTCCTGCAACTACACTGGCACTGTTTATAATCTACTGTGGTATCGTCAGTATCAAAGATCCAAACCAGAACTCCTTCTGTACATGACTGAATCTGGAGATCCAGTTAAAGAAGATCCATCAGCCCACTGGTTATCTGCTAAAGTTGACAAACACAGAAAGCTCATGGATCTGGAAATCAGCCCTGCTAAAGTATCAGACTCTGCACAGTATTACTGTGCCCTGAAGCCCACAGTGACAGGAAACTCTTTTCCTCTGCACATAATCTTTCTGTATATTAGTTATGCTTTTCATTGATGCTCAACAAACATATGTATTCTACAGTATGTATTATTTCTGATACAACTCAAATCATTTGTGATACTATCCAGTATTTGTATAATATAAATATAAGTATAATATAAAAGTTCAATAAAAATGATAAAAAAAGGAATGATTTCTAACACTTGGGTGTTATTATGAAAATGAAAAAAAAAATCAAATAAGAAAAATTGCATTAAGAATGTGAAAATAAGCAACTAGATACTCAGTTAGTTATGTATCATTATTGTGATTTTGCAATAAAAAAACAGATATGTGAGAGAGAAATAACTCTACCAATTAATGTTTTCTGGCAAAGTTTTAAAAATATTACAGTCTTTTCACTTTTTCCAGTGGGTGGAGCTTAATATCAGGATGTAGAAGCATTTTAATCTGAGGGAGGATGTCAGAATTTAGAGACATCCAGTCTGCATGATACTCAAGTCTTTCAGATTCTTCTTCAGATTTCTGCTGTCATGATTATTTTCACTCTCCTCAGTTTTATGTGGATGTGTATTGGTAAGATAAAGTTTTATTTTTCTGTCTAGTCCAGACCAGTTACCTTTTGCTTATTTTCTACTTGCTACTTTTTACCATTTAATTACTGTCTAATTAGGCTTAATTCTCCATTACCAGGTCACACAGAGGCAGACACAATAAAACCCTCGTCACTGAATGTAAATAGACGTGTTGGTGAAAGTATTACTCTGTCCTGCAGTTATAAAGACTATTCGGGTACTGTAAATAATTTACAATGGTACCGACAATATCCCAGATCCAAACCGGAGTTCCTCCTTTTCATCTTCCCACATGGAGCTGTAAGTGACGACAGACCACCCAGATTTACTGCTGCAGTGAATCAAGACAAACAAGTGGATCTGAAGATCTCCTCTGCTGTAGAGACAGATTCTGCTCTGTACTACTGTGCCCTGGTGCCCACAGTCACAGGAAATCTAACTGCATCATACAAAAACCTCCCATGTCATCGTAAAGAAAGATGAAGCCTCAAACACTTAAATCATCCTGTCTCAAAGGCCAGTGCATAATCACCACAATAGTTTGTAATTTTGCTAAAACAAGCCATAACATACAATATAGTCATATAGTGAAAAGTTCTGACTGAAATATTACTTTTTTTGCAGAAGGCGGCGCTGTTTTTCATTCTTACATTTTGCAAGTTTGCATCTTCTGCTGCATATGAGTTTCATTTCACATTATTATTAGATTAATTTTCTGTCATTTTTGTTATTTCACAGGTCAGATTTTGCCCCTGTATTTATGATAATTTGTATGTTTAAAGTAAAAGTTAGACATTAGTATTGTTAGACAGTAGACAGTATTGTCAGTTTGTTTCAGATTACGTTGGTTAATCTAATTGGTTGTTCCCAAGCTTACTATAAAAAGAGTGCTTGCATCAATGCTGCAGTGTTCTTGTTATTGATAATATTCCAGGTATTGCTGAACAATTCTGTGAAGATAATTTCACCTATTGTTCACTTTAACAATCATCATTTATTTTTCTTATACATATTCTGCCAGAGGGAGGACCTATAGGATTCATGTTTTTCATTACCCAGCTCCAGCTTTATTGAATTTTAGGAGGAAATTGATTCTCATAGTCATTTTTGTCTCTTTATAAATAAGATGTTGTTCCTGATTTTAATCATTATTTCTCTGCTCAAAGGTCAGTTACTGATTTTTTTCCCCACTATTATTATATATTCAGTGTGAACCACATGCATGCATCTTAATTTAATTAGTCCAAATAAATAATTTATCATCTTTGATTTTTCTTCTACATAGAGAATGCTGATGCAAATACAATAAACCCACTGGTCTCAGAGAAGCACATCACGGCAGGAGACAGTGTTACCCTCTCCTGTGATTACAGTGGAGGTGTTAACACACTGCAGTGTTATTGACAATAGCCATGGCCTCAAATTGAGTTCCTTATATTTGTCACTGAGCTCAATGGCCGGTCAGAGCCTGCACTACGACTTTCATCTGTGGCTGATGAATGTAATAAATGCATGAATCTCAGCATCTTTCAGGCAGAAATGGAAGATTCTGCTTTGTACTACAGTGCCCTGCTGCCCACGGTGACGGGAAACACTGCAACACTGTAAAAAACCTGATATCATTGGCAGTAGACATACTAGATTCAACATCAGATTTTAACCAATTTTTCAAAATATTTCTACAAATCAAAGTGTGATGACTTCGCTTGAATGAAGCACAAAGGTGTTGTTTCAGAGAATATATATGAGTTTATGCATTGATAAAGCTAGAATCTTCATTACACCGTGACATATGTTTACCTCTGAGTATACAGTGACTGCTAAATGTCATGTTAAGAGGTTTGAATATAAAGACACCATAAAAAAAGCAGGCTAAACTAAATAACTTTCACATAGGGCGGAGCTTAATATCAGGATGAAGAAGCATTTTAATCTGAGGATGTCAGAATTCAAAGACATCCAGTCTGAATGATCCTCAAGACTTTCAGATTCTTCTTCAGATTTCTGCTGTCATGATTATTTTTACTCTCCTCACTTTTTTGTGGATGTGTATTGGTAAGATAAAGTTGTCAAATTTTTACTCCAATCTAGGCTGTTACTTTTTTACTTATTTACTTATGTTTTACCATTTAATTGCTGTCTAATAAGACTTTTACTCTCCATTACCAGGTCACACAGAGGCAGACACAATAAAACCCTCGTCACTGAATGTAAATAGAGGTGTTGGTGACAGTGTTACTTTGTCCTGTAGCTATAAAGACTATACAGGTGCTGTACAGAATTTACAATGGTACAGACAATATCCCAGATCCAAACCGGAGTTCCTCCTTTTCATCTTCCCACATGGAGCTGTAAGTGACGACAGACCACCCAGATTTACTGCTGCAGTGAATCAAGACAAACAAGTGGATCTGAAGATCTCCTCTGCTGTAGAGACAGATTCTGCTCTGTACTACTGTGCCCTGGTGCCCACAGTCACAGGAAATCTAACTGCATCATACAAAAACCTCCCATGACATCATTAAAGATAGATGAAGCTTCAGTTACATACAGTACTTCATCCTTTCTCAAATACCAAATGCATCACCACAATAGTCCATCCTTTCATTGAAACAAATCACATCATGCTTATTCACACCAAAGTACACATCTCCCCATGACTAAAAATTGTACAGAAAACATTACACTTAACCATATTTGCCAAGAGGTGGCGCTAAATGACTAACCTCCTTGCTTTTATCTTACAAAATAATTGTTGTTTTATTCTAGGGAATTTTTTTTAACACAGATGTTGAGCATATAATTTATTATACTTTGCTTAATGGTCAATGATTTAAATATCTGATGTGCAAGATATTTTCAGTTAGTTCAGCATTCTTGAAAACAAAGGTTCCAAAAAGGCACAGCAATGCCATTAAAAAATATATTTTTTAGTTTACCCTTTCAGTGAACTGTTCTTAAAATATCTTTTTTATTATTAGTATTGCAAAGAGCATTTTAATAATCCAAGGTAACTTTTTCTTAAAGTAAATCAATACATAAATAAAATCAGTGAAATTGGAATGGGATATCAATGGGATATCACATTTTTTATGGAACATCGATTCAAGGACCTTTTTTGAAGATAAAAAAAATGACACTCTGTGTAGTCTTATTGCTGAACGAATTAGTCAGTTTTTTGTAGTGAAAAAATCACATAGTTACATCTTAATTACTGAAAGATAAATTTGAAAGCTGCTGATGACTTCATTTTGATTCCCATCCCCACTGTTTGGAGAAGAATAAAACTTTATATGTAATCCTACAAAGCTGTCAGAAGGAGGAGCTCTTTGAGAGTGTTTTTGATTTCTGACATCTAAGTGTGCTGTCATTCTGTGACATAAAACATCATGTGGCTCTATTTACCTTTGCTCCTTTCAGCACTTGTAGGTGAGAATGTTTTTCTTTCCATGTTAATTCTTCATGCTAATTTGTCATTCATTAACATTTTTAATTATTTAGATTTTAAATATAAATGAATATTTGTGTGTGTGTGTGTGTGTGTGTAACAGGAGACTCTCTTGGTGATCTAATAACATCTCATGGTTCTGAAAAACAAGCTCAAGATGGTAACAGTGTTACTCTCTCCTGCAACTACACTGGCACTGTTTATAATCTACTGTGGTATCGTCAGTATCAAAGATCCAAACCAGAACTCCTTCTGTACATGACTGAATCTGGAGATCCAGTTAAAGAAGATCCATCAGCCCACTGGTTATCTGCTAAAGTTGACAAACACAGAAAGCTCATGGATCTGGAAATCAGCCCTGCTAAAGTATCAGACTCCGCACAGTATTACTGTGCCCTGCAGCCCACAGTGACAGGAAACTCTTTTCTCCTGTACAAAAACTTGCCAGTGGTAGAGCGTAACATCTAAAAGCTGACAGACTGGCTGACAATGTATTTGACTTTTATTCAACTGTTTTTATTTATTTTGACAAAAGTATTACTATATTGTGGGGACCTGAATTGGTCTGATATAAAAATGTGAAAAATAAAAAAAATAAAAACATGTTATGATATGACAGTACTCATCTAAACACATTCAAACAGGCACTGTGTAGAAACTATTCCTTTCCTTTTGTCCAAATTGAACATTGACAGGACATACAGTGAGCACAGAAAAGAACACCCCCATCACATTTTGATTTTATAAGTTACACTGAGTAAATACAGCTGGATAAAACAAAAAATGTGTCTGTCTTCATTTCAGGCCGCAAAGAAACAAAATGTGATTATTTTAAAGGGGGTGATTCTTTTCTATACCCACCATACTATGTGGGAGGAGCTCAGTGTTTGGTAGACTCCAGCAGAACAAATCCAAGATACAACACTGATGTTCCTTCATACAGAACCTGATAGAAACCTGAACTAAAATGTTTCTCATCTCAAATTACTGAAAGAATAACCTATTTATCAAAGAAGTGTAAATTAAATTTAAAATTACAACTAAAATGACTTTCTTTGCAGATGGAGTATGTGGATCAAGCCTGGATCAAGACCAGAGTTTCTGCTGCTGATCACAAAGTCTTCTAAAACTGTAGTTCCAGCTTCTCCACCGTACCCACATATGTCCATCAGACTCCGTAATAATAATGATGTGGATCTGATCATCTCCTCTGCTGCTGTATCAGACTCTGCTCTGTATTACTGTGCTCTGGAGCCCACAGTGACAGGAAAACCAACTACATTGTACAAAAACTGTTTCCTTTTCTTTGCTATACAGTCCGATTTCTAAGAACTCTTAATTTACTGGAATATTGAATTACTTTGGATTTATTTATTTATTTATTTTGTATTGAACTAAAATGCTTTATGGTTACTTTTGGAAATAGAAATGCAGTCTAATGAAAACATTGTTTTCATAATTTTACTGTAAAATAACTTTGCAATATAGTTAACAAAAATAATCAATACATTTTTGCCCACTTTTGTAATTATACAATACATAAACAGACAAGAGTTAGTTGAGGAAAGTCACAAAGGCCTTTTTGTTTCTTGCTGGTGTAGATATTTCTTCTGGTCCTCTTGATACTTTCTCCTCTTAAGGGTAAGTAATTTCTAATAATAACTTCCAAATAGAAAAATACAAATTTTAATTTTTAATGTGCCAATAAAATACCTGTTTACACTTTTTTTTTCAAACAGAGAAAGCTGATGCTGAAATGATAACCTCATTCTTCACAAAGCAGCATGTTTTGGCAGGAAAAGAAATTACTCTTTCCTGCAATTACAGTGGCTATGTTCAAAATTTGCAGTGGTATCGTCAGTATCCAGGATCCAAACCTGAGAATATAATTTTTTATACTGAGACCAGCAGTCAGTCAAAGCCCAAGCTTCGTCTGTATGCTATGGCCGATAAAATAATCAAACTTATGAATCTGAGCATATCTTCTACTCAAATGGATGATTCTGCGGTGTACTTCTGTGCCCTGGAGCCCACACTGACAGGAAACACAACTGCACTGTACAAAAACTTTCTTATGGCCTATTCTTACTAGAAGGCACTTTCACACCAGTTTTTCCTAATTGTCTTTCCTGACTGATATGATGTGATGCACTTTTTTTTATGACAAAAAGAACATAATTTGTCACGTTTCTGACATAAATATAATTCTAGACACTTGGTGTCACTATCAAACACGGCAAAGTCTCATGAGATAACATCTCTGCTGCTGCATTAGTTGATTATTGCCAGCATTCCAATGCTATTAACAGTTATTTGCAGAATTTGAATTTAACTGACAATGAGCCTCATTTATACGAGTTTGTTCTTTGAATGCAGCAAAGTCTGATGCTATGTTCATGTTCTCATACTTGTAGAAATGTTCCAATAACGTACTTTGTACATAATGCATAAATCTGTGGTTTTTGTATAAATGGGTATGAAGTGCTCATGCCCCTAATTAATGTTATTTATCATTGCTTCATGACATGAAAAAGTAACCCCAATTACCATTTTACTGTGTTACTGCTGATGCCCGATGTAATGCACAATTTGCTTGTGAATTATTAAAAAGTACACTAAATTACAAAGCCTGCATAATAGAATATGTAAAAAATAAATACCCACATTACCTATATACACAAAAAGTTTTATATAAACTTTTTGAAAGTTCCCATGTGTAACAATCATTCATTTTATTTGCATTATTCTGCCAGAAGATGGAGCTCTAGAAAGCTTTTTACTCTAAGTTCAGTTCTTTAAAACAGAGCAGACATGCATAGAATAAGTCATACTCTAAAAGAGAACTGTAAGTCTTGACTCTTAAAGTCATTGTCTCTCATTAGTGTAAATGTTGCTCCTAGAATTCATTATATTTTCTCTTCTAAAAGTTGAGTGAATTATAACAACTACTGTGGAAGTATTATTTCCATATTCTGATGACAGTGTAAATTAGTTCATTACAAATAACGAATTACATTAAAAAAATTATAATAATACCTGCTTCTGATCTAATATGGCATTTAAACATACTGGCCATTGGAAATTACTGACCATTATCAGATGTATTTCATTTTACACTATTTAGCAAGGACATTTCTCAAAGAGCAAAAAAATAATAATAGGACTATAATCATAATCAATACAAAAATGGACTACAAAATACCAAGACAACCAATCACCATCCAGGATAAAATAAATCCAATGTGTTCCTTAAAATGAAGCTTGGAATAAATTAAAAGATTGTTTAAGACATATTTATCACTTATAAATTACTAGAATGTTCAAATGACTACAGCACAGATTTATCTCAAATATTTTAAATATATTGCCACAGGAAGGTTATTAGGTTTCTATATACAAGAGGTTTCCAGAGACCTTGTTACCAACAGAATTATTTTAGATTCACAGTTAAGACCACACCTAGACTACTGAATTTATAGTTAACTTTCAGTCTGTCACGTTCTACGTTACGTCAGAAAGAGATTGACAAATGGGGTCTCCATTCATCAGTCTCTTTCTGACGTAACGTCTCCATTCCCTCCTTCAGGGAACGAGGGTTACATACATAACCTATACGTTACTCTATAGATATATGTGCAATCTGCTTATCATGTTGCTGTAATAACTTTGGTTGGTTTAATTACATTTGAAAAAGAATGACATACTTAACCAGTGGTTACCACACACATTCTACACGGTCTCTGTTTATATATATATATATATATATATATATATATATATATATATATATATATATATATATATATATATATATATATATATATATATATATATATATATATATATATATTAAATAAGATTTACATCAGAAAGACCCAGTTATGCATGTGTTTTGCCAGAAGGTGGAGCTCAAATTTACATTATTTCAAAACAGAGTGCATATACAAACTGAGTCAGTTCAGAGGAAACTGTAAGTCTTGACTCTACAGGCTTTTTGTCTCATTGATGATGTTGCTCCTGATCCTCGTGATATTTTCCCATTTTAAGGGTGAGGAATCCATGATAACAATTTCCAGATTATTGATTTTGACTGGCTTAATGTATTAATAAATCAACTATTTTATACTCTTAATTAGATCATGAATTGTAATGTTTTTTATTTTTATTTTTTTAAACAGAGAATGCTGATGCTGAAGTGATAACCTCATTCTTCACAAAGCAGCATGTTTTGGCAGGAAGAAATGTAACTCTTTCCTGCAACTACAGTGGCAATGTTCGCAATTTGCAATGGTATCGTCAGTATCCCGGATCCAAACCTGAGAATATAATTTTTTATACTGAGACCAGCAGTCAGTCAAAGCCCAATCTTCGTCTGTATGCTGTGGCCGAAAAAAGAATCAAACGTATGAATTTGAGCATATCTTCTACTCAAATGGATGATTCTGCGGTGTACTTCTGTGCCCTGGAGCCCACAGTGACAGGAAACACAACTGCAATGTACAAAAACAGACAATCAGGACACACTGTAATTACCAAACATTACCAACACGTACCACAGTGTACAATTATGAAAAAAGAAGGAAAAATGAAGAGAGCTGAAGAGAGGTTGTCCAAAAGTAACACTTTATTTTTTATTAAATCATTATGTATGATTAAACAACAGCTATACTGCATTTACAAAACATTATTTTTAAGTAGATTCATTAGTAAACCAAAGTGTTTTCACATACAGTCAGTATTTGTAGGGTAAGATGAACAAGGAGGTGTGTGTGGGAGGAGCTCAAGGTTTTGTCAGTTTCAGCAAAAGAAATGATTGAGACAGCACTGACTTTCCTTCATTGTTCAGTCTGAACTCAAACTACAGAATCATGTTACTCATCTCTTCTGTTTTTATTTGTTTCCTCAGTTACTGTAAGTACTGTTATTCATACATGTACCATATATATATATATATATATACACACACATTTTTTTTTTATTAATTCTAAACATAATCCATTATATTCCTTTATTCTTTATCATGATTGCAGGTAAAGCGAATGGGAATGTCATCAGACCAAACCAACCGTCTGTAGTTTTAACTGAAGGAAGCAGCACCACTCTGTCCTGTACATATGATGGATCAGCTTACAGTCTCCACTGGTATCGACAGAAGCCTGGATCAAGACCAGAGTTTCTGCTGCTGATCACAAAGTCTTCTAAAACTGTAGTTCCAGCTTCTCCACCGTACCCACATATGTCCATCAGACTCCGTAATAATAATAATGTGGATCTGATCATCTCCTCTGCTGCTGTATCAGATTCTGCTCTGTATCACTGTGCCCTGGAGCCCACAGTGACAGGAAAACCTTCTAGACTGTACAAAAACTTGTTTCTTGCTTATTGCATAGTCATATATCTAAGCTTGCCCTCATTCAGTGTCTCAGTGTTTTTCAACTCTGTGTTCTTTATAAAGTGGTTTTCTCTGAGAATTACTGTAACATTTTAGCAAATGTTATGCACCATTTACTATTGGTCATTTAATGCAACTATTAAAAGACAAAACATGTTATAATTTACAATATGTTAAGTTAACCAATACACCTTAGTATGAACCCACATGCTAGATAACATTATGCAAAATTTTGAAGAAAAAAAAAAACTGCATGCAAGCATTAAACTAATATTAATCATACAAAAATAGATTTAAAAAAAACAAATAAAAATTCATTAATGCTTTAGTTTACGGATCATTTCTCACCATTAACTTAATAGCAAGCATATTACTAGTACACTGGCTGTTTATTATTACTTACAAAGCATATATACTGCATGACCATATTCTACATGAGACATTGTAGCAAAAGTCATTCTGCTGCCAGAAGGTGGAGCTCAGGAACCATCCTAGATCAGTCTCGGTTCAGTTGTTTAAAAACAGAGCAGACATAAATAGAGTCAGTCCTAGAAGAGAACTGTAAGTCTTGACTCTCAAAGTCATTGGCTCTTATTAGTGTAAATGTTGCTCCTGGTATTCATTATATTTTTTCTCCAAAAAGGTGAGTGATTCATAACAATTACTGTGGAATTTATTTTTGTTTTTTCTCCTTTTTATACTGTTGAAAATCTGAATGAATCCATTAGAAATGATTAATTAAAACTTGCTTTGTTTTAAACAGAGAATGCTGCTGCTGACATCATAAAACCAGTCTTCACAGAGAAACAGATTTTAACAGGAAAAGATGTTACATTGATCTGCAACTACACTGGAAATGTTCAGAATTTACAGTGGTACCGTCAGTATCCCGGATCCAAACCTAAGCACCTCATTTTATACATTGAAACCAGCCCTAAATTAGAGCACGCTCTCCGTCTGACCGCTGCGGCTGATAAAGCAGCCAAAACCATGAATCTGACCATCTCTTCTACAGAAGTGAAAGACTCTGCTCTGTACTACTGTGCCCTGGTGCCCACAGTGACAGGAAACACAACTACCCTGTACAAAAACTGAATGTGGAATGACATTCAGGATGATGCTCAGTTTAAAACTTAAATATAGCCATTAAACAGCTAATAAACAATATACAGTAATAAAACATGCTCAGTAAGCAAGTATGTAGTACATATACGCAGCAAAAGTACTTAACACTTTTCTATGAAAATTCTTTCTTTTGATAAAGCAAGTTCCAAGTTTGTTCCAATCCCTGTTTAAATACAAGAGACATCACGTGTCCTCTAGATACAGAACATGTCTTCTCAGCAAATTAAGTCTTTACCAAAAACAGTGACTAATCTGTATTCCAAGGATGGTTCTCAGCATACCCAATGGCAGACCTCCTGATACACCGTATGCAGACTATTAAATGGTAAAGCTTTGTACCAAACTCTGCATGAAGGAAGAACATGGAGAACTTCTAAAGTGTGTGAAGCTGTGAAAGTAGTATATGAGTTAGAAGGGTGGAGCTAGCTGAGGGGAAAGTCACTGCAAACAAAAGAATGGCACAATGTCTCCGAAGACAGAAGAGGACTTTCAGTGATCTTGAGAAATCTTCACAAAAACAATGTTGTTGCTCTGTCTGTTCATACCATTAAATTACTTTGGTAAGAAATGAGCTTAAATTGGTTTTTGTTTTGGGGTAAAGTGACAAACTACTTCCTGTTTTTTCTTTAAAAGCCAAATATTATGTGCTAAATATGTCTTTACAGGTGAAACTACTGGGTAAACACCACAGAGTTAATGGAGGATACAAACATTACACTGTCATGCAAATATGAAGGCTCAACAGACAGTTTGCACTGGTACAAACAAAAACCTGGATCAAGACCAGAGCTTCTAATAATGATTGATGAAGATTCTGAATATGTGACAAAACCCAATCCACCTTTCCCACGTCTGTCAATCAAACTTGATAAAGTACAGAAACATGTTCATCTGGAAATCTCCTCTGCAGCAGTTACGGATTCCACTATGTATTACTGTGCTTTTGAGGCCCACAGTAACAGGAAACACACGTACACTGTACAAAAACCCTTATGTAATTCAGAGTGACTGTGCATTTGAAATGTAAACATGTGTGAAGTTCTCTGTTTATTTTGTGATGCTGACTTCAGTCTTTTCAGTGTCTGTAAGAGTACGATTTCCAAGATGCACTACTTTGGTGTCCAGAGGGGATCTTCAGCATGGAAGACACATTCCATGGTTGAATAAGACCAACAATACAACCTCAATCTCAAACGCCAAATCTTCAGATATTAACATCCTGGAAAGTCCTGTAAGAAGTAGCCTATGTGGCAGCAGCTACAATGAGTGCACGAAAGTGTCCAAAATTTTGGCAAATGATTTAGAACCACATGGGGGAAGGGGAATTATTATTACTCCAAGCTTACACCCCTTGTCTAACTGAAAAGAACCCTGAGGTTTTACTAACCACAAAGTATGCATTTAGCACTATGCAGAACCCACAGGATGAGCATACTCTGGCTTTGTTTTTGGGGACAGTCACAGTTTTTTATTTCCTGAAAAAAAAGCCCTTGTCCATTTGTTTGTGTGCATAAAGAGACAATTTGTGTTGTGTTTAAGGGAACACTTGTTGATGGCAAGATTATTTATTTCACTGAAAAAAAAACTAATTTAAGTTAAGTTCACGTGATTGCACGCACTTCAGAAATTAACCTACACCTGTGGAGAACGTGTAGCATCAGCTCCAGTGGAAGACAAGACAGAAACCTAAACCTTGAGATGACACCGAGCTCATATCTCCATCTCTGCAACCGAATGAACCTGACTGTTGAATCTGAATATTTAGTCGTACAGCACCATCTTGCGTTCAGAATGCTTGAGTGCAAGGTTATTTCTCAAATTGCCAATAAACAAATTCTATATTCTGTTCTTTTAACAAAAATGTGGGATGCATTGCAATCCGCACAATAATAGTGTACTAATAATAATGTTATAATTAACCACATTGTTAATGCTAATTAATTGATTGAATGTATTACAGTACAGTTACAGTTTTGTGTGATGTCATGACTCTATCTATCTATCTATCTATCTATCTATCTATCTATCTATCTATCTATCTATCTATCTATCTATCTATTTATCTAGCTACTGTAAATATTCTGTTTGTGAGATACACTTGTACATTCAGGATCATGTCATACCAGATCCTCAGTTCTCAATCTGCTCTCAATCTACTAAATCTGTCTGCTGCCTTCTGCACAGCTAATTACCACATCTTTACGTCTAGACTTTCACAATTTTTTTATTTTTATTTTTTATCTACAGTCTGCATCAACTTCACTCACACTTATCGATCTATATGTAAGCCTCACATATAGATCTATCACTGCATTTGAACTTACAAACTAAACCTCTCTAAAGTCTCTCCTATTGATGCTGTGATTTTGGTTTTAGGTGAAGTTGCTAGCAAGACACAGTCTGATTCATCAAGCATACAAACTCATATTCTTGTGATATCTGAAGTGCAACTTATTTTTTTAGCAAATTAATTTTTTTAAACTAAAACTAAACATTTTTAATATTTCAGACATAATTGTGTGTAATATGTTATAGAACAAAATGTGAGTCACTTTTTTGATGTTAAATATAACTTTATTTTACAAATTAAAAACGTATTCTAAATAATCATGTCAAGTCAAGTCACCATTATTTATATAGCGCTTTAAAGAAAACAGATTGTGTCAAAGCAACTGAACAACATTAATTAGGAAAACAATATGTGTCAATAACGCAAAATGACAGTTAAAGGCAGTTCATCATTGAATTCAGTGACGTCATCATTCAGCTCAGTTCAGTTTAAATAGTATCTGTGCAATCATTTGCAATCACGTCAACGATATCGCTGTAAATGAAGTTTCCCCAACTAAGCAAGCCAGAGGTGACAGAAGCAAAGAACCAAAACTCGGTGACAGAATGGAGAAAAAAACCTTGGGAGAAACCAGACTCAGTCAGGGGCCCAGTTTTCCTCTGGCCAGAAGGAAGTTCAATACCAAGCTGCAGCAAGAGGACTCAACAGGTTCCTGTGGTCTTGTCCTGGTGGTCTTTACAGGGTTTCTGTATCTGGGGCTCTAGTTGTCCTGGTCTCCGTTGCCTTTCAGGGCTGTAAAGATCCTTTCTAGGTGCTGATCCACCATCTGGTCTGGATACGTACTGGATCTGGGTGACTGCAGTGACCCTCTGATTTGGATACAGACTAGATCTGGTGACCTCGGAATAAGAGAGAAACAAACTAATATTAGCGTAGTTGCCATTCTTCTAACAATTTAGCAAGCAAACAGGATGTTATGGGAAGTGTTCCCGGTTCTGGTTTACCATAATTAATTATACAACCACAATCAGATGATAAGATCAGAGCATTTGTAAGTCTAATTAGAGGAGTCTCAATACTATGATACGTATATGAAATCATCAAAATTGTCTCTAAGAAGGAATGTAATAGGATGCTTCCTTTTCTAGTATATTGGACGGAAAAGGGAGATTCAAGATCGGTCTGTAATTAACTAGTATAACACACACACACACACACACACACACACACACACACACACACACACACTCACCTGCCACTTTATTAGGTTCACCTGGTCAATTGCTTGGTAACACAAATTGCCAATCACATGGCAGAATCTAGATGTGGTGAAGACGACTGGCTGTAGTTCAAACTGAGCATCAGAATGGGGAAGAAAGAGGATTTAAGTGACTTTAAACGTGGAATGGTTGTTGGTGCCAGACGGGCTGGTCTGAGTATTTCAAAAGCTGCTGATCTACTGGAATTTTCACTCACAACCATCTCTAGGGTTTAAAGGAAAATGGTCAGAAAAAGAGAAAATATCCAGTTAGCGGCAGTTGTGTGGACGAAAATGCCTTGTTGATGTCAGAGGTCAGAGAAAGGGCAGACTGGTTAGAGATGATGAAAGGCAACAGTAACTCAACCAATCGTTACAACCAAGGTATGCAGAATACCATCTCTAAATGCACAACACATTGAAAGAGAGTTAAATGGTTAACTGACATTCGGGAGCAGGGCCACACCACAAACGATCACCTGACTTCCCGAAACCTCCATATATCTGGCCACCTCATACCATACTGTTTGTCTCTTTCTCTCGAACCCACCCTTCTCTCCCTTTCTCATCCATTCAGCCAACCTTATCCCACATTCTCTTTCTTTCAGGTTGTATCGGTGGATCCTAATTGTCTGGCCTAAATATATGATCTAGATGGTACCCCCACCCCAGGGCTCTCTGAGCCATCAATTCTAGATGCCCTGATCGACCGTCATCCCATTCCCTCTACCCCTTCATTCTCTTTGTACTCTACCCCAACACATTTCGACTAACTGTTTTATAGCTTATTTGTGGCGTGGGCCTAGCTAGTGAACCCTGAAGCAGATGGGCTACAGCAGCAGAAGACCACACCAGGTGGTGCTCCCGTCAGCTAAGAACAGCAAACAGAGGCTACAATTCGCACAGGAAAACCAAAATAGGACAATAGGAGATTGGAAAAATGTTGCCTGGTCTGATGAGTCTCGATTTCTGCTGCAACATTCAGCTGGTAGGGTCAGAATTTGGTGTAAAGAAATGAAACCATGGATCCATCCTGCCTTGTCTCAACGGTTCAGGCTGGTGGTGAAGGTAATTGGTGTGGGGATATTCTCTTGTAGTACCTTAGGAAGTACCTTAGTACTAATTGAGGATCATTTAAACTCCACACCATACCTGAGTATTGTTGCTGACCATGTCTATCCCTTATGAGTACAGTGTATCTCTCTATTGATGGCTACTTCCAGAAGGATAAGCATCATGACACAAAGCTCAAATCATCTCAGAATGGTTTCTTGAACATAACAATGAGTTCACTTTTCTTAAATGGCCTTGACAGTCACCAGATCTCAATCAAATAGAGCAGCTTTGGGATGTGGTGGAACGGGAGATTCACATCATGGATGTACAGCCAACAAATCTGTAGCAACTGCGTGATGCTATCATGTCAATATGGACTAAAATCTCTGAGGAATGTTTGCAACACCTTTTTGAATCTATGCCATGAAGAATTAAGGCAGTTCTGGAGGCAGTCCAACCCAGTACTAACAAGGTGTACTTAATAAAGTTGCCAGTGAGTGTATATGCATATGCATTTTAAGATATATACTGTAATATACAGTACAGACCAAAAGTTTGGAAACATAACTATTTTTAATGTTTTTGAAAGTAGTTTCTTCTGCACATCAAGCCTGCATTTATTTGATCAAAAATACAGAAAAAAATGTGATATTGTGATATATTATTACAATTTAAAATAATTGTTTTTAAATGTATTATACTTTAAATTATAATTTATTTCTGTGATGCAAAGCTGAATTTTTAGGATCATTATCACATGATCCTTTAGAAATCATTCTAATATGATGATTCATTATCAAAGTTTGAAACAGTTCTGCTGCTTGATATTTTTTCAGAACGTGATACTTTTTTAGGATACTTTGATGAATAAAAAGTAAAAAAAAAAAAAAAAAAAGAAGCTATGTTTTTAAAATATAAATATTTTGTAATAACAATATACACTACTGGTCAGTAATTTGTGGTCAGTAATTTTTTTTCTTTCTTTTTTTAAATAAAATCAATACTTTTATTCAGCAAAGATGTGTTAAATTGATAAAAAGTGATAGTAAAGAAAATATATTATTAGAATATATATTATTAGAATTTTTATTTTTATTTTGAATAAATGCAGTTCTTTTTAACCTTTTATTCATCAAATATATTAGACAGCAGAACTATTTCCAACACTCATAATAAATCAGAATATTAGAATGATTTCTAAATGATCATGTGATAGACTGGATGTTACATGTGACACTGAAGGCTGGAGTAATGATGCTGAAAATTCAGCTTTGCATCACAGGAATAAATTATTTTTTTATGAATAAGTATATTCAAATAGAAAACTATTATTTTAAGTTGTAATAATATTTCACAATATTACTGGTTTTTTTCTGTATTTTTGATCAAATAAATGCAGACTTGATGAGCAGAAGAAACTTCTTTCAAAAACATGAAAAATAGTAATGTTTCCAAACTTTTGGTCTGTACTGTATATGTTTGTTTGTATACATACATACATACAGTACATACATAGGCTATGAATAAAATACAAAAATATTTTGTCTACAAAAAAAGTGTGTGTAATTTATGTTGTAGAACAAAATGTGAGTCACTTTTGTGATCTTAACTACAGATCTTACAATATAATACAATATACAAGATATATACTGTAGCTTAATATATATGTGTTTGTTAGTATAGATAAATAAAAAAACAACTGCATGAATGTGATGTGATACACTCACAAAAACAATTGGTGCTTCAGCTGTATATACAGCTTCTATACTGCTACTGTATAAAGAAACTGTTAAGCCTTTGAATGGTTCTTTAAAGGTTCTCTAACTCTCTAGTCTCTTTGTTTAGTTGGGGAAAGGATTAATAAATAACTCAACCTTTTTGCCCCCAAGGCCCACCTATAAGGAAATATTGCAAGGCACCAACAAGAGACTTTTTGACATCAGAAAAGCATAAAAGTGATTCAAAACAGCTTTTGCCAATGTAGTAATTTGGCATTCAAAGCAAACATATAAACACATAAGAGAGTGGAGTAACATACAGTATCTAAAATCTAAGGAGAAAAATGGGGTTCCTCTTATGGTACATAAAACCATTTGACTAAGGTGCTGTATAGCACTTAACGTGGCTGCCCTATGTTTACAAGCCAATAAACCACTTTTAGTGCTATTACTGTAGGTAATTTACTTTTTAGAATGTAGGCACTGTTAAATCTATAGAAGGCTGTTCTCATTACAGAATGTTTCTTAATGGTGAGAATTAGAGATTGGTGGAATTGTGTTATATATAGAGGGTGATTTAAACAATACTAATCATAAAAAGCAGCAAGCAAATGTATATTACATTAATAAATTGTGTTATATTAAATAACTGAAAATACAAGACTGAATAAGAACATGAAGCATTTTCACACAATGCCAATATCAACTGTAAGCCAAAGCAAATCTCTCAGGAAAACCAAGTGACAGGTATGATTAATGATGCAATGGCGTCATCTAGTGTGTATTTTTAAGCACAACATGTAGTTTTAAGCACAGAACTGCAGATTACAATAATGACAATAGATGGCAGTAGGTACTTAGTTTTGGTTGGGAGGATTCTCTTGCTGTAGGCCCTCTGTTGGAAGCTTCTGTCACTGTCTTAACATCAGAAGTCCTGCAGATTTGCTGAGGAATTAGTCCAAACCACTGACGCCTGATGGCAGTTTAGAGGTCTGATTATCTGTACAAGGCTTCATGAAAGTGTTTTGCTCATGAATGCGCATACACATACACATATCATAACATGATGCATATATTACATACTAATGATTCAAAAAAATACAAACTAATAGATATCTTTAAAATACAGACTATTATTTTGTACAAAACACAACGTGAATTGCAATACAAAATGGGAATACATAATAAATAAATTAAAACCGTAACACAGTTTTTTTTTTTTTTTTTGCACTTCTGCATGGGTAAATCTTATAACGGTACTTATTAGACTAAAATGAGCAAAATGTTGATCATGAATCACACTTTCAAGAAAAGCATAAAGGTTAAGCATTGGAAAAAAATCATTCACAGAAATGATAAATCATTCTTTCTGTTTTGCAGAGTCTTTGATATGTGAAGTACATTTTATGTACTTTTATGACTAATCACACCCCCTGTTTCAGTTATCAATAATGGCAATGAACAATACACAGAATATATACAGTATATGGAACAGTGTAAAAGCTTTAATGACAGAGGAAATGTGTATTTTAACTCAATATTTGTAGGTAAACTAGGCCTACATGATTGCAGATTATAAGGTTCATATTATAGACTAAAGTCATGCATGTGCTACATTTCTCCTCTGCAAGCTGCAAAATGTGCATGCATCAGTCTTCCTGTCCTCATTTCTGTCACCCACCCACACACACATGCGCAAACACACACACATTCCGTCTGGCTTGTCTCACAGAAGAGAAAAACAACCACATACATCTGTGACGTAGGCAGGAAGTTAGGCATCATGTCTTATTTCTGCACAGCACCCACTTCCTGTGGAAAATAATACTAACCCTTGATTCAAATCATCCTACTTACCTACTTTCGAAATGATGCAAAGGTTAGCTTTAGTTAACTTTATAATAATAATGCTGAAGTAGTTTTTGTTTTTTATCACTTTATTTCTACATAATTTATAGCTTGAGTTTTTACAACACCATCGTCTTTTTCATCAATTTTCAAAGACACATCTAAAAATAAAAATATGAAATGCATATTCAAAAGAGTCAACTTTTTTATGTTTTACAACAGTAAGGGGTTGATAGTATCAAGACACAAATTTCCATTTAGCTTCTCTCTGTAACTTTTTGGAGTGTTAGATTTTTCCATGTGGTTGTTCACTAACTGCATTTTTTTTATGCATTGCTTTGTTCAATGCCCTTTTCACATATATAATCGGGTTGCTGGAATTCACCTATAGTACTTAAAGTTTCATACTTTAACTGTTTTCAACTTTAAAACTATGCTGTATATGCATGTAAAAGGAAGCAGTAACACCATATAATAATATAATATTACTTTTAAAAAATGTTTAAAATAAATAAATAAAACACTTAAATACAAATCCTTCATAATCCCTCTTACTTACTTTCAAAATGGTGCTAGAGGTATTTTAAGTGTGTTTAAGGTGACCTCTAAAAAGAATTATAATTATGTTTTTTATCACTTTTATTTTGCATTATTTCTAGCTGCATTATTTCAGCACCATCATCATGATAAAGGACTACACATACATACATTTATGTATGCAATTGAAGATGAAATAATGCTGCAGAATTAAACATAATTTTTAATTAGAGTTTCAAATATTCTATTTTCAAACATACAAAACCTTCTGCCCGGTCTTAATTAAGAAGGACCTGTCAAAAATAGCTAAAAAGGTAAAAAAAAAAAAAAAACATGAATAACCTTGTTCATTGCGATTTATATTTTCCATTAACAAACACTACAGCTCTTAATGTTGTAATATTCTATAATATGTATAATGGTCTAAAAAAAATTGTTTAAAAAAACAAAAAAATAAATAAATATAATTTAATGAATAAATATAATCTTATGATTCTTTTGATTTATATCTAGTAA
Organism: Carassius carassius; assembly: GCF_963082965.1. NCBI lineage: Eukaryota > Metazoa > Chordata > Actinopteri > Cypriniformes > Cyprinidae > Carassius > Carassius carassius. Next base: position 10,922,694 of record NC_081766.1, read on the forward strand.
GTAGTGCTGTTGTTGTCTTTTCTGCCAAAACTTTCAATTACCAGCAAATTCAATACAGTCTACAGGTAAACATTTTTTACAATTGTTCACTCGTTCCTTTTAATTTGCATATTAACTTGCAATTGCAATTACTTTCAAATCTTTTCTAGGTGTTATTACTCTTGTAGTACATGTTTCTTAAGGGTCCTTCCCCAGATCTGAGAAAATGCCAGTCGAGGGGCTTACAGCAGTATTATTTATTTCGATTAAAGCTTGTAATTAAAGAGATGTCGGTTTGCTCAAAGTCGAACAAAATGAGGATAGGCTGTTGTGAATAATTTGTCACTTGATCAAAGGTGGTAATTGGCCCGAAGTTTGACAGCCACTGCTTAAAAATCATCATTGTCCTGCCCCTAAAATGTAAACATGAATGTTTGTTTTTTTTGTAGTAGTTTTTTTTTTTTTTTGCAAAAGATGCAATGAGCTCATCCTGACCTCATGCACTGTATTTAAGGTCACAAGGCTGTAGTGCTCAACTGTCTGTGTGCTAATGGGACATACCTTATAAAACAGAATGACAACAGACACACTCTCCTTGATGAGATAGAAAATAATGAAATTGAGTTACAGTGCGGGTCTGTCTTTATTATGACAATCTTGTCTTCAACTATCTGCAACATTTTGTTACTGAAAATAGCCTACAAAAAATAGCTGGACTATAATAATAATAATAATAATTTTAAAAAGAATATTTGACATTGCAGAGTATGTTACATTAATAAAATGTTATTCTCATAAACTAATTTTTAAAAGGTAGCACATCTTTTAGACTGCTGCACAAAGCAGATAAACATAAAAAAACATAAGATTAAATAAAAAGGCTTTACCAACCTTTAACTGCATGCTTATATCTTTCATTGCAATATGCTAATGTATTTACATTCAAATTTTAGTATTTATTTTGTAATCCTCGACTGAAGATGACACAGAAAAACATCAACAGGAAGTGTGAGTGATTTTGTTTGTGTGGAAAACAGGTGCTGTGGATGTGGGCTTAATGTCTGTGAGGGGTTTACAGGCATAGATCTGACAGCTGGTCTATCTCGAGAGCTCGGTTTTCCGCTTCACACAGCTCTGGTTTTAAACCATGGAAAACACAACACACTTCCCGGATGATGTGGACAAGTTTAGAAATTTGGGCGTGTACGATTTTTGTGCCCGTTATTAACAGATGTTGCTTTTTAAAATTTGTTTAGCATACAGTATATGCTTAGTTTTGCAAAACTAATTTACTTGCGTATTTCAACACTCCAAAAGTTGTGATTCTTTAACATTTTTATACTTTTAAAAGCATTTACACTATCTTTATTTTGTACTTTTAAATGTAACATGCTGTATACAGTGTTTACAAATGTTAAAATTATTCCAGCTATGCATCATTCTGTAATTTTCATGCTTTTTTACATAGGGCAGTAAAATTCAGACTGAATCGGAACCTGAATCTGAAACCTGTTCTCAACCCACCAATATATCAGAGCATTGATCTCAGAATATTGAGAACATAAATCATATAGATTTGTCTGTTTTACATGTGTCCTTATATTATGTATTATTCTCATTATTTACAAAAAAATAAATTTGCATTTGGGAAGTTCTCCCATGTTGCATGCTATTCTATTTTACATTTTAAAGTTTTGTTCATGAATATGCAAGACTCAAGATTGTATGTTCAATAGATAAAAAGGACAAGAGGGAAGAGTAACCTAGTTAATGTTCTGTGTCATTCGTATCACTACAAATCTACAATAATTAGTATCAAGTTCATAATATCACATTTTTATGATATTATCACTGTGCATTTACCCATTAAGACTAACAGATGCATGCGCTCAAAAGTACCATGTGTGAGTAACACACAAATGTGAGAAATGTGAGTGCGAGACCTGTGAGCGACAGGTTTGAGTATGAGGCATCGGTCCAGGGGCTCAGCATGATAACAATCTGCTCCCGTCGGTCATCAGATCACTTACAGCAAGTCAACTTCACTCACTGACATGCTGCCAGTCTTGTGTCATGAAAACATGCAAATTGAGAAATCAAATGGAATATATTATTTTATTTAATGATTGACTGCTCAGCAATGAAAAGAATAAAAAATAGACAAATGAAAGAAATTAAAATACAAACCTTCACACCATATAACTGAAACTGAATATCAGTCAGCCCAAAGGGGAACATCACATAAAAAATAATAATAGCAATCTATGCTGTTATTCTGTATAACAGCATAGATTCTGTATGTGCACAAAATAAATGCTATTTTTATTTACTTTATGTATGTATGTACTTTATTTTTTAAACCCTCCTTTTTTTGTTGGCCTAAAATTATATATGTTTTGTATGGCAAAACATAGCCTGTCCATATTTGTCACAACAGGTCTCATGCAGACACCTGTAATCATCATCATGAAGCCAAACAGGGGAGGCCCCACCACTAGACCCATGTGAAGGGACTCTTGAAGCGACCTCAAGTCACCTTTCAACAGTTATCAGTGCTACTGTGTAAATACACTGTTCACTGTGAGCCACAATTGGGTCATTTATAAAATATGGTAGCAAACGTGTCACTTCTCTGTTAAGAAAATAATTTCAAATATTTAATAATAATAATAATAATAATAATAATAATAATAAACATTTTATAAAACTATATATATATATATATATATATATATATATATATATATATATATATATATATATATATATATCACTGTAAAACCCGACAAGTTAACTTAACTCAAACCGTTTGAGTAAACCGATTGCCTTGACTGTAATACCCGACAAGTAAACTTAACTCAAACGGTTTGAGTAAACAGATATCCTTAAGTTATGTTAACTCAAACCATTTGAGGAAACCGATTGCCTTAAACCGTTTAAGTTGAAAAAACTCACAGTTATGAGTACTCTGAACTTAATTCAGTTGAGTTCACTGAAAGATGATGTACATTGCAATTAGGATTAACTAAGTGCTGATTGTTAATTAGTGATGAACAGCTGCTGTTAACAAACAGAATCACTGAAGAAAAGAGAAACACAAGAACTACTACAACTGACTTCAGACACAGTCTTAGATGAAATCAACTGAAATAAAATACATGAAATCTCTCAAGATCTGATTAAACAACCCCACAAACAGCATCACCAGCTCCACTTATTAATAACCAGACTGACTTTATTTCTGTCAGACGTCTACAGAAGATCTTACTGACAATGAACTAAGGTTTAGATGTTGATTTATTGTTTCATTTGAAGTAACCATGTTAGAGATCAGTGTTTGCTTTAGTTGGGCTCTCGACCCTTGACTTCTGTCTTAGTCTTTTCTCTGGCTGTTATAACCGTGTGTTTCTAAAACACATTTGTTGTAACTCAAAAGCCCAGAAAAAATGCCATCAGGTGTTAACCTGTATCTAGGTGTAGGTTGTTATACTTTATATTGGTGATGATAATTATTCATTATTATTCACATTTATTGAGCCTTACGGAGTCTAATCTCTGATGAAATAGGTGTTGTGTAATTTGTAGAAGTGGTTCTAGTAAAAAATGACACTAAGAGCCAGTGGTTCTGTGATAATCAGTTAATATAAAAATGACTTTCTAAACATTTTGTACACATACATTTTTCTTCTATGCCAGTAGTTGGTCAAACACAGACATTAATAATCAGAATATGAACCTCTACAATGGTGACGAAAAAAAAACATGCTGCAATGCATGCTGGGTACTATTGTATTACAAAACTCATCCATGGCTTTTTTTTATGGTCACCATTGTTGAGGTTCATATGCTGATTATTGATGTCTGTGTGTGACTAATTGACACCATAGAAGTCCAAACTGTCTGGAAAGTCTTTGTATTACCTGATTATCACAGAACCACTGGCTCTTATTATCAATTTACTATAATCAATCAAAATACACAACACCTATTTCATCGGAGATTAGACTCCGTACAGTTCAATAATTGATGATTATCATCACCAATATAAAGTATAACAACCTACACCTAGGTACAGGTTAACACCTGATGATATTTCTTCTGGGCTTTTGAGTTACAACAAATGTGTTTTAGAAACACACGGTTATAACAGCCAGAGAAAACGCAAAGACAAAAGTAAAGGGTTAAGAGCCCAACTAAAGCAAACACTGATCTCTAACATGGTTACTTCAAATGAAACAATAAATCAACATCTAAACCTTAGTTCATTCTCAGTAAGATCTTCTGTAGACGTCTGACAGAAATAAAGTCAGTCTGGTTATTAATAAGTGGAGCTGGTGATGCTGTTTGTGGGGTTGTTTAATCAGATCTTGAGAGATTTCATGTATTTTATTTCAGTTGATTTCATCTAAGGCTGTGTCTGAAGTCAGTTGTAGTAGTTCTTGTGTTTCTCTTTTCTTCAGTGATTCTGTTTGTTAACAGCAGCTGTTCATCACTAATTCTCAATCAGCACTTAGTTAATCACTTAATTACTTGAATGCAAAGTTTCAAAACTTACATGGTTTAAATCAAGGCAATCTGTTTACTCAAACGGTTTGAGTTAAGTTAAGTTAACTTGTCGGGTTTTACAGTATATATATATATATATATATATATATATATATATATATATATATATATATTACACATTTCTTTTAAAGTGTCTGAAATGTATTTAATGTATTTGAATTTTAGTGCTAAAACTAATTAGTGGACAAATTTTAGATATAACTTTTAGTATAAACTTTTTATAGTATAAACTATTAAATGTAAATAAATAAAAAATGAAAAGATTCCTGTTAGTGGAGTTTCATGACTTGTTCATTTCTAGAACAGCTTGGGTCATACAGTATATGTGTGGTTTTCATTGTGAGTGTCACGAACTAGGGCTTAACTAAAGTAAGAAAGTGTATGGAACTACGCCCACATAAAGGATTATTAGGAACACCAGATCAATTTATCATTAATGCAATTATCTAATCAACCAATCACATGGCAGTTGCTTCAATGCATTTAGGTGTGTGGTCCTGGTCAAGACAATCTTCTGAACTCCAAACTGAATGTCAGAATGGGAAAGAAAGGTGATTTAAGCAATTTTGAGCATGGCATGGATGTTGGTGCCAGACGGGCCAGTCTGAGTTTTTCACTATCTGCTCAGTTACTGGGATTTTCACGCACCACCATTTCTAGGGTTTAGAAAGAATGGTTTGAAAAGGGAAAAATATCCAGTATGCGGCAGTCCTGTGGGCAAAAATGCCTTGTTGATGCTAGAGGTCAGAGGAGAATGGGCCGACTGATTCAAGCTGATAGAAGAGCAACTTTGACTGAAATAACCACTCGTTACAACCGAGGTATGCAGCAAAGCATTTGTGAAGCCACAACCTTGAGGCTGATGGGCTACAACAGCAGAAGACCCCACCGGGTACCACTCATCTCCACTAAAAATAGGAAAAAGAGGCTACAATTTGCACGAGCTCACCAAAATTGGACAGTTGAAGACTGGAAATATGTTGCCTGGTCTGATGAGTCTCGATTTCTGTTGAGACATTCAGATGGTAGAGAATTTGGCGTAAAGAGAATGAGAACATGGATCCATCATGCCTTGTTACCACTGTGCAGGCTGGTGGTGGTGGTGTAATGGTGTGGGAAAGGTTTTCTTGGCACACTTTAGGCCCCTTAGTGCCAATTGGGCATTGTTTCTTACCATGTCCATGGCTACTTCCAGCAGGATAATGCACCATGTCACAAAGCTCGAATCATTTCAAATTGGTTTCTTGAACATGACAATGAATTCACTGTACTAAAATGGCCCCCACAGTCACCAGATTTCAACCCAATAGAGCATCTTTGGCATGTGGTGGAAAGGGAGCTTCATGCCCTGGATGTGCATCCCACAAATCCCCATCAACTGCAAGATGCTATCCTATCAATATGGGCCAACATTTCTAAAGATTGCCCTTGTTTTAGCACCTTGTTGAATCAATGCCACGTAAAATTAAGGCAGTTCTGAAGGCGAAAGGGGGTCAAACACCGTATTAGAATGTTGTTCCTAATAATCCTTTAGGTGAGTGTAGACCAAGGCCACTGTTTCAGAGAGTACAAGTAAGGCCTTCCTGATAACTGAAATCAAATTGCTGTCCTATTCATATCCTGGTAATAACTGAAAAATGTTACATTCTCAGACATAAATAAGCTAGAGTTGGATGTTTTGTAGTAGGCCAAAATATTTTTTAGATTTAGCATTGTTGACTCCAGACAGCTTGCTTCCTCTCAGCATGTGGTTTTGCAAGCATTTGAAACCAGTTACCAGAGTGATCTTGTCTGCAAAGATGCACAGTCATTTGTATAAATTGGGGCATGCTTAAGACAGAGAGATACTTGTCTCTGTGCCGCATCAATAATAAGATGGTGGCTTTTCACCCCTAATATTTGCCAAACCTAATTATGTATGTATGAGCTCCAGGAGTGTAACAAAGGACGACCTTTAATAGCGCCGTCAGAGCTTGGTCTGTTTTAATGCACTACTTAGCAGCTTACACAGTGTGACCATGTTGCAAATGTGTTGCAATACCTTGTGACATTATCATTATGCTAAGCAGCAATATTCACTCAGCAGCAAAAAGACTGGCTAGAAGCCAAGGACCTGATGTTTTTGTGCATCACCACATGCTTTAGTCCTGAATAATAGCAATAGCTTACAAATAATGTCAACAGAAGCAATCAAACGAATCAGACAAAAGAGCAACAAGATTTAAGTGCTGCGATAAATAAAAATACTAAAAAGTACAGCAGATGGAATAAAATAGAAAGAGCTAGTGTTAGAGGGTCAAGTTATTTTTTATAATAAATAAAAAGACTTAGAATAAACAACACCAGTGTTCGAAGGCCAAGACTTTTTTAATAAATAAAAAGAAAACAAGCATATAATATAAATAGAATAGAGAGTGCAAGTGTTAGAGGGTCCGTGGTCAGGAGGTGTGTTGCATAAAATTTATATTGTTGCATTTTACATTAAGTTGTGTTTATTGCTGGTTAGACTCATAAATATGTTTGTTCAGATTTCACCTCAATTAACCTTTCTGCACATGTATTTTAGGTTTGTACAACAAGAACAAGTCAATGTAAACAAATAATGTTTTGTTTAATACATTTAAAACATAAAACATTTAAAACCTAGTTTCTTGTCAGATAACAGTACTTAAAAATGATTTCTGAATCTTGTTCAATATAATTAAAAATAGAAAAAGTGACACAATTCTTAGACATTTTGTCACAATTCCAGTCCATTTGGGAAATGAGTAATTTTTTGCATGAATTTTTTTTTTGTTTTAATTTTTTGAATCATTTCTTCCTAGACAGTTTCCAACATGCTTTGCATGATAGGGGTAATGTTAACAGTCAAATGTGTTTTTGGGTAGAGGAAAGACTCATTAATGTACATGTTTAATGGAGATTTAGAATACACTATGTTATCAATTTGATGTGGTTACCATTTTGCCAAAGAGCTGAGCTTATGCGTAGGTTATGGACAGCTACATTTGCAGCTGTGGCACATATTGGTTTACGCAAAACGCAAAAGCTGTGTCAACACTAGCTCAGGAACCAGGCTTATCTTATTTGCTCATACCCCATGGTCAGTTTAATAGAAAGATAAATGCAATGGTAGCGTGTCTGACTCCAGATCAGAAGGTTGTGTGTTCAAATCACGTCAGGGTAAAGCCATCTCTTCTAGAGGAAGTTGTGGCCTAATGGTTGGAGATACAGCCTCCTAACTCAAAGGTTGTGAGTTAGAGTTTCGGGCCGGAATTGTAGTTGGGGCTAGTAAATGTACAGTGCTCTCTCCACCTTCAATACCACGACTGAGGTGCCATTGAACAAGGCACCGAACCCCCAACTGCTCCCTGGATGCCGCAGCATAAATGGCTGCCCACTGCTCCGGGTGTGTGTTCACTGCTGTGTGTGTGTGCACTTTGGATGGGTTAAATGCCATACTTGGCTGTATGTTACGTCACTTTACTTCACCATATTTAGCATATTTTCATGTTTTAGTACCAGCTAGTCCACTCAAAACACATGTTTGGCTTCACATTCAGTGGCTTTGTCTGTAAGATACCTAACAGACATTGTAAAAGATGTACTGTGTAGACTTTTATTTCACAGTTTAGATTTTCTCTGTTTCAGTATATGAAATGAATTGAATGAAGTGAATTCTCTGCTATCATATAACGCACTTTTAAATAAGGTTATGAAGGTCATAGCAAGTTCAGTGAAAGACGTGAAAGGGCAACACAAGTAAAGTTATTCCTTGCATGTACTTTCTTGGTTGAATTATAAGATAAACTTTACCTTATTCACTCTTCAGCAGCCATTTTATTTTTAATGGCCTGCATACTGTAAGTCTAAGTCAGGGCTGGGGTTTAGCTCCAACCCTAATCAAACACACCTGAACAAGCTAATCAATATCTTCAAGATCACATGGGCTGTGTTCCACTTCACTGTTAAACATGTATCCGTGAACTTCTCTAAGCACTTTCAACCTCGTGGGGAATCCCCGCTGCTATTTTGAAGCGCATTCCACTTCATAAGTGGACGAAGGACGTTTATATGGACAGACCCTCGACCTCTCGATTTTGACAGAGGGAGCTAGTCTGTTTCATATATATGTTCCCTTCAGGCTACTCTATAGACCATAATGCAACATAACTATGACTTCATCACAGATCGTGTTTAATTTATCCCCATCCCAAACAACTCTAATATTTATATATAGAGAGATGAATTTGGTTTTATATTTATAACAGCCCAAGCATACCTATAAACATATAGAACGCTGCACCAAACAAATTTGTAAGTGTGAAAATATAAACAATAAACCAACTCCATAGTGGATTCTAAGTGATCAAGGGCTTAGAACGTCCAATTCAGCCCTTTCCAGGGGTTCAGCCAATAGTGTGTACTCATGCAACGTAATCAAAAACGTAGGCTACATCCGAGTAAATAAGACAGAGGGAAGTTAGCGAGTGAAGGGCATAAAAAAAAATTGATTGGAACGCAGCCTAGAAAGCTACAGGCAGGTATGTTAAACTAGGAGGACATTGGCCCTCCAGGACTAAAGTTGCCCAGCCCTGGTCTAAATAATGGAAGTCTGCATGTTTGATAGATTTTTTTTTTTTGTAAAGTTGGTCATTTTGAGAAAGATAAAAATGGGGAAGACATTCATATGTTCTGGCATTTGGGGATTTACATGAGTTGTTATATTTTTGAGTTTTGGGATTATCATTGAGCTTATGTTTATGTTAAGCTGCTGTATGATGCTTTACCAAGCAGTTACTATGCAAAAGCTATGATGACCAATCTACTAATCCCCCAATTAATAATGAAAATTGAAATTTTTTTTTCAAACAGTTTATCATATCTATTGATTTCAATACACAAAATGTAATTTTCAATAAATAAAAACAATACATTTAATCTGTGCAATTTTAAGTCATTAGTTGCATCCCAAATGACGCACTACACACTTATACACTGTGTACTTATGCACTATGTACTCACTGTATAGTATATTAATTTCTTTAGTATATGAACGTTTTGTCATTCAACATCAGTGTCTGATAGCCGCCCCCCCCCCACAATGTAATAAAAAAATGTGACAGTTGAGTGCATGAATTGTTCTGCATTCCATACTTAATAATTATTTTTTATGTTTATTTTTGTTTAAGTGCATTATTTGGGTATGTAAAGTGCACCTTTCAGTGTGAATGCATTAATCACACTATTATAACTACAAAAGAGCATACAATAGTGCACAAGTACACCTATTGTCTTTTCAATACACTAAAAATGTAATTTGTTCTCATTCACTGTAACATGGAGTATACCAATAGACCTTCATCTTGTTAGATTTTGTGCTTGCGATTAAAAAAAACTCGGTTTGGTCATTTATGCAATTTATTTTCATATTTTTTGCACAATACACAGTCATTACTGAAAGTCATTACTGATTATTGTCAAAAAGAAGCAAAAGTCAATGTGTTTGTGGAAGCAAATATGTGTCAAAAAGTAAAAGCTCTATAGAAAATTCTTTAGATGTAATACATCCTCAAAGTAAAAAAACAAACAAAAAAAATATGTATAAATCATTAAAATACAGAGACATGAAACATGAGCTATGTCTAAATTAGAAACAATTACATGTTGTTATATTATACTTCTACTGTATCCTAAACTAGAATAGTTGGGCCAATATTATAAAAGCCTATATAAGCACAACATTCAGACGACATTCAAATAGAGTAAATAATTCTAAAAACCATAAGCAATATAGCATAACTGAGATAGGTTTCATAATCCAGTGATCATCGTGTAACAAGAACAGTGCCATTCTGATGGCTCTCGAATGTGATATTTTGTCTTGGTTGAAGCCACTGAAAATCCAACTGATGAAAAATGATGGGGATTTTTGCGACATCTGAAAAACAAATAATGCACTGTAATTCTTCACAAAAAAAACAGCACATAATTTGTAAAGTTTGCTAATAAAACATTGGGTCTCATTCACTAATAATTGCATATAAGTTGCATACTTACTGTATGTTTGTAGAAAAAAATTCTGAGATCATTTGCGGCAAAATCTTCAAGTAAAGCCAAGTGTGCCATTCACAACCAGGTTGATACTCATCAGATATCTTTTAAATAGACCAAGACTACATGCAAGTGACTATCTTTAGAACCTATGCCACTTTGCAACCCATTTTTGTTAAATGATTGTAAAACAGTCTGCTAGGAGTCTTTTTTTGTATGTGTGGTTTCAGTTGGTTCTAAATGTTACCCTGCCAACCTATTAATAAATCTTGATTTCTGTATGAAAATATTTTTATACACAAATGTGTTAACATACATTTAGTGAATGAGACCCACTGTCACAAGATATAACATTTCACTCACGTTAGTTCATCCATGCTTTGAAAGTCATCAGGACATTGAACACAACCGTCTTCAGAAAGAGAATTCTCAGCCAATAGAGGCCCAGTGACATGTAGTTGGTTTTTTCATCTGCAGAATAAAAATGCAATTATGTCTACTGGTTTTAGCATGAATTTTGTGGTATAATCTAGCACTTTAATGTGTTTAAGGTTTTTTTTTTTTTTGATGCTAGTAGTTTCACAATCTAAAATCTATTTGAGTGTAGTTAATGTTTGACAGTGCTGGATGTTGCTGTTCAAACAACAGACAGTAACAGACTAGTAGTAATAGACTGCAAATGAAATGAAATTCACAGCAGACTATCAATGTGCAAATAAAAGCACACTTACCTGATTCAAAATTTCCACTGGATGATCCTTGCTGACAGGCTGAAAGTGGAATAAAGATGATTAATATAATGCAACCAATTATTTGTGGAATTAATCTGGAAAGGTTTTATTTATTATTTATTTTTATTTTTATGGTAACTGATAATTCCTACCTTTCTGCTCGCAATATTCTGAAGTACTAAAGGAGAAGCTGCTGTAGTAACTCCTTCCTGAATATCGCACTGGTGTAACGTCTTGGAATTTTACAGCAGTATAGTTTGTGAAGTCGGTTGCCAAACATGAATCGTTAAATTTGTAATAGACAGGATCTACTTCTTTGTCTGTAAAATATAAGAAGAAAAAGACAAAATACATTAGTTTCATAAACAAAAAGCATATGTGTTTAATACAGATGAAAATGAGCTAATTACATTTTGTATTATGCAATTAGCTTTTATGGATTAGCAAGTACATTCACAGACAATAAACCTTATGTATATCCAAATAATGCTCAAGATAATTCAAAGGCATTTAAAAAAAAAAAAAAAAAAAAATATATATATATATATATATATATATATATATATATATATATTTATTTATATATATGTTTTTTTTTTTTACATTTTTAATTAAAATGGAAAAAAAAAACTTGACCTGATTCTTGGATATAACTTGAATATTATCTTAGAAAATATTTGGCTCAGATCAATGACACCAAAGTCCTTTTAATTTTTGAATATTTAAAATATAAAAAATATGACAAATTCTTACCCTACTTCAAAAGTAACTGATTTTCTAGGCCCACAGGCCGATACCTCATCTCAAAAACTCATTCACACTTTCACTATGTCCATATTTCATTGTTTTCCAGAGCAAGGCAATAATTCATAATATTATGAAATGTAATTGTTATTTTCGCAATGTAACATGGGGGAAACATATATTTTCATGTATTTTAGAATCTATTAGCTTTCTGTTAATTGTATTAATAAATGTAATTAATGTAACACTTGTTTATATCGGAAAATCCATGTCAATAAATCTGTATACTATGAATCTAAATGAAATGCTATGAGCAAAATCATACATACGTTTGGATATTGCACTAGAAGTTAAATTATAGGTTTAATTATATGAAAAATATGTACAATCTATATTATAACACAGATTCTTTCCTATCTGTTGCTACTTACTTGGGTGCACAGATAAGTGCGTCCCTTTCCCAAATATAATTTTGTTAGCATTGTTAGTCACACAATGATTTGCACACATATAATAATACTTTACATGTGGCCAATATTACACACGTTCAATGTTCCGTACTATAGTTTTTAACTAAATCAAAATATGTCAATATCAAATTGTATTTATTTTAAAATACAAAAAACTTGATATTCGGCAGTATTTAGACACTTATCGAATTAACCAATTTGAAAGATGGTTGGTATTCAATGGTGCGAAACAGAAATAAACTGACTATAACCTGTTACATTTATAACACTAGGAATGAAATATGAGCTATCAATATTGCTTTTAAATTGGAAAGTGAGCTGATCGATTACAGTGCAAACAATGCTGACAAAATTTTTCAGAGATACTACCAAAGGTTACTTGGTAAAATATTAATTATTGTTGTTCATTCAAACATTACTTGATTTTTAACAAATATATTTGTTTGTGCAGATTAATATTTAAGTGTTGTTTGATGGAGTGGCCTGACACATTTTGGTAGATAATGAATTTATGAGTAAAGTCAAATGATTATTTGTGTACTTTATCCATTGCTCTCTTAAACTTTCGAATCAACCTAGACACTTTAAAATTAATTATTCTCTTACTTGATTGTACTGTTAGTTTTTACCCTGCTCCAAAGATAATTGCAACACTAGAAGTCACACAAACTAATATAGCAGTACAAGAAACATTATCTATATGTTGGGTATCTATATACAATGATTAGAATAGATTAAACATTTAAGTAATTGTACATTTATATTAAACTGTATCTGTCGGCAAGATTCAACCTTGCACATCATAAGATATGGTTTTATTTAACAGTTATTCTTGAATGAACAATTCTTAACACTGTACCATCTTGCTAACAGAAGTAAACGGCAATTTCCCAGTTGTTTCTGTGTTCACTTTTTTTATATAAAATAAATCTTTGCATTATTTAGGTATAAAATCTGATGTTAATATATTTATATAATTATTACATATTTATTTGGACTGTGTAACAAAGGTGGACAGTCCTAGTTCTACTTAAAGCTCATTTCCTTTCCTTTTGTTTTTATTTGATTTTCAGATAAATTATTTCCTAATGTAATTACGTTTTTACTTACTTGTCTGTATAAACAAATGAGTTCCCTTCGCAAATAAAAGTTTCCCAAAGTTGTCAGTCACACAGTGACTCTCAGTGTTATAAATACTTAAAAAATAATTTGAGTCAAAACTTCAGCTTGCATTTTGATGTTAAAGCCACTCAACAATGCAGTTCAAATATTTATATCAATTTAATAATATAGATTAAAATTTTAGAAAACTATATAAAGTACATAAAATAAAAAGAGTGAAAATATCATGCAGGCAACTACTTGTCCTATCAGTGGATTATACGTAGAACTGTAATATCAATTAGAGTAAACTTAAGACAAATCAAACAATAACTTACTCGATAGCACAATGAGCTGAGTCCCCTGACCAAATATCAGTTTGTTTCGATTTTGAGTCACACAATTACAAACCCCAATACACAAATACAAAAGCATAATCTTTCCTATGACAGGTATAAATGACATGAGTGGTAAATTCTATGAATAATTAGATTATTCACTAATGTTTGTGATATTACCCGTGACAATGAGTTATTTGTTTTTAAACTTTAGAAAAATTCTGATATTTTATGGTACAGAAATTTGTATAATAAATGACATGTTTCTAAAATTAAACACCTAATTTTATGAAAATTATATGTTATTATTATTAAACGGCTGTACTCACTTGGTTGTACATACAGTTGTGTCCCCTTCCCAAATATTATTTTACCAGTATTTGTATTCACACTGTGGTTCATAGTGGAATGATAACTTCCACGAGTACCAAGGGCACATTCCATCATGTTAGATACATAATTAACACATAATGATTTAAATATAAAATAAAAAAGTATTAAGAATAAAAATTCTAATATAATTTATTTAAATATAATGATTAGTTACAGTTATAATGATTTTCGTCTCTATGAAAAGGGATTTATCAAGGGAAAAAAATATGGACAGGTAGCACAAGTGCAACTTTAATATGAATGTACATTAAAGTAGTTTAGATACATATACACTTCTGTCGCAACAATTTTGTCAGCAGCCATCTTTTATATACTGAACAACTAAAGATTAAGATAAAACAACTTACTGGAATTTATTATTGTTTTGGTGCCTGCCCCAAATATGACTTTGTTGTTGAACCCTGTATTCACACAATGGTTTTGTTTGGTACTTTATCCTTTATACTCAAGGCCTTTATATTTGTCAGTTTATTTTTGTTGTTGTTACTCCAAAGTCCAAAATCACTGAACAGAATTTTTGGTACAACTTTAGAACAGGGAACACTTATTCACTATGAACTACGACTTTTCACTCAATATATTCCTAATGTGCTGCTTATTAATAGTTAGTAAGGTTGTTAAGTTTAGGTATTGGGTAGGATTATGGATGTACTGTAGAATAAGGTCATGTAGAATAAGGCATTAATATGTGCTTAATTACTACTAATAAATGGCTAATATTCTAGTAATATGCATGCTAATTATCAACTAGTTAAGCGACCCTAAAATAAGGTGTTACCGAATTTTTACATGATAAATAGGTTACATGATAAATATATGCATGGCATTTTGTTTTCATTGTGAAAAAGTAACTCCCACCTTACAATATAGTCATAGTCACAGTTGGTTGATGAAATTATGGGTTTATCACAGAATAAACTCAATACTAAGATTAAAATACAACTTACTGATTTGTACAAGAAGCTTTGTCCCCTTCCCAAAGAAAATTTTACTTCCAGTATTCACACAGCCATCGGCCATATACTAAAAACTAGCAATACCCTGATAACAAAGGCATTAATCCGTTTATATTAAAGTTTAGGGGTTAGAATTAAAAATTAGCTATTATGATTCTATAACAGAAATAGTTGTTGTTCCTCTATTACAGCTTTTCAAAATCACGTAAACCACTGAAATGTAAGAAAAACTTCAGCTTTTATAAACTCAAAACTTCAGATTTTTTCTTGCAATACTATACTTAATTCCCAGATAAATACCTTCAAATCTTTTTAGTAAGAAATGACCGTTGATTCATTGTTCTGACAATTATTGTTCTGATGATCATCATTAAAAGTGCATAATTTATGTATGTAATATAATGTATGTAATGTAATAGTATGTCATATTTGTGAGATCTGAGCTGCACTTACTTGAAAACACATTTAGCTTAGTGCCTTTTCCAAATATAATTTTGAATCCACTTTGAGTCACACAGCTTTTGACCATATACACATAACTGCGGCTGATCATATAACCATTCCAGATAAAGTATGTTTTTATTTCTTTGGTTGGGATATAAAGTTATTATTATCACCGAAATTCTAGTTTAGAAAATTGTATAACTTATCAGTTAAACATCAATTATGTGTGATTATTACAAATATTTTCTAGATGTTTGTGGATGTACTACAAAAAAGATGACTGATGATCCCAGATTCAAAGTTTCGTACTGGAGTTAAGCTGATGGAAATCCTAAGAACTAGTTAAGTTGTTCGTTTTACACAGATCAGTCGATGATTTAAAAAAATAACAATAATTCTCTCAAATTGCCATTTTTTCCAAATCCTTGCAAATCAGTAACAACACACGGAATGGTAATTTTCCTTTATACTCTATTTAAAATAAAGAATAAAACATTACAGTAATGATGATAATGTCTATAAAAATCTTTTTTCATATTCATACATATTATTCTGTATATTCTGTATATTGCTTACATTGTAAGTTTTTCAATACAGCTGTTGAATAAACTATTTTAAGTTAAATAAATGAGTGAATGAGTATTACAATTTTAAAGATATGACTTACTGTCTTGTACTTTAAGTTTGGTTCCCTCGCCAAAGACAATCTTAAATTGTTTATTCACACAGTTTTTGACTTTGTACCAAATACCAACATCCTACTAGTCTGTACATGGATTTCTGTCGTCTAAAAAAGGACTAAAACCATTTTAAACTTTTATCACGAACCTAAAAAATATAAGAACTAAAAAAAATTTCAGCAGTTTGTTTTTCTGCATACGATGATGCAATCAATCAAATAAACTTATACATTTTAGAAAGTTTAGTCTAAGGTTAGTCGAAGTATTAAATATCTTTGAACTAAGAGCACATTACAAGTACTAAAAACATGTTTTATTACAGGATACATACTAAACGTATTACTTAATGAATGCTCGCAAACAGTTTTTATTTGTGATAGCTGACCATTTTAGCTCATTTCGAGAGCTAAGTAAATAAATATCACATTAAATTTTCAAATACTCATTTACGTCAGTTAAATTACATTCCAAATAAACTTAAAGAAAATGGTCCTATGGTCATTTGAAAAAGCAATGAACTCACGTGAATTTACTGTTAGTTTGGTGCCTGTCCCAAATATGATCTTGTTGCCCCCAGGATTCACACATTAGTACAGCACAGTACATTTATTGCCAGGACAGCCCAAGCCAATATGAACAGTAGGGTTCAATACTGAAATATATATTCAATATTATATTATTATATTACATATTATTATATGTATATTACATATTATTATATGTATATTACATATTATTATATGTATATTACATATTATTATAATATTACTCGCTTTTTACAATTAAAAAAAGGGCTGAGCTTTCAGCAAACCTTGTAAAGTTCTATTGAGTTTAATTATTTGATATTATGTTGACAGCATATTTTTGGTTGTTGCTGATTGTTTGTTTGTATTTGTTTGTTTTTGCAAATGACAAAGTATTTGTTGTGCTCTCCATTATTATTATTAAAAACATGTCTACTTGACATTATTAACTATTTATTGGACTGAATAATAGATATTGCAACTTACTCATTGTATAATGAGTTTTGTTCCTTTGCCAAATGATATTCTAATTTGATCATTCACACAGTTATTCACCATGTATAAAAAAATATTGACCTCCTCATAGTGCTGAACAGCATTTAGAAGCTAGCATTTGACAACACTGGAGTGAAGAGTCACTTTATAATGTAAATAACTGATTTTTAACACAATATCTAGGGTATATTTTGTTGTTGTTTACAATTGCAAAAAGTATTTTGATAACTAAGAATCTATCAGTGTATAACATTTTATACAATTAGTATGTTACAACTGTAAAATAGACTTGACATCTTGCCATGATATAAGTGATTATAAAGGGTCATATTGACTGTGTACAACTGATATATTTTACACTACTAATATTTATTTTGGTCGATTTCATCAATTTATTTAAATCAGAACATTTTTCCTGTTTTAATGTTCTAGGAATATTAATTACTTGGAAAGCACGTAACAAAAAAGGGAACATGGTTTAAAATGGCATCAAAAAAGGAATCATTTTAAATTTTACATTGTTTTAAAAAGACACAATCAGGAAAACAAGCTTGATCTACACTTACTTGAAAGCACAGTGAGTTGAGTCCCTTTTCCAAAGATAATTTTGTTAACCCCTTGAGTCACACAGTGGTTGATGTGACCACATAAACATAGACTTTGCTCACTGTGAAGCCTAACATTGAGGACTATTATGTATTAATTCATTCATTATGAATACTTTATTTGGGATCTGTTTCAGTATCAAAATTACTTTTATTGTTACAAATATACCCCAGTGACTTAAGACTGGCTTTGTGGTCCAGGGTCATATATAAAAGTTTCTTATTTTTCAGGTAAAACACAAGTTTTGGCTATTGTATATAAAATTTAGGTCTGAAGCCATTTTGCATCACTACAAGTTATAAAGTACTTGATTGTTTTGAGAAAAATATCAGAATTGCCAAACTTATTAAGGTTTAAAATGTTTGCACCTTTCTGTCTTAGTTTATTGTAAGCAGCGGCAAACTTACTTGAATCAATTGTTAGTCTGGTGCCTTTTGCAAATATGATCTTGTCATAGCCTGCTTTCACACATTACTACAGCATTGTACATTTACCCAGAACTTTAGCCAATCTCTTTTTTGATGTATGACATATTTCATAGTGAATTTTAGACATGATTGTACAAAATTTTATTTAGTATATTTATGTATTTAGCAGACGCTTTTATCCAGAGTGACTTACAGTGCATTCAGGCTATCAGTTTTTACCTAAAATGTGTTTCCTGGGAATCAAACCCACAACCTTGTGCTGCTAACGCAATGCTCTAAATATATATAAGTATATGGTTTCATAATAGTAATTAATATTATATTATTCATCGTGATGACCTACAATTTTTCCGGCCAAACTGCATAAAATTAATTAATTAACAGTAAGATTTGGAAAAACATTTACTTACTTGATTGTACTATGACTTGGGTCCCGTTACCAAACAAAATCTTATATCCATCATTCACACAGTCATTTATCATACACCGAAAACTAGTAGCCGTCTGTTAACACTCCAAGAAACATATGCATCAATTCATTAAACACTTTAAATCCTATTATATCATTATGCAGTATATTAATATTATTACTGTAGCTGGTAGGACCTTTATATTTGTAAAATGTATGGTATACTTTTCGAATATGTATATAAGTGAAAGTCACCACTAAACTCTTAAATTATTGAATACTTTGAATATCACTTTGATTTATACAAATATTGATTATCAAGTTTTGTGCTTGTGTATGATGAACCTTTATCTTCATCTGTTTTTAGGTTTTAAAGAAATATTTTGAGTATGATCATTTTTATTATAACTATTTTTTATGATTAAATATCTTACTTGAAGTAACAATGAGACTGGTGCCGGTTCCAAATATGATCTTGTTGGCCGCTCTATTCACACATCAGTATAGTTTGGTACATTTAGCCTCAGTACATGTTAGGTCTCTTTGTCATTATATTGTATTTTAAGATATTACTTCTTTGATTAGTTTGGAACATTCTGTAAGACAGAAAATAACGTAAGTGATTAAGATAATGATAAGCAATAACTAATCACATATAAATATAATATATATTTCATACATTGTAACTTTTTTGTTTGTGCACCAGTGTAATACAATATTTTAAGTAAAATAAATGAGAGTGAGTATTAAAATTTTTAAAATAAAACTTACTTGTTTGTACTCTAAGATTGGTTCCCTCACCAAAGACAATCTTAAATTGATTATTCACACAGTTATTGACTCTGTACCAAATACCAGCAGCATCCTACCAGTCTACCTACTCTTTACATGTTTTGTCTGAACATTGGCAAACAGATTTACAGACTATCCTGTTATTATTTTGTGGAAGCTGACCCTGATTACAGCTCATTTTGAGAGCTATGTGAATAAAGTATCACATTATTTTAACAATACTCATTTCAAGTAACGTCTAATTTTATCTGTTACTTTCTCTAGTATTACATTTTAAATATTTAAATTAACATTGTTAAGCAATACCAGCCATTAAATGCCAAATAAACTCCTTTGAAGAATATGGTCCTATGGTCATTGTAAAAAGCAACAAACTCACTTGAATTTATTGTTAGTTTGGTGCCTGTCCCAA
This sequence comes from Carassius carassius, assembly GCF_963082965.1. Lineage (NCBI taxonomy): Eukaryota > Metazoa > Chordata > Actinopteri > Cypriniformes > Cyprinidae > Carassius > Carassius carassius. The sequence continues at coordinate 10,942,816 of NC_081766.1, forward strand.
ATATGATCTTGGTGACCCCAGGATTCACACATTAGTACAGTACATTACATTTATTCTAAGGACAGCTCTAACCAATATATAATAACATGTTGATTCAACATTGAGAAATTTCTAATTTTTGCAATTAAATAAAAGCAGACTTTAGCTTTAACCAAACCTTATAAAGCTCTATTGAGTTGGATTATTTTATATTATTTTGACAACATGTTTATGGTTGTTGTTATCTGTTTGATGTTATTTTCACAAAGCATTAGTTGTGCTCACCAGCAGTATTATCAGAAAACATTTACAGTACATTACATTATTAGCTAAATACTGGTATAAATACTGATTATTGCAACTTACTTGACTGTATAATGAGTTTTGTTCCTTTGCCAAATGATATTCTAATTTGATCATTCACACAGTCATTCACCATGTATAAAACAGTACTGACATCCTCATAGTGCTGAACAGCATTGAGAAGCTAGCATTTTACAACACTGGAACGAAGAATCACTTTAAAATGTGAATAACTGATTGTTGTTCATGTTTTAACACAATATTTAGAATATTTTTTCATTTACTATTACAAAAAGTATTTTGATAACTATTGTGACTATGTGTTGTTACTAATAACACATTTCTTGTGGTCAATTTATCAATTTAGTTGAATAAAAATTTTTTTAATAATGGCATCAAATTCCTATGAAAGCATGTAACCTCTATTTTGGTGTACGACTTGCATGGTGTAGTACATTTTAAACATGATTGTGCAAAATAAAATGTTTAATATATATATATATATATATATATATATATATATATATATATATATATATATATATCGTAATAGTATTGAAATAGTATTGAATTGTATATTGAATAGTATTAATAGTATAGTATTGAAGGTATACGCCTCTATTTGATACTATTTGAACTGCTTAATATTTGGTGAAAATTAAAGGGATAAGATTTCATAGCTAAATATTTTAATCCAATAATAGGGTTAATGTACAGTATACTATTTATTGTGATGAACTTCTCAAGCATTTTTTTCCCCAGACAAACTGAATAAAATTAAGTAATTAACTGTAATATTTGGAAAAGATTTACTTACTTGATTGCACTATCACTTTGGTCCCTTTACCAAAGAAAATCTTACGTCCATCATTCACACAGTCATTTATCATACACCGAAAACTAGTAGCAGTGGAATCGTATGCATCTTAAGCAATTCATGAAATCCTATTTTATGTAATATATTAATGTTATTATATTATTATTATTAGGCTGATAAGGTCTCAACATTTTTTGATATTACTTATTTGATTAGTTTGGGACATTTTGTAAGACAGAAAAGAATAATATAAGTAATTAAGATAATGATAAGCAATAACTTATAATAATAACTAATCATTAGCAAATGTATTTTTTGTGAAACTTAAAGAATTCCTGATCTTTGTCAACGTCACAGATACTTTTTTATAGTTTTTTTTTTTTTTTCAAAGTTTGGTGAATGATACCATTCAATTTTAAATATGTGTAAATATCACAACAAAGGTTTTAACTTTTTTTGGACATCAGTAAGATCAGGTCTCTAAGAGGTTAGTATTTGTTAAATGCTGTCAGAAATGTATTACTTACTTGTTTGAACAACAAGTTTGGTTCCTTTGGCAAAGATAATCTTATTCGCATTCACACACTCTTGGAGCATGTGCCAATAACTAAGGGGGGACATTTTTTTTCTCTGTTCTTTAAAATCACATTAGTTTTAATTTGCTATAAATGTACTCAAGTGGAAGTGTCACACAATGACAAATTACATAATGTATTATGATGAATGATATATATGAGGACCTATTCAAAATAATTGAACAGGGCAAGTTTTTTAAACAAGCCAAATTTAAAGGATAACCTCAGGTAACTTACCATTTTCTATGATAAGTTTTGTTCCTGTTGCAAATATAATTTTATTTGCCATAGTCACACATAGACAGACTTGGTTACAAAAACTTTTGACCTAATCTTTCTTGTGAAACTGACGTGAAATGAGAAATAACTGGTCTTATAATGTAACATTTCTTTCTATATTCTTTTAACACTGCATATTCTCATTCTAATTACAATTTTGCATTCAGTTTAGTACTAGACTATATTTTCATATTAGTGTCCAAGAAAAAAAAACTGACTATACAAACTAAACAGACCATAAACAATTTCTTTTAGAAGTATGTTAATATTTTTACTATTTAAATAAGATTTAATCAAAATATACTGTGAATAAACTGCAATGTGAAACTACAGTATAAAGCACTTATTACAAAACATTATTGAGCATAACATCAAGTTCTTTTGCATTAGTCAGTTTTGAGAATCAGTTTTTTTATTATTTTTATTTTAAAGGGTTTTAATTGATTTAGAAATGCAAACTTACTTGTTTCTACAGTGAGTATCGTCCCCGTCCCAAAGATTATCTTTTGAGTATTAGTCACACATATGTTGGATCCATAACAAAAACCTTATGTGTAGTGTGGTGAGTTTTCAATTTGATTGCTTTTATAAAATGCTTTATCAAATAAATAAACGCAAGCAGTTGGTGTTGTTTTGTCTAACTAATTTCAAACTGACTTGTTTTTAATTTAGTTCCTTCTCTAATCTTGTGTTGTTCTTTTTTACTTTAAAAGCTTTTTATTGATCTAGAAATGCAAACTTACCCGTTTCAATGCAAAAAACCCTCTAGCCTTGTTTATAGTGTGGTGAGTTTTATTTTATTTTACATTTTTTTCTGTTTGTTTAAATATTTTACTAAATAAATTAATTAAATTCAAATACTTTAACAATCGTTTGTTTATTTTGTTGTTGTTTTGTCTAAATAATTGAATACTGAACTGATTCAAATGTCAGTTTAGTTCCTTTTCTAAAAAACACTGTTTTATATTTGCATTTAACAATAATGAACATATTAAGTGATTATTAATTTAAGAAATACAAACTTACATGTTTCTACAGTGAGTACTGTCCCCTTCCCAAAAATTATCTTGTCAGTATTAGTCACACATGTGCTAAGTCCATAACAAAAACCACCTAGTTGTGTATGTATTGAGGTGATTTTTAAGTTATGTTTTATTTTATGAATGAAATACAAGTACTTTATGTTAGATGTAATTACATTGCTGGTTTTATTTTTGTTTTGCAATAATATTTAACTTTTAAGTTTTCTGTTAAACAGTGACTATTTGGTAAAATGTGGACTATTTAATACTTGGTTAAAATAGGACTCCATAGCCAAATAATTTCATCCAACAATACAGTAATGAATATTATACCATTTATTGTGATGAACTTCACTCACATTTTTTTTATTTAGTCAAACTTCATAAAATTAACTGTAAGGTGATAAATGTTAACTTACTTGATTGTACTATGACTTTGGTCCCCTTACCAAAGAAAATCTTATATCCTGCATTCACACAGTCATTTATCATACACTGAAAACTAGTAGCAGTCTATTAACACTTAAAAAAAATTGTATGAATCATAAACAATTCATAAAACACTTTAAACCCTATAATTACATTATATAATGTAATATATTAATATTATTACTGTGGCTGGCATTACCTTTATTCTTGTACAATTTATATTATACTTGTGAAAATTAACACTAAATGGTGGAATTATTGAACATTTATATTTGGGAAGCAATACATGTTTTGGGATTTAGGCAAAAAATTATCATGGACTTTTTTTTAATGATAAACATTTCTCTTAATCTTTTTTAAGTTCAGAAGAAATTTGTTAACAATAATATTTTTTACTCTACCACATTTTTTACAACCGAAAAATCTTACTTGAAGTAACAATGAGACTGGTGCCGGTTCCAAATATGATCGTGTTGCCCGCTCTATTCACACATCAGTATATTATGGTACATTTACCCTCAGTACATGTTAGGCTGATAAGGTTTCATCTTTTTTGTGGGTCATTATATTTTATTTTTATGTGTTCGCTTGGAAAGTTTTGTTGGCTGGCAAATAACAACACAAGTGATCATGATAATTATCACTAATCATTAGCAAATTCCTGATCTTGGGAGTTTGTCAACAACAAATACACTTTTACAATATCACAAACAGTTTGTTGAATGATTCCGTTCAATTTTAAATAAGTAAAAACATGTAAATACCACAACACAGCTTTTATATATGATCAGATCTCTAAGAGGTTAGTATTTGTTAATGTTGACTCTGTCAGAAATTTATTACTTACTTGTTTGAACAACAAGTTTGGTTCCTTTGGCGAATATAATCTTATTCACATTCACACCCTTGGAGCATGTGCCAAAAACTAATGCCTTCCAGCTATTTCATATACTTTATGGAGTTATAGGCTAGTATTAATTGCGATACATTGTATATTTCAATGTAACATTAACACTGACGGACGGCGACATTGATAATGTAAGCTTACTTGTTTGCGTTATTAGTCTTGTTCCACTTCCAAATATAATCTTGTTGCCAGCATTCACACAAGTGCTGACTCCATCACAAAAACCTCATTGTCTTATGGGTTAATCTAACTGTGACATACTTAAGCATTTGTATGGTGTTGATGGGCAGAGTGAAGGTGTTAAATTATATTTTTATAATGGAAATGGTTCTCTTTTAGGAGGATGTCAAATTTTTTACAAATTACATTAGATTTAATCAAAATATGTGTTTAAACTGCAATGAGAAAACGTTATAATACTAATGACAAAGCATCACTTTTGCATTAGTCAGTTTTGAGAATCAGTGTTTTTATTATTTTTATTTTAAAGGGTTTTCATTGATTTAGAAATGCAAACTTACTTGTTTCTACAGTGAGTACTGTCCCCTTCCCAAAGATGATCTTTTGAGCATTATTCACACATATGTTGGATCCATAACAAAAACCATCTAGCCTCGTTTGGAGTGTTGTGAGCTTTAAGTTATTTTTTCTTATTTTATTAAATAAATGAAATAAATTCAAATACTTTAACAATCTTTGCTAGATGTAATCACATTGGAAGTTTTGTTGTAGTTGTGCAATAATATTTTTAACTTTTAAAACAGTTCTCTGCTAAACAGTGACTATTTTCTTTAGTACTATTTGTATTAAAGTGTAATATAAAATATTGGTGACAAAAAAATAACTCACTTGAATTAATAGTTAATTTTGTCCCAGAACCAAATGTCAGCTTGCCATATCCTTGATTCACACATCATATAAACTCACTACAGTAACTCGTGTATGCTAATGCTAAGTAATGTTGTAGGAGCCTATTATATTTCTGCAATACTGTTTTTTAATAGACTTTCGACTGTGCAGTTTGTGCATTAATGCAAGCTCCTTTTCCCTCAGTACAAAATAATTTAACTAGCAATAACATTATATAAACATGAAAGATTAACTATTACATTAATGTTTTTCTGAAGAATGACTGTATAATTTTGTCAATAACTACAGTATGATTATCTGCCGTAACAAACTACCCAATAGCATTTAAGTTTACAAGACTTACTTGCTTCTATATTGAGTTTTGTCCCTTTACCAAAGACAATCCTATTAGCAGTATTCACACAGCCACTGAGCGTGCACCAAAAACTTGTATTTCAAACAGGCCATCATTAACATTGGGCATTACATAGGGTATATTTAAAGGGTATGTTTATAAAAACACAACATAAATGTTTCAAATATATACTGTAGTTTTTTTTTTTTTTGTATTAGTAATGCTGGATCATATTATATTATAGGACAGAACAAAAATGTATTATTATGGATGTTATTTTTGTTTTTTTATTTATAAATCTACTTACTTGATTGTATTAAAAGATAGGTTCCACTGCCAAAGAAAGTCTTATATCCAGTATTCACACAGCTTTTAGACATGCACTAAAAACTCTTGGTTGCTTAGTCAATTAAAATCTGACAAATTTGCATTAGTCTAAAAGTAATCACAAAACTGCTGATCAGGGATCACATTGCCAAACTACATCTCAAATAAAGTCAATAACTAATAAATAAAATCCTGTGATTTTTTTAAATACTGCAGTAGTTGATAGCTATGTGCTCGCAAACTCACATAAAACTAATATATTTCAATAATATTTAATCTAATCTAAAGCGAGAGCTGAGAAAAATAAAATTAATACATTTTTCAATGCTTTGATTTATACTCACTTTTTTCAACTCTTAGTTTAATTCCTGAACCAAAAATGACCTTCCAGTTTGTTGTCACACAATGAAAGAACTGTGCACAAAAATTGTACTATTAAATTGCTATATAAATAATTTTCTTGAAATTTATTTTCTTTATGTTTTGATTTTTGGATTGATTGGAAAAAGAATAAAGCTAATAAAAAACAAAACTATTGACAAAAGAATGTATATATTAAAAAATAATTGATAGATTGCAGAATGGACTCCATTTGTTTGAAAAAGCTCTCTTTATGCTGGAAAAATTCAAACTTACTCTCTTGTATTGTGAGGTCTGTTCCTTTGCCAAATATTATTCTGACTCCATCAGTCACACATCATCTGATCCCATTACAAATAGCTAATGCTAACTTTTTTTCATTAATTATAAAAAATTACAATAATAGAAATATGCTTATACTAAATATGTTTTATGATAATAAGAAGAATAGAAAGATATAACAGAAAGAATAATACGTTCTTAAAAAGTTTTTACATTTTTTAAAGTAGTTCTGCAATTTAATATTATAACGATATATTTTCATATTACTGCTAGTAAAATGAAATAACTTACTTGACTGAACAATTAATTTTGTCCCAGAGCCAAATGTGATCTTTCCAAATCCATCATTCACACAGTATATGCAGTTACTACATTAACTAGTGTACTATTGCTAAGATGAAGTGAACATAATTTCTTCATTATATTTCGCATAACTTTGCTCTCATTATGTTAAGGTTTACACTGAATTTATTAGATCATACCAAGTTAATCAGTAGGATTTCCCATTTAATTAATAAATAACTTGTTTTGCACTGATAACTTGTTTTAAACTTGTTTCATAAGAAAAAAATGCTTAGAAATAAAATGGATTTGTTTCCCCTATTCCCTTTTATTGGATGTATTGTGGATTCTGTTTTGACTTTTGTAGTAATGTTAGATTATTTTTTTAATGGACTCTGAGAAACTACAGATTAAGAGTTAAATATCTGAAGACAAAAAATATATAACTTACGTGCAGTAACAACTAATTGTGTCCCTCTTCCAAATATAATCTTATTGCCGGTATACACACAGCAGTTAATCACAGAACAAAAACCAAATGTGCTATGAATGCGCCATTGAGCCATCAATGTCAAAACCATACAACAGAAATGCTTTGCACATTATGTGTAGGGTAAATATAATACAAACATGTATCATAATACTTTATATGGGTGCACTTTTAAACATACTGTGCATTATTGTTTGCTATACTGAGTGTTTTTTCAGTGATTCTATATTAGATTCTATATTTGTAGTGATTCTGTATGAGTGTTTTTATATTAAATTATTAGTAATTGGACGTTATAAATAAAATTATTTACAATAATAGTGAGCTGTATGGTAATCATTTAAATTTAAATTAATTACATTTAGCCGCTAAGTTAATTTGATGGTGAAAAAAAAAATATATTTCTTACTGGATTCCACTGAGAGCAAAGTTCCACTTCCAAAAATGACTTTGTATGTCCCGTCATACACACATTGCTGAAGTTCTCAACAAAAAGGGCATCCCAAGAGTCCAAAAAAAAAAACATTTAAAGTTCCAAATCTATTTTGTTATATATGGGGATGTATTATATTAACAGGCTTAAACATTTAACGGGGTAAAGTGTGTCATTTCTGAATTTTCAATTCAATAATGACTGTTTTCAAACAGGTTTCATGAACATTCCCCATCATTTGCTGTTGTTAAAAAAAGCATGTTACTAAATGTTTCACCTTTAGATATAAACAAAAATCTGTATTTATTTGAGTTCATTGTTTCTAAAACAACAAACAAAGAAAATAAATGGGCAAGTATAAAAACGTAGTAGTTAAAATATACATGTACAATGCCAACAATCTTTTATGATGAGATTTTGCCAAAATATAGATGGGTTGGATATACATTTTTGTTTTACCTATGTTCTCTCCAAAGACTCTCTATATTGTAGAAATCTCTATAGATTTCCTGCTCAAACAGTAGAGCATGTCGCATAAAATTATCATCCAAATGCATATGTATATATAAGATATATATTCAAGCCAATTTATTTTATTTTTTTTTACAAAAATCATGCAACAGTATAATATGTATTATATAGTAATGGTAAGTCTGTATCACTCACTTGCTTCAACGTGCACTTGTGTTCCTCTTCCAAAGATTAATTTGTAATTATTATTCACACAGACAGTAACTGCATATCAAAAACTTCCACAACTAACTGCAAATAATTGCACTCACAAGTGCAGGTCCACTATGGCCTTTTCTCAGTTTTTCCACTTAAATTAATAATATGATGTACTTCCCTGACTAATGTGTACATGCAATGAATAAAACATCAGTGTAATTAAAGGGAGTATAACAGTCCTAATGGAACATTATTCTTATGACTGAAATATGTGAATACTCACTGGCTACAACTGTAAGTTTAGTTCCTTCTCCAAAAATGATCTTTCTTGCTGTATTTGTCACACATTGCTATAACCTTAGGCAATAACCTGTCCATCCCGAGTTAATGTAACACATTGTGCCTGTTTTTGGAGTCTGATATCAAGCGTAATGCAATTTTACAATTATATTTCAGTTTCAATTAGTGTCTTAACATGCCTAAATAGTACTTACACTGAAATTTAAACATACATTTTGCATTGTCTTAATAAAATATAAATTAATCAAATTATTTTTTGATTGTTTACTTTATCAAACTGTAAAACAATTAAAAATAAGTAAAACAGTTGAATTAGTTTGATGAAATAAATTCACTTACTTGACTCAACAATAAGTTTTGTACCACTTCCAAATATTATCTTTACTCCAGATGTCACACAGTTATCTGGTTAACTACAAAAACGTGATACATAACTTGGAAAAGTTTCTGTATTACTTCTGAGAACATTGCTTCAATAAATTGTCAAATTAATTTTAATTATAAGATTTAATGCTGCATCAATTATTGTATTAATATGATTAATTCATAGAAAGAAATTGGTCTTACGAGATTCCACAATTAGCCTTGTTCCAGCTCCAAAAACGATCTTGTTATAATTCACACACTAACAAAAGCCTCAGCAAAAACTCTTTAAGCACATTAAAAGAGCCGTGATATGGTCAGTTTTGATGATCTTACTGATAAACTTTTAAACTGCGCATATTATGATTCATTAGATTCACTAATATCGTTTTTTATTTATTTATGACCTTGAGCATAGAATGTGACTTACAGCAGAGCACATTACAAACAGTAATGGATGTTATTAATACTTTTAATTAAGACACTATAATGGTCACATAGTTAGAAATGCCATTTGCTTTTTTAAATAATTTTATTCTCCACTGTTTTAAGCTTAAATAAAATACAAATATTTTATTCATTATAAATGTATCTTATCGCTCAAAAAATTGCACTGTACTTACTTGAGTAAACATGAAGCTGTGTTCCCTGACCAAATATGATCTTGTTGCCATAATTCACACTGTGTTGAAAACCAGAGCAACAACGTCTCGATTCAACTGCATTGTCTAGGCACTCGTTATATTTACTAATATTCTAGCCTTAAAATGTGATATCCTATGAATTAATTTACAATCTACATATGTTGTCCTCTAGACGCAAACAGAAATGTAAAGTAAGAAATAATGTTCAGCCTCTTACTTGTTTCTACATGTAACATCGTCCCTTCTCCAAAGATGATCTTATTTGCACCAAAAGTCACACAATATAAAGAACCCTCACAAAAACTACCTTTGTTATAGTTTGGCTAATTACAGCAAATAAAAAACAGCTCCTTCAAAACTTCAATTAAAATTGAATTACATGCTCAATTGATTTAGTTGTAAAAACAATATTATTAAATATTTATTTTTAGCAGTGTTTACATGTTAGTAAAAGGCCTACTAGTTACCTGGAAAATATAATAATATTTAATATAATTAATAAAACATGACTTATACATTACATATTTTACGTAATACAGGTAGGTTGTGTATTCTAACATTTTTTAATTCATTACTTTGATTTAAGATAAGACAGTTCTTGGATAGGCCTTTCATTAAGTACAGTAAGGTACAGTACATCACAATTATGTGTGTGTGTGCGTGATGAAAGACTTCTTGATGGCTTTGTAATAATTGAATATAATTTTATACATTTGTTTTTGAAGTTTATACTATTTCAACTTCAATGTTTCAGTTGCAGTATTTTTTTAATATATATATATTTCTTTTTAAAAAACCGTGGCATTAATTGCATCTCCTTATTGCTGAATTTATGTTAAAAACAACAACAATTTGAAGACTCTTACTTGATTGAACTATTAAAGTTGTTCCTTGACCAAAAATGATCTTTCTCCCTCCAGCAGCATTCACACAACAGAAATAGTCATGACAAAAATGGGACCAGTTTACCAGGAATTGGGGCTAAAATATATATAATGACGTATGTGCTGACAACAAACTGTAAAATATTTTTTACTGTAATTATATTTTAGAAAATGAGATTTATTACTGGACTTACATTTATACGGGATACTCAAAAATACTGAGAATGCCATTAATCAATATCCAATAAATGTACTTACTGTAATAGACATGCGTCCGTGTTCCCTGACCAAATATGATTTTTCACATGATTTGCCGATATGCTTGTCATACTTCATATACTGTATCAAATACCAAACTAATAACCTTTCCTAGGCTGCCTAAAAACAACATTAATGTGAATCTTACTTGTTTCTACATGCAGCATTGTCCCTTGTCCAAACAAGATCCTGCCAGCCCCCATATTCACACAATATTAATATCCCTCACAAAAACAAACTCAGTAATATTCTTCTGTCTATGTACACTCATTGCTGTTCTATTAGTTAAGACTACATAACAGCAATCATGTAAATAGAAAAAAATCAAGATAGATGTTTGTACTCACTGGTTTCAACAGTTAACTTTGTCCCTGTTGCGAATATGATCTTAACGTTTGATTTCACACATTGCTTAGACCCTCAACAAATTCATGTTCCTCATTTTGGACTGCTGCCATGGACATTGTTTGATTAATGAAGTATATTATGAAGAAATTGCTGTGAAATATGTAAGGAGTACTATAAAAGAATATAAAAAAGAACAAAAGATTATCCTACTTGGCTCTATGAATAGTTTTGTTCCTGATCCAAAGATGATCTTTCGTGTTCCATCATTCACACAGTAACAAACATCTCTTCAAAAAACTCTTCCTCAGAGGCAACAAGTACTGTTTTTACTCTAAAAGCCTAAGAATTGTTTAGTTTGATAGACTTGGAGGTCAAATTGTGTTGCTATAAATGTTGCCATCTATGTACATGTGATGAAAAGACTTATTGATAAAGACTTGATCTCGATCTCAAATGTCATTTTGGATTGTCTTAATAAAATAGAGGTGGGATGAGTTTGATGAAATAAATTCACTTACTTGACTCGACAATAAGTTGTGTACCACTTCCAAATATTATCTTTAGTCCTGTTGTCACACAGTTATCTAGTTAACTACAAAAACTTGGTACATGACTTGGAAAAGGCTCTGTATTACTTCTGGGAACATTAATACTATAAAATATGTCAAAATAATTTTGATTATAAATAAAACCTGCAGATTAAATTAGTGTTTATCAATCAACATGACTTAAACAAATTTAAAGATGTTTTGCTATTATGTCATACACGACAGCCATAACATTTTTACCATCACTCCGTTCTGTCTGTTATTATTCATTCTGTTGCAAAGTTGTCTTGTTTAAGAGAATTTGCAACTCTTTTTACATTTTATTATTGGACTGTTCATACATTTCAGCTTTTAAGTTAAATGCAGAGCAATATATATATATATATATTTTTTTTTTTTTTTTTTTAGAAGAGTAAACATATTACTGTATGACTTAATACTACATTAATTATTGTATTAGTAAAATTAATTCAAAGAAATAATATTTTTGGTCTTACGAGATTCCACAATTAGCCTTGTTCCAGCTCCAAAAATGATCTTGTCGTAATTCACACACTAACAAAAGCCTCAGCAAAAACTCTCTAAGCACATGCTGTGATATGGTCAGTTTTGAAAGACTTATGAAATTCATAAATAATTTTGTTTTGTTTCTTCTTTATGGTTTGTCAGATGGAGTTATATTTTTTTATTGTTCTTGCACACAAAATGTCCAATTATTATTTGTAATTATTTCACACTTCACTGTTTTATGCTTCCATCGTATTGACAAATATTTTAGAATTATACATAAATTTTTATAACAACAAACTATTTTTAATTTCTTTTCACGCGAAAAATTACACTGTACTTACTAGAGTAAACATGAAGCTGTGTTCCCTGACAAAATATGATATTATTGCTGTAATTCAAACTGTGTTGAAAACGAGCAACATCTGGATTCAGCTGCATTGTCTAGGCACTCATTATTTATTTTTGCTTTAAAATCTCATATGTAATAGTGATCATAGTAATCATAAATAGCTTCTTACTTGTTTCTACATGTAACATCGTCCCTTCTCCAAAGATGATCTTGTTTGCACCAGTAGTCACACAATATAAAGAGCCCTCACAAAAACTACCTTTGTTATGGTTTGGCTAAATATATTACAAATAGCTCCTTAGTGAAAACTTCAACTACATGTTCAACTGCTTTAATTGTAAACAGAAAAATATTATAAAATAGATTTGATCAGTGTTTTCATACCAACAAAAGTTAGTAAACAGCTACTATTTTCAACCGCTGGTAAAGCAGAAAATTATTTATTTATTTTTTTTACTTTTTTTCCCTCTTTTTACTTACTTTGGCTAAAGTTAAGACAGATATTTAATGGTAAACTAAGACATTATTGTAATAATGGTATTTGAAGATTTTAGTGTCTGTTTTGCACATCTATGATATACTGATGAAAAAAAAATTATGTCTTACGAGATTCGACAGTCAGTGTTGTTCCACTTCCAAAACTGATCTTGTTGTTCCCATAATAAACACAGTAACAAACACACAGACAAAATGTTCTTAGATAGGCCTTTCATTAAGTACACTACAAGTATGTGTATGTGATAAAAGACTTGATTATCTTGACGACCTACTAGGAAGTAAATTTAGTTTTATGAATGTTGTAATTTTATAATGTGTCAGTGACAATGGTTCAATGGAACTTCTTCATTAACTTCATTAAACCGTGTTAATCACATCTCATTATCGTAAAATGTACATAAAAAGCAATTTTAAGAAAATTCTTACTTGATTGAACTATTAAAGTTGTTCCTTGACCAAAAATGATCTTTGTCCCTCCAGCAACATTCACACAACAGAAACCATCACAACAAAAATTTGACCAGTTTACCAGGAATTGGGGCTAAAATACGTATTATGATGCAAGTGCTGATAACAAACTGTAAAACTGTTTTTATTTCAGGGAATGATATCTATTTTAATAGTATTTAATTCATAATTTTAGCTATAATTATCTAGTTTACTACGGAGTAAACAGTCAGAAACATGTCTGTTTGGATGTTTATTTGAATGGTCAAATACTGCTCATAGTTTGAATGAGACTACAACTGCAACATTAGCAGTAAATTAAATATTAATGTATTTTCAATAGCAACATATGATACTCATAAATACTGAGAAAGCCATTGATCAATTTTAAATCAATGAACATACTGGAATAAACATGTATCTAGACGTGTATTTGTGTTCCCTGACCAAATATGAGTTTGTCATACTTCATATACTGTATCAAATACCAAAGTAATAATTTTTCCTAGGCTGCCTAAAAACAATATTAATGTGAATCTTACTTGTTTCTACATGCAGCATTGTCCCTTGTCCAAACAAGATCCTGCCAGCCCCCATATTCACACAATATTAATATCCCTCACAAAAACAAACTCAGTAATATTCTTCTGTCTATGTACACTCATTGCTGTTCTATTAGTTAAGACTACATAACAGCAATCATGTTAATAGAAAAAAATCAAGATAGATGTTTGTACTCACTGGTTTCAACAGTTAACTTTGTCCCTGTTGCGAATATGATCTTAAGGTTTGATTTCACACATTGCTTAGACCCTCAACAAATTCATGTTCCTCATTTTGGACTGCTGCCATGGACATTGTTTGATTAATGAAGTATATTATGAAGAAATTGCTGTGAAATATGTAAGGAGTACTATAAAAGAATATGAAACAGAACAAAAGATTATCCTACTTGGCTCTATGAATAGTTTTGTTCCTGATCCAAAGATGATCTTTCGTGTTCCATCATTCACACAGTAACAAACATCTCTTCAAAAAACTCTTCCTCAGAGGCAACAAGTACGTTGTTGTACATCATATTTGCAACAAAATCTGAAGCTTTGATCAGTTGCATATTTTGATTTTTTCCCCCCACTTATCTATCACTGTTGATGATATTGTAAAAGCCTTAGATTTGTTTAGTTGTGATAGTCTTGAATGTCAAAATGCATTGCTATTAATGTTGCCATCTATGTGCATGTGAAGACTTGTTAATAAAGTATTTTTATTAAACTGGTCTCTGAAATTTAAAAGTCTCTTACTTGATTCAACTGTTAAAATTGTTCCTCGACCAAAAATGATCTTCGTCCCAGAACCATCCACACAACAGAAACCATCACAACAAAAACATGGCCAGTTTACCATGAACTGCAACTAATGTGTTTGATTTGTATGCTGATTATAAACAGATGAATATATTTAATAAATGAATATATATTTTAGGATTTGAATATTCATTTGAGATTACTTTTCGTAATTTAGTTACTTTTAAACATTAAGCCTATTACTGTTAAATTTAGTTTTAAAGTAATTGTAAACTATTATATTGTATTTTATAGCATATTTCTCTACTAAAAAAAAGCAATAAGTTTCTTACTTGACTTTACATACAAAGTTGTCCCTTTTCCGAAATGAATCTTCCAAGACCCATCATTCACACAGTACCTGACCTCGCAGCAAAAACAGTTGCATTCTCAAATTAATTTTTAACCTAGAAATATTTAAATAATTAATTTGAGTTGTAAAAAAAAATTCTATATATAGCCTACATCTACACTGTTTTTCACTGTCAACATTTTTAATTTACTTCAACATTCAGCTTTGTGCCTTGATCAAATATAATTTTGTCAGAGAGTGTCTCAGTTTTGTCAATATAATAAGGCCTTTTAATTTAATTTGATTTATTTTTTGACAATTATGTTATAGACAATTTGTATTTAAAAAGTTTTTTTTTTAAATCTTGATTTCTCAATGCATACAAAGCATCTATAAATGTTGTAAAGTATTTTACTGTCCTAGAATAACTATATATAGTGCTTTGGTAACACTTCTCGACCTCATGGTCTGAATCACATTGTGAAAAGATGTAGAGAGCAAATTTACTTATATAAACTCGACTTTGAGATAAATAAAGCTTTTTACTTTGACAATACTTCTGTATACTTACTTGAATGAACAGTCAATGATGTTCCAGAGGCAAAGAGTATTTTGTCCCCTGAATAAGTCACACAGTAGCTAATGCCCCGGCAATTACTTAGAATTGAGTAATTTAGAATTATTAAAAAGAGTGCTTTAGAATTATTAAAATCTATAGTCAAACATCTACACACAAAGCAAGTAATGCAAAAAATAAATTAATTAATTAAATATCTGTAAACAACA
This sequence comes from Carassius carassius, assembly GCF_963082965.1. NCBI lineage: Eukaryota > Metazoa > Chordata > Actinopteri > Cypriniformes > Cyprinidae > Carassius > Carassius carassius. The sequence goes on from NC_081766.1 coordinate 10,958,744, forward strand.
CAAAAAGTAGGAACACATTTTACAGAAAACTATTTAACTTCTTTATAATTGTGACGTTTACCAACTGAAAATTGTTTCTACACCAACATTTTTTCAGTGTTTTTGTGTGCCAAATGTTAACATAACTTGAAAAATAATGATATACTAAATGTTTAAGTAACAATTTTTCAAAAGTTAATTTGTATTTGGAACAGGATACTATGTGTGTTATGTCTACATAAACTGATGTGTATTTATTCATCAGTAAAGCTTGCGAAATTCAAAAATATGTCATGCTATTCATTTTAAAAACTTTATATTTTGGTTCAAATCAGGTAAAATGAATCCTGTGCACTTACTTGACTCAATTAGTATTTGTGTGCCTTTTCCAAAAATTATCTTGTCCACTCCCACATTCACACAGAAGGAAACATCATTTAAAAAAATCTCAAGAGAAAGTTTTTCAGCGATTGACTCTACTGTCTAAAACTATTCCTAGTCTCAAAACCTAATCTGAGACCAATGTCAGATTTATCAAACAAAGTTTGCCAGTAGGCGATAAACTTACGTGAATTTACTATCAATTTTATTCCTGTTCCAAAGATAATCTCAAATCCCCCAGTTTTCACACAACCAGATGTAGAAATTTGTTAAAGATGACTAAACAAATATTTTTTTTATAAATAAATAAATTATTCAGGACAGTTGAAATAAAAGGATTATGAAAAACAGAACTGCCACTTTTTTATAAAATGAAAATGCTGTAATGATAGATTTGAACTATACCTGAAAAAACAGTAAGTTTTGTTCCTTTCCCAAATATTATACGTCCTACGTTGTTAGACACACAGAGATACACCACTTTACAAAAACTTAAGATCATTAATTAAGAAATGAGTACCACTGTTTAAACACATCTGCTGCTGATTTAGTAAAACCTATAAGACCGCAAAAAATGTCATGTTGAGAATCCAAGCGTTTTTATTTATAGAATTTTAAAGCAACTTTGAAACTTAATTTGAAAAGATATTTTTCTTTTTTTTTTTTTTGGTTTGTTTGTGTGGGGGGTGGTATTTGATTTTTTTTGTTATTGTTGTTGTTTTTATGAAAATGAAGCACTACCTGAGTTGATGGTAAGTTTTGTTCCTTTTCCAAATATTACTTTCCATCCTCCTGCATCAGTCACACAGTTTTACATGGCAGCACTAAAACATACTCACTACTAATGGGAAACATCCTAAACTTTAGACATCATGTAGATGTATGCTTTTTACTGAGTCCTTCAAATCAGGACAAATGTTTTTAATCTTTTTTTAAACAGAAATCAAAACAAAAACAAAACAAAGCAAACTTACTTTCTTCAACGATTACTTTTGTTCCCGTAGCAAAGATAATTTTGTTTGCTCCACTTCCATAAGTCACACATTATTACACTGCAAAGCAAAATCTATCAGACCTGACAAATAGGTCTTACAGAACTTTAAAGATCCAAAACTCAATTATATTACAAAATCAGGACAACACTATAATTATTTTGAATGGCTTAAAGATGTATAAAGATTATTTTGAATGGTTTAAATGTGTGAAAATGAAAACAGACACTTTACATCAGATGATAAATGAATAATTCAGATTGGTTTGTTTCTACTTACTTGAATTTATGATGACCTTTGTTCCTTGACCAAAAATGATCTTATCAGAATATGACACACAGTGTTAGCAACCATACAAATTACCTCTTTTGAATATTTCTACATTGTACTGCCTGCGTAAAGTATTATTTTTAAGTTTTGCCATCAAAATAAAATGATTTTTAACAATGCAATGTTGCAATTGAGTTTGTTTAGCTGGTTATTTTTATTTATTTTACTCTCAGAGTTGTAATTAAAGTACAACAATCTTTGGCAAGTTTTAAATCTTTAAGTATTTGAATTTTATCTGCAAACCTGATACAAAACTACTTATGGAAAAAAAATTTAGACTTCCGATATCATTTATTTTACTTAGAACCTAAAATATGATATCTAAAATAATATTGTGATGAAATGGACTTTGTGCCTGTCTCAAAGATAATTTTGTTAATTACACTTCTGTGTTTGTTAATGTATTTAAATCTTACTTGTTTCAACATGAAGTTTAGTTCCAGAACCAAAATAGATTCTGTAGTTTCCACTTGTAGTCACACACTGCAGTTCCTCGTTGCAATTACTCTTCACCCACAAAACACTTCATATATATTCTAATAGACTGTGAGGATTCTACATTTTTGTAATAATAAAAGATATATATATATAAGTACTTTTGTTTCCTTACAGTGTTTCTAAATACTGCTGAATTTGTATAACTTTTCTCATTTAAATTTAGAAATTCATTGCAAGAATTATTACTGACTTACTTGTCTCAACAGTAAGTCTGGTTCCAGAGCCAAAAATTATTTTACAGTCTCCAGTTACAGTCACACACTGCAATTCCTCTTAGAAATTCACACAATGACGTTTTTTTTTTCAAACATTTGTACTACGGTATTAAAAATTTTGCAATTGCACTTGGAAAATATTGCAAAATTGCAGATCTATGTATTTTATATAAATTATCCTGAATGTTAAATATTTTTAATAGAACAAAATTAATAAGTCTTGTAATATAGATTATAAACATGGCACAAAAAAAGTTTGAAACAACGTATACAATTAAAAGAGATGGAAGATACAGATCTGGATACTCACTTGTGTGAATTTCTAATTTTGTGCCAGACCCAAAGATTATCTTTCCATATGAACCTCCAGAAGTCACACAGTGCTAAACCTGAGAACTACAACTCCCTACAGTGGACAGTTTGACTCTTACAAATACATTTAGCAAAATATGTTCATATTTAAGGCCCATGATACTTAAGCAAAAATCTACCCTCAACTATACTTCAAATAAAATTACCTGGATTCATTATTTTATGAAAATGTATAGCTTTTTTTCAGAGGCTGTTAGCTGTAATTTAATGTAATTTAATTTGCTTTTAATTTGTTTTTACTACTTCCATCATGACCTTTAAAATGCATTCTATATGTACTATTCATATCCAATAAGGAATATATTAATATTGCAATCCTTAAAAAATAAAAACACTTACTTGTATCAACAAGCAGAATTGTACCTTGACCAAAAATGAGTTTCCCTCCATAGTTACCAGACACACAGTGCTAAACTTCATAACATTTTCTGACTGCTCTTCCATCGTTCTCTCAATCACCAAGACCAGAGGTCAGTATCCAACTACACTGAGCTTTTAAAGGACAGTTCTACAATACAGCTTTATCTGAGAAATAGTGTATGATAATTAATCAACTTTATATACCAGATGTTCCACAGTCAAAACTAGATGTAGTTACATAATAAAAACTCCTCAACCAAAGTTCAATCTCCACTACTCCTGACATCCCATTAAATGAACATTTGAATTACTATCAGACCCAGTCTAAGAAGCATTTCTAAACACATCTCTCACATCAGTGTAAAATATATATTTAATCTGACTTGAGGAGTGGGATTGTAGATACTTAATAGAGTAAACATGTAATTGTGTGCCAGACCCAAAAATCAGCTTTCCAAATCCAGCATCCACACACTGCTCAACCTCATACTTCTAACTCTCTCGCTATGTGGTGTACCTAGCGTATGCATCATTTTGTTTTTAAACATTTTTGACAATGAATATATATCCACAATATCCATTACTGTGAATCACAAATTACCAAAATTTTGTTTTTACACTAAATTCCATATTATTGACATTCTTACTTGTTTCAACAACTAAGTTTGTGTTATTTTAGAAATAATATATTATTGTGCCATACCTGACTGTACTGTGAGCTTTGTTCCAGTCCCAAATATCATTTTACCACCTCCAGTGTTAGTAACACAGGATTATATAGCTGCACAAAAACATCTCTGACTTCAAATCTTTGTTAAAAAATAAATAAAGTATGTTCCTGCCACATGCTAGCTTAAAGTGCACTTAATACTAATCCACTTTTTAATAAATTATTGTTTTTATTACTATTATTTTTAGTTTTATTCAATTCTTGTTTTAAGACAAGAAGGGAATGGTGTGCACTAATATGTGTAGATTTACCCATCAGGTTTAAAATCATTAACTTTCAGAATACACTTGAATAAAAGTAAATAGGCTTGTTTTCTTTCTTACTTGTTCCGATGATCAATTTTGTGCCTGTCCCGAAGAATAGTTTATTGACATTAGCTCCAGAAGCCACACACTATGTGACCACAGATCAAAAACTAAGTTAAATTAAAAATGAGAAACAGATGCAGCTGCATCAAAACGGGAAGATTCTGAGGGCCATATTAACGTTATTTAATGAAGGCATGCCAGAAACTACTATGCTGGACGACAGACAATAAATCATAAATATCTCCTTGAATGTGGTTCAACATCATTTAACTTAAAAGACAAATGTATCTTGAGAAAGTTTCCAGCAAAAAAAGACTAGCAACGTTTCAATGATAAACAACTGTGCGATAAATAAAGCTTTTTACTGTGTCAATTAATTCAAAAAATATATACACTTACTTGAATGAACAGTCAATGATGTTCCAGAGGCAAATGTTATTTTGCCCCCTGAATAAGTCACACAGTAGCTAATGCCCCGGCAATTACTTAGAGTGCTTTAGAATTATTACAATCTATAGTCAAACATCTGTGCCGCCCAATGGCAAAAGTCATGGGTTCGGTTCTCAGAAGATCCAAGAACTGATATATATATATATATATATTTTATGTATTCAATACAATGTTAATCACTTTGAATAAATGTGCTTGCTAACTTTTTTTTATGAAATACTAAATGTTTAACTGAATGTTTTATATTTGGAACAGGATACTATGCATGTTGATCTACATTAATCGATGTGTATGTCTGCAGTAGACATTGGTAAAGTTTGAAAAATTCAAGAATATCTTATGTTATTCATTTAATTTTGTATTTTGGTTCAAATCAGACAACACTGATTCAGTGCACTTACTCGGCTCAATTAGTAATTGTGTGCCTTTCCCAAAAATGATCTTATTCACTCCCACATTCACTCAGCAGGAAAAATAATTTAAAAAATCTCAAGAGAAAGGTTTTTAGAGATGTCTGGAGACCAATGTCAGATTTATCAAACAAAACTTCTCAGTAGGCAATACACTTATGTGAATTTACTATCAATTTTGATCCTGTTCCAAAGATAATCTTCTCAAATCCTCCAGTTTTCACACAACCAGTAACTTCATAACAAAAACTATCCCGAATGAGAATGTAGATGTGATTTTTTTTTTTAAATGACTAAAGAAAAAAATTTATAAAAACTGCCATTTTATATAAATAGATAAAATAATAAAATGAATCCTTGGATTGTGTCAAGCATTTATGTTTGTCGTTGTTGTTGTTAAATATTGGTAAATAACCAATTTGTGAAAATTAAGCACTACCTGAGTTGATGGTAAGTTTTGTTCCTTTTCCAAATATTACTTTCCGTCCTCCTGCATCAGTCACACAGTTTTACATGGCAGCACTAAAACATACTAACTACTAATGGAAAACATCCTAAGCTTTAGACATCATGTAAAATTAATGCTTTATTTTACTCTAAATATCAGGTTAATTATTTTGGAAACACTTCAGTATAGGGACCAATTCTCACTATTATCTTGGTTAATAGCATGCTTATTATTAACATATTGACTGTTTATTAGTACTTATAAACATATTCTGCATGACCATATTCTACATGCCTAATCCTACCCAATACATAAAATGAACAACTACCTTACTAACTATTAATAAATTACTTAATTACTAATAACTAATAAACAGAAATTTAGGAGTTTATTGAGGCAAAGTTCATAGTCAATAGCTTGTTAATAGCGAAAATTGGACCTTAAAATAAAGTGTGACCGTATTTTTTAACAATTCTCAACAACAATTAAAACAAACTTACTAGTTTCTATGATTAATTTTGTTCCTGTCCCAAAGATAATTTTGTTTCCTCCACTTGCATACATCACACAATATTACACTGCACAGCAAAATCTATCAGACTGTACATCAAACGATAAATGAATAATTCAGGTTTGTTTCTACTTGTTTCTACGATGACCATTGTTCCTTGAACATAAATTATCTTTATTAGCAGAATAGGACACAGTGTTAACAAATGCACAAATGACCTCTTTTGATTATTTCTACATTGTACTGCCCAGGAATTAGTTTATTTTTTAAGGAACAAAAAAAATAATTTTCATCAGTACAATTTTTTCCAATAATATAAGTGAAACACTACAATCTCTGGGAGAATTATATAAAGAATTTACAATAATAATTTCTTCAATGCTAATTATTTATGGGGAACTTCAGACATCACGTGGGTATGATATCTAAAATAATATTGTGATGAAAAGGTCTATTTTACGTTAAGTAAAATAGCTTTTAGCAATTTTTTGTCGGCAACGTATTTCAATTATCAACTTTATGCCTGTCCCAGAGATAATTTCATTAATTTATCACTTACTTGTTTCAACATGAAGTTTAGTTCCAGAACCAAAATACATTTTATAGTTTCCACCAGCAGTCACACACTGCAGTTCCTCATTGCAATTACTCTACACGTCAATACATATTCTAATAGACTGTGAGGATTCTACATTTTTGTAATTACACTAAAAAAAATTTAAAACAACAATATTTATATTTTATATATATTTTATGATGTGTGCTAGATTTGAGTACACTTCTAAGTACTGCTGAATTTGTACAAGGTCCCTTTCTCATTTCAGTTTAAAACTTCATCATAAAAGGTATTATTGACCTACTTGTCTCAACAGTAAGTCTGGTTCCAGAGCCAAAAATAATTTTCCAGTTTCCAGTTCCAGTCACACACTGCATTTCCTCTTAGCAATTACTCTATGCTCAACCCCAATATTCTACAAACATTCATACTATAGGAATTCTACATTTTGCACTTGGAAAAAGAAAAATATATTTTTACTATAAACTAACCTGATGGTTAAGGATTTTGTAATAGAGCAAATAATCACAAATAATCTTTTGTAATCTTGTTTTTTGTAACGCAAGAAGTTTGAAATAAAATACGAATAGATACAGATCTGGATACTCACTTGTGTGAATTTCTAATTTTGTGCCAGACCCAAAGATTATCTTTCCATATGAACCTCCAGAAGTCACACAGTGCTAAACCTGAGAACTACAACTCCCTACAGTGGACAGTTTGACTCTTACAAATACATTTAGCAAAATATGTTCATATTTAAGGCCCATGATACTTAAGCAATGTTTCAAATTGTTTTTAAATATGTATATGTAATTTCTTTGAATTTACAGATTAATTGTTTTATTTTTATTTTTTTTTAAGTATCAATTTCACTTTAAGTCTGAAACTAGGACATTTAACAGGATATTTTAGAGTTAAGGAAAATAAATTGGGGAATATATTATTGTGCCATACCTGACTGTACTGTGAGCTTTGTTCCAGTCCCAAATATAATTTTAACACCTCCAGTGTTAGTCACACAGGATTATATAGCTGCACAAAAACATCTCTGACTTCAAACCTCTGTAAATTTATGTTTTGCCACATGCTAGCTTAAAGTATAAAAAAAAAAGTTTGTCCATACCTAAGGGACCCATTAGATTCATCAAAATCAACAACTATCCTAATATAATTAAAAGTAAAATAACTTTTCTTCCTTCTTACTTGTTCCGATGATCAGGTTTGTGCCTGTCCCGAAGAATAGTTTATTAACATTAACTCCAGTAGACACACAGTATGTGACCACAGAGCAAAAACTACGCAGCCTTAGAAACACAAATGGACTATTAAGGTCAATGATCACTGTTTATGTCTTACTCTAAAGGTATTTTGCAGATTAAGTAAACACTGGATTAGTGTGGGTTTGTTAAATTAACACTGCATAAATGGGAAGACTGATCACTTTTTGAGGGCCATATTAATATTAATTAATGAAGACATGCCAGAAACTGCTATGCTGGACCATAGAAAAATAAATCACAAGCATCATTATGAATGTGGACTGACATAACTGTACTTATCAGAAATTCTCAAACAAAACAGCTAGCAATTCTTTTTCAATGATAAATGAAATCTCAGAAGTCAAATCTGCACAAATACTATGCAACTGTACAAATAAATAAAATAACAATAAAACTTACTTGTCTGAATTTCTAGTTTTGTGCCTGTTCCAAAAATAATCTTTTGTCCACCTCCAAGATTCACACAGTACGAAACAACACAACAAAATCCCTCAAACTATAACAACTATAAGACTCTAGTTTTATCTAACCAAAATAATACAAATCTTCATGCATATTATATTCTCCAATATTATTAATCTGTTCCAAGTCATAGCTCAAATTTTATGATCCAATATGTGTTATTTCTAACTCATCATCATATAATGCTGGTATTTCTATACTACTTTAAAACATACTGCGTTATTTACCAGTCTGTATTTTGGAGGAAATAATCGTTTCCAACATTTCTTTTTACAAATCACTTACTACTTTCAACGGTCAGTTTGGTTCCAGAGCCAAAATGGATTTTCCTGGCTCCACCTTGAGACACACAGTATATTTCATCTCTACAATAACTTCCTTAACAATATGTTGTACCTCTGCCACTGAAATGATAAAATAAAGCTTATAAATGTTACTTAATATACATGTTGTATTCATTCCTCAAAGTAAGGCAGGGTACAGGGTATCAGGTCAAATTTGTTTTACATTAAAACTTTGACCATCCTGCTCATATGACCATCCCAGTACTAACTGAAAAGATTATTGATGCCATGTTAAATGACAGATCATAGATAAATTAGAGATTTACAGTTATTATTGGTTTTGTTATTTCAGAAACATTGTGTCCGGAACAAAGAAACAAGACTAAATGGCGTCAAAAAGGAATCGCAACACATTAAGTAGCACTGATCATCATGAGCTTACTTGTTTCAACTATCAGTTGTGTGCCTTTCCCAAAGATAAGCTTGAGTCCACTTCCAGAAGTCACACAACGTATGAGAACTAAGCAAAAACTACCTGACCTGAAACTTAATGCTCCTCAACCTTAATGACTAATATGACAACTTGTAATTGATAAGGTATATTAAATATGCATTTTAAAGCACAGTAATGAATGACTATTAGTAAATAGCATGTTGTTAAATAAGCATTTTGCTGGTATATATATATATATATTTTTTTTTTTTTTTTTTTTTTTGCATAAAAATGTGTTTTATACCTCTTTATTAAAAATCACTTACTTGTTTCAACTATCAACTTTGTGCTTGTCCCAAAGAAAAGCTTGTAAGCTCCACTTCCAGAAGACACACAACATAAGATCACTAAGCAAAAACTACCTGAAAGACTTTTTAAGGCAGCCAAAGATTAATGTGACAAATTGTGGTGGATAAAGGATATTAAATATACATTTCAAAGTGCATGACATTTGGTGTAAAGGCACATTTTGCCATTAATATATGCATTAGTTTCTCTTCAGAACTACATATGATTCACTTTTCTTTTCTTATGTTAATATGCATTACTGATTTATAAACACTTACTTGTTTGAACAATCAGTTTGGTCCCAGAGCCAAAATAGATTTGCCTGACACCAGCTGAAGTCACACAATAGTGTTTGCCAAACCAATAACTTATAAAGATCAAAACAAACAAACAAACAAAAAACTAAAACTAAGTTCCCTTAGTATATAAGAAAGAAACTATACTATAAAAAATTCTAAATTCTAACAGGACATTTCACATACTTTTACAGTAAAATACTGTTTTTGGAAGTGAAAAAATCAAGTTATATTTTGCAGTGAAATATCTAAATTGACAACCCCAGAATACCTTGTGAGACACTTCACATGTAATGGTTTTTCATTGTTTCTTCTTAGCTTTTTTCATATACATAATTTAACGATAATGTACATTAGGATTTTATGTTTTTTTTGAGTGCAACACCATGCACCTTCTGTATATTAGTATTTACTTAACTTGTGGAAAAGCAAGTTTTTTGTGTAAATTATAGTCCGTAACACCTGAAATGTTGCTATTGTATTTTTACTGTAAAGTCGGAGCCGGTTTTTATTTATTTATTTTTTTTTTTATTTTTACTTTTATCATTTATCTTATTGCTTTGTAGTTGTATTGCTACTGTCAGCGATAGTATGACCTTGACTGCTTGGATTTTTTATTTTTTTTTATTTTTAATGGCTGGGTACAAAGAAGCAAATAACAGCTCATAATAATAATAATCTAATAAAATTATATATATATATATATATATATATATATATATATATATGGCTGAGCATACCACTACCATTAATAAACTTACTTGTTTCAATGATCAGGTTTGTACCTGCCCCAAAGATGATCTTATTTCCAGTTCCAGTCACACAATATAAGACCACACACCTAAAACCTTCCAACACAAGTACCACCACTCTGATTTTATGAATCTGCTTTAAGACTTTTTACAATTTAATTAAAATATAAGTAATATTTTATCACAAGCTATAATATATCGTACACATTTTATTTTTTTGCAAAAGTGAGTCAATGTTTGTTTTTGTGCTATCTATTGTTAAAAAAAGAAGAAAGAGTTTTACCTGAATTTACAAAAAGCCTCGTGCCTTTCCCAAATATTACTTTCTTTACTCCAGTGTTAGTCACACACAGTTATATAGCAACACAAAAACATGCTGCTTTAGGGAAACATCAGTTCAACACAGAATTGAATTCAAATATGTGGAGCTTTAGTACAAAAATAATTAATTTATATTACTAACAGATCTTGTCCTATTAACCATGTAAAGTTTCATCCTATTTAAGAAAAACCAAGGCTTTTCGCAATGTCATGTCAGTGGTACTTTTGGAGTACAGTAACTTACTTGTTTCAATAATCAGATGTGTGCCGGTACCAAATATAATCTTACTGAATCCACCGGCAGTCACACACTACAAAAACCAAACACCAAAAGCTAGGGATCCTCAAGATCCTTTAGATCACTCTGTAAAACTCAAAACTACTGTTTCCAGTTGAATTTAAATCTCCTCTGATAGTAAAATATATGTTTGACCAACAAAAACAGAATCAGAATGTAGATCATATTAGATTTTGGATTTAAGTGTAATGTGCAAAAAAGACATTTTGACAATTTTGTCATTTTTGACAATATGATCTAATATTCCCACTGGGTCTAAAGTCAAAATAAACTCACTACTTGCTGTTGTATTCCTTAAACATCCATTATACAATACAGATTTTATAATGGATGTCTTTTAATACAGATATCAAATACGATAAATTCATGATGAACCTACCAGTTTCAACTATCAATTTTGTGCCTTTCCCAAAGATAATCTTGTAGTTTCCACTTCCGTAAGCCACACAATGTAAGACCAACAAACAAAAACTATTTGGTCTGAGTGGCTCAAACAACCTTTCATAAATCAATAATTGGCAATGATCAGATCAGCTTCACATGAAGTGAAAATTCAGCAATTTTACGATCTTACTAAGCTACAGTATCAAATATTGAAGCGCTCCACGATTTTGTTGGCATGTTTTAGATATGTGTTAGTTTATTTGGAGAATTGAGCTGTCAAAATTACTTATGAAGTTGTATACATTTTTTTGTTTCCTCTGTAAATGTTAGTATCCGCTTCGCTGTTTTTTTTTTTTTGGATCACAAGTAACATAATAAATAATAACATAATAAATAGCAATTAATATATATAAATGTATATGGCTGAGAATACCACAAGCATTAATAAACTTACTTGTTTCAATTATCAGGTTTGTACCTGCCCCAAAGATGATCTTATATCCAGTTCCAGTCACACAATATAAGACCACATGCCTAAATCCTAAAACTGTTTTTAAGAATCTGCTTTAAGGAAATGTAAAGTTTAATTAAAAAATAAATAAATGACCTTTTTTTTTGTTTTATGACCTGCTTATATATCTCATGTATTCTATTTTGTGGGCCGTTTTCCATGTTTATGTCAAATGAACAACAGTAGTAATAACAAAACATGTGTATACTCACTTCTATTAACATATAATTTGGTGCCAGAGCCAAAAATCAGCTTTCTAAACCCACTTCCATCATTCACACAGTACGAAACATCATAACACTAACATGGTTACTGATTAGAGTTATAAGATTATGAGGTCAGACGTTAATGTTTGTCTTTACATTAATTTCTTACAATTCCTATTATTCCATTGACACAATTGTTTTCAACATTCCTTAAGTTTCTAATTACATATTTTAAAACCACCTTAATCTATTTCTATGTGCACTATACTGTAAGGCCTTGTAAGAGTGAGTCTGTTTGTTAGCTCTTGTAAAAAGAGAGAGGAGTTTTACCTGAATTTACAAAGAGTTTTGTGCCTTTCCCAAATATCACTTTCCTTACTCCAGTGTCAGTCACACACAGTTATTTAGCTACACAAATACATGCTGACTGCTTAAGGGAAACACAAATTCAATATAGAATTTAATAAAAAAAATTGAGAGCTTTAGTAATTATTAGTTTATGCTTTAAAGCAGTGTTATGCTGTCATGTTAACAGATTCTGTCCTATTAAGTATTTAAAGTGTTATCCTATACGAAAAAAAAAACTAAAAAACAAGGCTTTTCTTAAAATTCCAAACATATCAAACAACTTCTGGTGTATAGTGAGTAATAATTATCTTACTTGTTTCCATAATCACATTTGTGCCTGTCCCAAATATAAGCTTATTGAATCCATCTCCAATCACACATTACATAACCAAACACCAAAAACTAGGGATACCCAAGATGCTTCAAACTCAGCTGTTGGACTGTATGTGAACAACTGTTTCCAGAAAAAGGGATCTTTTTTCAATTTCAAATATGATGAATTCATGACACATAATACTGGTAATCATGAACTTACTTGTTTCAGCTATCAGTTTTGTGCCTTTCCCAAAGATAATTTTGTTCCCTCCACCTCCATAAGTCACACAATGTAAGATCACCGAACAAAAACTTACTTGTTTCAACTATCAACTTTGTGCCTGTCCCAAAGAAAAGCTTGTCAACTCCACTTCCAGAAGACACACAACATTAGACCACTAAGCAAAAACTACCTGAAAGACTTACTTAGGCAGTCTTTGATAAAAGATAATAAATAAGCAAGTCAAAGCATAGTAGCAATGATACTTGGTATAAAAGTGCATTACTAAAGAACCATTTTGTCTTTAGGATATAAATGTTTTATTAATTATGCATTAGTTTATCTTGTGGACTACACATGATTAACTTATTTTTAATGCATTATTTAACCTTATTATATATTGGTGTTACGTAAAAAATAGTGTATATCTTTATTAGCCTCTAAAACACTTACTTGTTTGAACATTCAGTGTAGTACCAGAGCCAAAATAGATTTGGCCGACACCAGATGAAGTCACACAATGCAGTTTACCAAACCAATACCTTTATGCTACTGTAAGAAACTTGTCGTTTTTTTTTTTTTTCATTAAAAACTGTAATGATTACATCCTTAATGGTGTAAAGTGTTTGCTTTAAATTGATAACAATTAAAAAGGAACAATATTAAATACAATGAATTCACACACAATACCACATGAACTTACTTGTTTCAACTATCAATTGTGTGCCTTTCCCAAAGATAATCTTGTATCTGCCACCTCCAGAAGTCACACATTGTAAGACCACCAAACAAAAACTATTTGGTCTGAGTGGCTCAATCAGCCTTTCATAAATGAACACTTAACAATTATCAGCTTTCACTTCACAAGAAAGTATTTTTATAATGTTATTAAGCTATCCAGTATTGAAGCGCTGTCCAAGTACATGCACTAATCTGGCATACTTCATATACGAGTTAGTTTCTCTTAAGAACTAAAATGTAAAATATACTTAATAAACATGTTAAAACCAAAAATACATATATATATCATGATCTGGATACCTGATATGTAGGAAAATCTATACTAATGATTTTGACTTGAAATTGAGAGAACATATCTAAATTCTTTGTTAGGATCTGCAAGTTTATTGGTATGCCCATTTTCTCTTAAGAATGTTATACGAATGGGAAACATATTGTTTACCTGCATTCACTGTGAGCTTTGTGCCTTTTCCAAATATTACTTTCTGTAGTCCTGTCACACACTGTTATACAGCTACACAAAAACATGCTGGAAATTATGCATGTTGTAATTACAGAATCACAGCCGTATTACTTTTATGTTTTAAGAAACATTCATTCTGGATCAAAGGAACAAGATTATTTAGTGACAAAAAAGAAATCGGAACACATTGAATAGAACTGATAATCAAACTTACTTGTTTCAACTATCAATTGTGTGCCTTTACTGAAGATAAGCTTGTTTAGTCCACTTCCAGAAGTCACACATTTTAAGACCACTAAACAAAAACTACCTGAATCTTAATTCTCCTCAATGAATCTGATTAATATGACGATTTGTAATTGATACGGTATATAAAATATACATTTTAAATCACACTAATGAACTGCCATTAGTGAACAGCACACTAGTAAATAACACTTTTGATTTTTCTTGAGGACTATATTAAAATATGATTCATTTTCCACACAAAACACACAAAACATGCTGACTGCTTTTAGTTTACCTATAAAATACTCAAAAGTTTAAACTAGTTAATAATTACATTTCCCTTTACCCTTCCTTAATTTACCAAAACTGTGACAGTGTTAACACCAGGAATTAGCTGTACTCTGTTTGAAGATAATTATAATTAATCTACTTGTGTCATTGAGCAACTTTGTGCTAATAAGAAAAATTACACTTGCATGTGATCAAGCAGAAAAGTGTCCTTGTGTTGATCTTTTTGTATGGCAAAAAGCATGATTGGGATTGATGAAAGAAAAACTAGGCTACTCCTTAACACAAATGCCTCAGTTTTAATGACTATGTCCTAAGGATCTAAAAGGTACTAAATAAGGTGTTCACAGTGATGTAAGTAGTGCCAAACATAATGAACTTACTTGAATCAACTGTTAATTTTGTGCCTCTCCCAAAAATAAGCTTTCCTGCACCTCCAGTATACACACAATGTCACACCACATATCAAAATCTCTTGTCAAATACAACACAGACCTATAGGTTTTGTTGAAAAACACACAATTATTATAGTGTGTTTTGTCAAAACTCTATATACACAATTATATTTAAACCTCAATTATAAACTTTTCATAAAATTACTTAATTACTTTTTTTGCATACATTGCCAATGTTGTGTCAGATGAATTGCTCCTTTCATGCTTAAATACTATTAACTTCCTAAAAAAATCGCTTAATCTTCAGCAATTTCTAAATTGGCAAAGCACTTACTATTTTCAACTGTCAGTATGGTTCCAGAGCCAAAAATGATTTTCAAGCCTCCAGCTTGTGTCACACACAATATTTTGCCTCTACAGAAACCTCGTCAATGCTACTACATGAACTATAAAAGAAAGCTGTAACACTTTATGTTAAGGTTCAATCTGCTAACATTAATTCATGCAATAGCAAACATTAAATAGCATAGAGAACTGCTTTTACAGCATTTATTAATCTAGGTTTATGCTAACTTCTACTAATATATTTTAACTAATTTAACCTCAGGTGTTACCAAGCAAGCTTCACATTTTCCAATAGCATTCATCCTGTAGACAAGGTATATTACCAAGTAATAGTGTCAGATTGCATCTCTAGTTTGTCAGCGATATTAAATTAGACATTTGACACTGAACTGCAATATTAAATTAGAAGTCAAGGATAGATTGAATTATGGATTTTTTGAAAAGCCATGATATTTGAATCATGGCATTTCATACAAAATAAATAAATAAATAAATAAAAATAAAATGAAGAATTTAGCACACTTTGAACATCAATGATAATCCAATATAAACAAACTTACTTTTTTCAACTATTAACTTTGTGCCTGCCCCAAAAAATATCTTGTAGCCTCCAGCTCCAGAAGTCACACAATAACAGATCACTGAACATAAACTGTCCTGCAAGGCTAAAATCAACTCACCTGTCATAACCTATTAATGGCAAAGTGAAAATGAATTATTTCTAATTAAAAGCATTTTAATAAATGTCCTGAACTTAAAAAAATAAATATATAAATAAAATAAACAGTAGCACTGTAGCACTGGGTCTATGAGTATGTCTAAACCATATAATCTTTTCATTAATATCATGATCTGGATCCCAAATGGTTGTGATGTTTTCCAATTTTCTATAGACACTTACGTGTTTCAACTATCAGTTTGGTTCCAGAGCCAAAATAGATCTGATAGAGGCCAGATGAAGTCACACAATGCAGTTTACCATCACAATAACTTTCTACTTTTAAATCAATGATTTATGTACCATGAAAAAGTGAATCAAAACTAGTGACTAAGATTTCAAATATGTTCCCTGTGTTACTAATAACAGTGTGAGGTTATAGGGATATGGACTATGATAAACCAAAATTATAAGACATTTCCATTAAAACAACACTAGATCCATTGCAACACTTTTTTATGGATCAACTTCATTTAGCACAAAATGCACTAAAGTGTTTGGCATCCTTCCCCTGCATTACCAACCTGATTATTAAAACAAATTACATTAAATTTTAAAGACATTGGTAATGTACAAACAAACAATAGCTCTGTAAACAAATATGATAAATATGAAAAAGAATGTAAGTATGTGCCGTTTTAATGCACTGTTGAAATGAACAAACTTACTTGTGTCAATTATCAACTTTGTTTCTGACCCAAAGATGATCTTATATCCTCCTCCAGTAGTCACACAACATGACACCACACAACCAAAACCTTCCAACACAACAGCCACTAATCTGCTATTTGATTAAGCTGATTTCACATAATAAAAATGATAAAGTCAGTTATTGCTTGAGTTTTATGACCTGTCATTCTTTTCCGCAATCATACTGTCCATTTTACAATCAATGTGGGAAAGTTGGTAACAGTAGAAAAAAAAGGTAAACTGTATTTGATTCTGCATACTCACTTGTACTAACTTGTAATTTTGTGCCAGAACCAAAGATCACTTTTCTATATCCATCAGTCACACTATGTGAAGTATCATAACTATAACTGATTACAGCTCACTGGCTGAGTATTTCACTGTAACAGTCAACAGTATAAACACTATAGATATTTCCCTCATTTAAACATACATTTTTACGTTACTAAATTTACTGTTTTTTCACAGGCTTTACCTAAACTTAACCTCCAAATAAGGTTACCCTGCACTATACGTAATAACACAATTGGAAACAAGATTATTGCTGTTTGCATGTTAGTTTGAGTATAAGAGATCTGATCTAAATCTAATGTGTATAAAGAAATCATTTACCTGCATTTACATTGAGCTTTGTCCCTGTTCCAAATAATAATTTCTGTGCTCCAGAATAAGTCACACACAGTTATATAGCTACACAAAAACATGCTGATTGTTTGAGGGAAACCAAACAGAGAATGGTATATAAACATACAGTATGCAACGTAAATGTTGAATAATCAAGATAGTAAAACAAATGTCCTAACATGTCACTCTCTCCTGAGGACTACATCAATAGATTAAACCTTATTGAAATATTCCTTTGAAGTAAACAGGGCTGAGAATAATAAACGTACTGCCATTGACTGTTAGTTTAGTGCCTCTCCCAAAAATAATCTTCAGTCCACTTGTAGTCATACAATAATAACCCATCACAAGCACTTGGTTCTCTTATGTCTTACTATTATCTACCTCCATTTTAATTAAAACAAGCCCAATTCTTAATCTAGGAAATACTAAATGAAATTATAAAAAGTAAACATCACTGATCCTTATGAACTTACTGCTTTGGATCATCAGTTTTGTGCCTGATATAAATATAAATATATCAAATATAATCTTATGATTTCCTGTATTCACACAGAGCTACAACCTATAACAAATACCCCATGCAAATATCTATTTGCAGAGAACTGTTGTTCACATTTAGAAGTGTTTTATTATTAAAAATGTAAAGAAAGTATAATCATTCCTTTTAAATATGTCATTTTCTGCATATGCATAGTTCTTGTATGGGCATTTGTTATAGTATATGCATATTAAAAGCAGTTAAACCATTTAGCAATGGTCAAGATTTTATACTTCACCTGTTCAGATGGTCTAACTTTTACATTACTAAAGGTGAATAAATGAATGGAATGGTGGATTTCAACAAATTTTGCTGTAGATTTTTCCCCCTTTTTCACAAACAAAACAGGTTTGTTTGTTCTAGGCACACAATGTGAAGACTTTGAAAACTACTTACCTGAGGCAATAATTTATTTATCAGTATACATTTTAGATGTTTAAAAAAACCAATTTTTTTATGATTTTAAGTAATCAGTTATTTTTTACATTGCAATATTGTCTAAAGGTGTCATGAGACTGGGTATGTTTGTTTTTAGATCTTTTCATACCTGAATTTATTGTGAGTTTTGTTCCTTTTCCAAAAATAATCTTCCATGTGGCTCCACTACTAGACACACAGTGTTTTGTGTGCTAACAAATACATGGCCACTTTCATGGTATAAACATTAAGCAAAAATGCACAAATATAAATACCTGACAATAACTACTGATAAAAATAATTGCTATTTTATGCAATTTACCTTCTTTCGTATCATTTCTTTAATTGCTAACTTTGCATATTGTCTAACACAGCTTAAAATATGAATTCATGTTACATTCTTCCTTTAAAATATAATTTGACTTCGTTTTATATCTTGACTTTTCACAGTAAACAAAATAATGGTGTGTCCATGTTTACAAAATTACTTTTCAACTTGGGTGTTGACAGACTAGTACTCAAATGAAGCCAATGCGTTATTGTTCTTGGTATTTTAATGTGCAATGCAAATGGAAACTAAGTCATCTAAATATAATAGCTTGTGTTGTTTTCTGTATACTCACTTAACTGAACATGTAAACCTGTGCCTGTCCCAAAGAAAAGCTTGTTATATCCACCTCCAGCATTCACACAGTGCAAAACACCACATTCATTACCCTTTACCAGCAGATTAGTTCTCAGTCACTAAACTTATGCAACTTTAGAAAGCAAAATAAGCGGATAAAGTAAATATTTTGTCTGTACATGATGATTTCATGCAATCTTCACTCAATTATTATCACTACAATTATTTGGAGACCTGTTATAATCAACCAATGCACTACAATATGAACAAATACCTTTTTTTTTAAGAGTTTCTATCCATTCACATCAAAGATGCATTGGATGACCATACTGTACTATAAATCAAATGAGATTTACATGCCAAAGATCTAATGAGATAAAGACTACTATGGTGTGAGTTTGCCTAATTCAGTGACGCAACATGCACATGTTAATTACTCAAATACTCAAATACAAATACCTGATTCAACAATGAGCCTTGTTCCACTTCCAAAAAACAACTTGTCAGTATTTGCATCCACACAGTAATACAACCTGCATCAAATACTCAATGCACTACTTGTCATAGCAGAAATATTTAGATATTAGAAAGATTTAGACTTTAAAGGTAGAATTTTTAAAACTGATGTAGGAAATAGTCATTGTATACTTTTACATCAAAGTGTTGTGTAATACAGTGTTGATGTTCTTTTAACTATCACATTCTCAGTCCAATAACCAAAACAATGACCATCAAATCTGACCAGATGGGAAAGAAATACACCTACATTTTTTCTAGAACAAGCTTTGTGCCACTTCCCAAATGTTACCGTAAACAGTTCCATGTCCATTTACAAACCTCATTATTATTTTCCCAATGGATATTTTTACAGGTATATTCAGTGCTTAATTGATTCAAAGATATTTCAAGTGTACACACATGATAACAACATTGGTAAAAACAAAACATTTTAGCAAATTCATATAGTTAACTTATTTACTTTTAATTCAGTTTTCTAAGTTTTTCGTCTGTTTCTGTAACATACATAATATTTTACTTACTTGATTCAATGAAGAGTTTGGTCCCTTCACCAAATATCAGCTTATTTCCACCACCAACATTCACACAGTTGACTACCCCACTACAATAACCATTTCTACTAGTACGATTAATGTATGAAGCTAAACCAATGCAGAAATGCATCCACCTTTATTTTTCAGGATTTCAACTCTGAAGATGTTTCAACTGATTTCTTTTTTTCAGAAGTGCAAACTTACTTGAATGGATGAAAAGTTTGGTTCCTTTACCAAAGATTATCTTTCCAAGGCTGCCAGTATTCACACATGGCTATACGTCCATACATTAACCTATGCATCAGAGAGAATCTCTAAAACTACATGCTACCTATCAGAGGAGATTTCATATTTATTTACTTTAAAATATTCGGTTAGATTTGTTTGTTCAAAAATGTGCCATGTTCTATGTAACATTTAGATTGTTTTTATTCTACCTCTGATAATAGCCAGGCAATGCCATTAGGAATTCTGTGCTTGTAGGATAAATGTATTAAAAATAATCACAAACATAAAATGTTTAATTATGCAATATGTAAATATGCTTTGAATAACTGTGACAAAAATAAGTAGATTTAAAATGCTCACAATATATATGTTGTACTATACTAAACTACTTAAAAGTCATTTCTAAGATAAACATTTTTTGTGATTTTAAGATTAGAGAGAGCAGAAACTTACTTCCACAATTAGTTTCATTTTATTTGCAAAAATAAGCTTTTCATTCCCTCTATTCACACAAAGTTATACACCATAACATAAACTTCCTGTAACTGCCTCAAACCCATCATACAGAAATACTAAATACAGTAAACTGAATACTAAACACTTTCAGTTAATGCAGCTACTGTATGCAGTTGGATCTTCTAATGTCAGTGGACCTTCAATCAGTTTCATGTGTAATCTTCTGAATTTAGTGACTTATCAAATTATTTTCTACTTACTTGATTGCACAATGAATCTGGTATCATGGCCAAATACGACCTGATTCACCCCATTGCACTCTCACAGCGCTCTGCTTAACAAAAGCATTATGATCACCAATTTATCCAATTTTAAGGACTGATTCTGTATTAGATCTCATTTTATATTCTCAAAAATATTTTCTAGTCAATTCCCACTGCTTGTTGTCATTTAAAATATTTTACTAATTAAAAAAAATAATAATGAAACATTTATTATGTGCTGTGTTAATCATTTTGTAAGTCAAAGATTGTATTTGCAAACTAATATATTATCAAATGCAAGCAGACTGATGTTTGTACTTTTCCATACTTTCAAAATAAAAATAAATTGTTTGTGAAGCTGTATTATAAATGGAGTAGTAGATAAATGTCACTTTCTTGTTTTACAGAAAACTTAAATGCAATAAAGAATGATAAATCTCACCTGATTCCACTATAAGTTTTGCACCAGAGCCGAAGATTAAGATTATTGATTCCCTGGTCATTCACACAACACTAAACACCATCTCAAATATCCTTTAGTGCAAACAACTTCAACTGATCTACATTTCTCAAAACTAATCATTTAAGTTATATGCTTTGAATTATCACAAGTGATGATGATACGAAAGTCATCATCACTAATTTCACTACCCTCAAAAAAAATTTAATAAAAAAATGTACAAGTAGTTTCAAGCCATTATTTCATGTTATAAAGCAAAAATAAAAGCTATTTAAAATAATACTCACTGTGCTGCACAATTAACTTTGTTCCAGATCCCATTAAGAACTTAGAGCCAGAACCAGACGTCCACAGTGTTGCATTCTCAGACATAAAACCTCTTCACACAAGATACAGATACAGATCGTTTAAAATCTTCATTTACCAAATATTCAAGATCAAAGATCATATCTTAAAATGCTCAATATTCTTCTATTTTTGTATATGTTTTATATTTTTCCCTTAAATTTTAGAATTATGAAATTATATTAAAATAATAAAATATAATTTTTGATGAAAGGGCCCTCGCACCTGGGCTCACCACCACCGGGTGAGTTTAGGAAAACAGCTAACGGTGGGCAATATGCATTTAAAGTGATAAATATACGAGGAATATGTCAAAGTCATTTATCTGTGCCAAACTTCCTACTGCCAGCTACTGCCGATATGACTGTATCTGAATGTTGGCATGTACATATCTTCAGACAAGGACTTTTATTAAATCCATGAAATTTGATGCAGATTGAACATGGTATGTTTGAGTTAGTGTAAAACATGAAGGTGGCACTATAAATTATAACTGAATATTGGCATTTAAATGTTTTCAGGCCAGGACTCTTACCCAATATATAACGTTAGGGGCAGATCGGACATTGCATCTTTAAGTTAGTGTGAAACAAGTTGTTTCCTTTTGCCAGTAGGTGGCGCTATAATTATAACTGAATATTGGCCTTTAGATGTGTTCAGTCCACATTATAGAATGTGTGCAGTAGATTGGGCATTAAAAAGTGAAAGTCTTGACATTTGCCAAGTATATGGTAACCCATAATCTTAATTGCTGCTCTGCATTTAACCCATCCAAGTGTGCACACACACACAACAGTGAGAAGTGAACACACACCCGGAGCAGTGGGCAGCTATGTATGTAGCAACTAGAGCAACTGGTGGTTCAGTGCCTTGCTCAAGGGCACTTCAGCCATGAGTATTGAGGGTGGAAGAGAGTGCTGTTCATTCACACCCCCCCACCCCACCTACAAGTCCTGCCAGCACAGAGACTCGAACCGGTGACCTTTGGGTAACTAGTCCAACTCTCTAACCATTAGGCCACTGCAGCTGAATGCATGAGATACAACAACTTCCTATTTCATGGCATTAATAGCATGCTTTAGCACCTAGTAACTGTTACTAGCATGTTTGAGCATATTTCTAGCAATATTTAGCACACAACAGCATATTTTACTGTATTGCTAATTGTGCATCACAGTGTTAAACTTAACTTCCTGTTGCCAAAAGGCGGCACTATAACTATAAACGAATATGAGCATATAGATGTCTTCAGGCCAGGACTCTTGGATGCAGATTGGACATTGTATGCATTAGTTACTACAACTTTCTGTTTGATGGCGTTAATAGAATGCTTAAGTGTTGCTAGCATGTCTGAGGATGTTTCTAACGTGTTTAGCACACAATGGCATATTATACTGTGTTGCAAATAGTGCATCACAGTGTTAAACATGCCACTTCCTATTGAAAGTAGGTGGCGCTATGACTATAACTGAATCTTGGCATGTCGATGTGTTCAGGCCAGGGCCTGTATTCACAAAACATCTAAAGCCTAAAAGTATCTCTTAAAATAATGGGTGTGTCAATCCTAAATTTAGGACTTCAAAATTTTTGCTCTAAGAGTATTTTACAAAGCGTTTAAGCACTAAAAGTAGCTCCTAAATCAGTGAAGCGTTAGGAGTAATGAAGGGGACTCCTAAGACCAAACCACAAACTATTCCTAAAATGGCTGTTCCCGGCAGTCTGCCTCTGAAAATAAACATTTTAGAAACATTTGATAATGAATTTTAAAAAGATATCACCTTTGGATTTCGAGGTTACCCCAACTCCTAATTTTTCTTTGATTATATCCTTGTTTTCATTAACAAGTTGGGCAATAAGTAACTGCTTGCCAGGTTTTTTTTTTTTTTTTACGTTTGCATGTATTATTATCAGCCATAATTATTCTACTCTGTTAATTATAAAGCTGTTTATATACATATCCGCTAGTTGTTTTTGAGAAGCATACATGTAAGAGGCTGACAGTAAGCTGAACATAAACTTATCCTGCATTTTAAAATCTTTATTTGTAAAGCCCTAAATGTTTTTACTACACCCTTTACGAATCATCATTGAGTTTTCATGCGCATTAAAATGATTTCGATTAGTACTGCAGATTTGCTCTCTACACATCCAACATCTACTTCCACTGTCATTCACTAACTAGGGGACCCCCAATTGAGGCTCGTACTTCTGATTTGACATGTAAACTGGCCAAACAGCAAAAAAAAAAAATTACAGCAGCTGCATCAGGTGTCTAATTTATCACTGTAATACTGGTTTTGTTATTTCTGAAATTAGGCTATTTGTTACTGAACACTGTCAGTGTGAGGCTACAAACAGCCTGTAGATATTTAAACATATAATAATATGCTGTCGTGTCTTCCTGGGACATGCAAATCTGTTCCAGGGCAACAATTTAATGAACAAAAAATAAATATATATATATATATATATATATATATATATATATATATATATCTTAGTTAGCACATCCAATATATTTTGACACATACATGTGTACATGGATGTCTGTGGGCTAAGCCCCAGATATTTAGTCACCCTAGAACTGCCCCTGGTCCTCACACCATCAGTACTTGGGCACTGATAATATCATGCATCAATGATCATGATGCCAAAACCTCTCTAATACATTTAAACGTGAAATTGTGGTGAAACAAATTTGATATACATTCAATTCTGAAACAGTTTAAATCCTTACCTTAGCGTCCCTACTCCCAATTTATATCGGATGCTGGAATGTGTTTGCACTTACTCTGTAAGAAACAGTGTATTAAATGTATCAGTGGGTTTACCTGCATGTCAATCTTTGCTGAATAATCAATCCAAACCAGAGAATTAAAATGACACCTGCCCAGCAGAACATTTTACTTTGGGTGAAGACAATCATTCAAATGAGCATTACATGGTAACTCACCTCTTCATATGGACATCAGTGTCCTACTGGCCTAGATGTAATGTAAAGCATGGCCTTATTTATTCTTCATTTCTGTGAACCTAGACACAACGTCTGAAATAATAGGCTAATATTTACAAATGCTTAACTCGGTTTTTTTTTTGTCAACGCAAAGTAAAACTAAATGACATAGTAAAAATGTCTATTGTATTTTAAGCTCTAAATTAACATTTGTGCTCGACCAAAACACTTAATATTGAGTCCCTCTTTGTATTCAATGGAGCTAAAACAAACCTTTAGGATAGTTTAGGACACTAACATAGAACTGTGCTATTTGCAGAGAGCTAAGACACAATTTATTTTGTGATCTAAAGTGTCTTCTAACAGCGGGGTAAAGCCAGACTGAAAACGGGACAGCTTTTGCTAATCTTGCCCTAAACGGGGAGGCTGCAGACCTGGAGCATGCAGGTCTAGGGCCCAGACAGATTTACGGCGCTGTTGTTCAAATGGGCAATGTAATGATCATGATCTACTGTAGCCCAATTATATTCACTTTAAGTGTTCATATATAGAGGAGACAGAGTGATATATTATGTTGTTGTGAATTAATATATAAATTTACATTCAGATATTAGCCATATTTAGCCCATCAGACATACAGTGTAATCATATGGACAATCGATTAATTATTTATTTAATATTTATTTATGCTTTAGTATTCAATATTGGTTGCCATACAGCAACTGAACAAAGCATTTTATGAAGACAAACACAATTCTCCCCTTTCTAAAATTCTAAGGGTCATTTAGCCATCTGAGAAGAAAAAGACAACTTTTTGTGTACAAAAATATTATTTATTAACCCCATTTATTAAAAATGTGAACTAGGATGTCTCCCGTTGATGACTCTCTTTTAAGTGTTGTTCAGTCCTCCAGTTAAAATGCTCCTGGTCACTGATAAAAAATAAAATAAAAGATGGATAGTTGTAGAAAGAAATGGTTGTTCGTCCTCCAGGGTGGACTACTGTAATCCCTGTATCTTGGTGTGGCTAAGTCCTCTCTATCTCTACTTCAGTTGGTACAAAAATGTTGCCGCCAGGTTTTCTTACTGGAGCTAGAAAGAGGGAACACATCTCGCCTGTTCTGACTTCTCTTTATTGGCTGCCAGTTGAATACAGTGTTAAATTTAAGGTTTTATTGTATGGGTATATAAGGGTCTAAATGTCCAGGCTCTACAATACATCTCTTATCTTATTGTTCACCAGAAATGTTCTAGACTTTTAAGGTCCTCAAACAGTTTTTTGCTGACTGTCCCATTGGCACGTTTGAAGTTAAAGGGGTCATATGATGTGATTTCAACTTTTTCTTTGGAGTGTTACAAGCTCTTGGTGCATAAAGGAGATCTGTAAAGTTGCAAAGACTAAAGTCTCTTTATAAAAGTTAAGACTCGTCCACGCCCCCCTAAAACGCTTCTTTTAAACACACCCCCACATGTCTATGTCACAATGTGGGAAGATTTGCATAACACCACCCAAATGTTCACGCAAAGAAAGAAAGGCGTAACTTTGATTTTCACTCTTGCCGCCGGCGCCATGTTGTAGAGATGCTGTTTTGATGTGAAAGCGAGAATACTTTGTTAGGCCGTCCGAAAGAGAACACAACTAGAAATCAGTGGTTAAGTTGCATTTACAACACTGTTCCAGAACAGTTCAACCCAAATATTCAGATGTGTGCAGCACATTTTATGGAGGACTGTTTCCTGATCCTGAGAGAGAAGACTAGAATGCCGGCTGTTCTGACTCACAGTCTGTAAGTATGTTTACATATATTTAAAGGATTTGCCACTGATGATTCAAACGCAAGTTTTGAGCGGTGAAGTGTAGCGGTTCTCAATTCCAGTCCTCGTGCCCCCCTGCTCTGCTCATTTTGTATGTTTCTCATATGGCTTCAGATGTTTGTTCTATTCTAACTTATGTGCCCTGCAAAGTGGACATCACAGGATATTCCACCATGATTCCAGCTCAAAGTATGTTTAATTCAAAGTGCATTAATGTGTGCGATACATGAATTTAAATAGTTTTTTGTTTAGAGAGATATATGATGTCACACTTGTCAGTGTGTGAGAAGACACTGCGCAGTGCAAATCCATGAATGAATGTTACGAAGTGAGGTAAACTTCAACAGATTTCCCCTGCTCAGAGAGTAGGGAGCAATGAACACTATGTAGGGACCATGTCAATGGGAACACAGTTCATGCACGGAGCACACTTCTAACCAGCTGATTATCTGAATCAGGTGTGTTAACAAAGAGAAACGTGCAAAATAAACAGAGCTGGGAGACGCGAGGACTGGAATTGAGAACCTCTGGTGTAGAGTAGTGCTTGTTGTTTGTTGTTTCTCCAATCTCAAATGAAGACATGTTTTTATGTTTAAGCAGCATGATGCAATGTGTTAAAACACAGCATAAGACATTATAATCTATAATTATGTCCCCACTGGATGCAACAAATGGCTCGTTTGTAATGGATTTTAATGTTTCTGTCTTGCCGCAACGGTGTTCTGATCGCGACATGCATCACAGTATGTTAAGGGGCATAACATTTCTGTCACACGCTTGAGGTATTCTGCCAATCACAAAGCATTGGGTAGCTGGCCAATCAGAGCACACCTCGGCTTTCAGAACTATGAGCCGTAAAAAATTACGCATTTCAGAAAAATGCGAGGCATAGAGGAGAAACAATAATGTGCAGTTTATGGAAAATAATATGTTTTTAACCTTAAACTGCATAAACAAATTTCATTACACCAAATGTTCTTTTTAGCAACATCATATGACCCCTTTAAAAGGATATTGTGCTTTCTCTGTTGTAGCTCCACTACTGTGGAACAATGTGCTGGTACACATTAGGCTTTCATCAGATGATAAGTGTTTTAAATCTTCACCGAAAACATACCTTTTGTCTCTGGCTTTTGGATCAATGTAATTTTATTCATCAGGATGTTCTCTTGCTAATTTATCTGTTTTATTGTATTGTATTGTATTGTATTTTGTGTGTGTGTGTGTGTATTTGGTCGTTTTACGCTTATTGATTGTACAGCACTTTGGTCAGCAGCTGCTGTTTTAAATGTGATTTAGAAATAAAAATGCCTTGTCTTGCCTTGCCTTATTTGTGAATAATGGCAGGCTGTCATGTCTAACATGTTTCCTTCATAGGATCCTTACAGTACCTTTTGTAAAGGACAGGCCCTTGCAGAAATTTCTCCTCAGCCTCCAGGATGGACAGATTTTCCACAAAAGCCAGGGCACAGATAATGGACTCTACCAGAGAAAGAATTGAGATTGATCACACACCCCAACTAGCCAAGTATTATTTAGCTTTTAACAACAAAACACAAAGTTTTATATTCTTCTATAATAACCACAAAAACATTATTATTAGAACAATGGTCTCACATTATAGATAAACTAACTGACATTAAAAACAATGTGAATCTGATATCATGCAGAGCACAGCTAACACATGACACATACCTCTGGAAAAAATCCATGATGAATTTGATCACGTCACTGTGGGTGTGCTGTCCAGAACTGAAGTCAGGTGAGAGTGGATCGGATCTGTCTGCTCCTGATCTTCAGTGGAAAAGTGTAAAGCCACTTTGAATTCTTTTGGCCGCTGCCTTACCTTTCAAAAGAAAGAAAACATTTTTATTTGAAGACACCCCCGCCCAAATACGACAACTCTTTACTGATAATAAACAGGCAGAATCATAATTAAATGATTACAATGTTTTAGTTTCATTTCAATTGTTTAAATGTAGTTTATCAAGAATCTCTTAGCTGTGGACCTAAAGATGTCTCTGTGCTTGTCATCTCCAAAACCAGGCTTTGATTACTATAAAGGGAGACTGGAAGGAGGTTCTCTCTTAAGAGTGGCTTCTGTACCTATAAGGATGAATAAACAATGGTTATGGCCAAGGAGTGTAAAAAAGTGTTATGACAATCCATTTCACATTTGTATTATCTTTGCCTTATGATATTGGGGTAAAATCACCCTCTATAAAACCAGCATAAAAGACCAAAAAACACAAAGTTAAATAATTACTATATTCTTATGAGCTACACAATGTAAAGCCTTACACATAACAGATAATGGTTAGTTTGAGCTTGTGTTCATGCATCCTTCATGAAAGCAAAGACTATAGAATACCCTTAAAGGGACTTTGAAGAAAGCATTATCCTAAAAAAAAACCATAACACCAATAAAGAATACATTTTATTTTACGTCTGAGTTATGGTAGATAACAAATAGTATGATTTATGCATTCTGGAGAGTAGGCTAGAGGATTGTGGCAATAACATGCATGTTGGCAGGGTATATGTCTTTGCCCTATGAGAGTAAAGGGGATAAATGATAAGCAGACTACCACTTACCATTCAAATATGACATGAAGAAACTCTCTAAAAAGTCTTAAATAAACTACAGCTTATATAAAATAACGTGAAGAAGATTTATATGTGCTCAAACCTCTTTCATGCAGGCATTTCCAATCTGCAAGAGAAACAATCAAAATAGCTTGCACACACACAAAAGTCTAAGCTCTTTAAACTAAGAAAACAACTTTACATGCAAATGTTACTACTTACATCTACCTGACTGTCAATAAATATATTTATAAACCTATTAACATAATACAATTAATTGACATAGACTCTTAGCTAATCATTTAACTATAAATGTTGCAACGTTTCATGACTGCTGAACAATAATAACTTATTCATCAACATACCTCTAATTTATATAACCTCTAGTGTCTCTTCTTGACTTTGTCTGTTCTGAATAGCTCATACTGTAGCCTACAGCCGCCCCCTGCTGGACGCGTGAGGAACAACAGGGGCGTAAAACTGTCTGGGACCTAGATCTGCCTGCTCATGGTCTGCAGCCTACGCCAATTCAATCTCGCATGTTCACACACAGGCAAAAAAAAAAAAAAAAGTGGAATATGCGGAATCACACTGGATGCATAGGCTCATTCGGCCACTAGAGGTCACTAAAGTCTGCCTGTTAAAACAAACGGCAAAATCCCACTAAAAGCCACAAGAGGGCAGTTACACTTAATTTCATAATCTTAGATGAGTAGCAAGCTCAGCTCACCATTTAAATGAAATAGGCTGAGAACATCACACTATTCATTAATAAATAAATAATAAATTAAGTGATTTATAAATACATCTAAAAAAAATGTGCTCTCAATACACTTAGTAACTTATTTTTCATAAATGCTATCATCAAAACAGTGGTTTGACAAACTATTTGGTAAAATATTTATTTGTAAATCTTTTTATATAAAAGTTATATAATAAAACGACCACCAAAACTGTAGCTGTAAGACTTAACAGCTGTTTCTCTCTCTCTCTCTTTCTCTCTCTCTAACAGAGGTGAAAAAACACAGCGACAAAACATACTTATTCTTGGAACCCAAAGCGAGCAGTTGATCTGTATCTGATGCTGTGGTTAGACTCTGCCTCCAGTGCAAATATGCTGTTAAAACTGTGGTTTAGACATACTCACATGAAACTTCTCTTTTATCAAGACATTTTATTATTTTGCATATTTTTGAAAAATAATTTTTACATGCAAAGATCAGAGTCTCAATAGTTAAGTCAAATAGTTATCAGTTACACAATTAGACAATGTAAAAGTCTTAAACAATGCACTGCTGTATTGTAAAAAAAAAAAAATCTTTAAAAAGTATTAAAAAAATTAACTTGCACTTATCTGCAAATAAAGCTGAAAATACACATACTATAGCAAAGCAATACAAACATTATACCAAAGAATTAAAAATGTTTCTAAAAGTTAACAATAAAGTTTTTTTTTTTAACAATTTATATTTTTCATTCCATGAAACATTATTAGTTAGAATATACACTGCCGTCCAAAAGTTTGGGAACAGTAAGACTTGTAATGTTTTTTTGTTTTGTTTTAAGTCTCTTATGCTCATCAATGCTGCATTTATTTAAACAAAATTACCCACCCAAATTTTTTATTACAATGTAAAATAATGGTTTCTATTTTCATTTCTAATTTATTTCAGTTATGCATAGCTGAATTTCCATAACCCATTACTCCAGTATAAAGTGTCTCATGATCCTTAAGAAATAATTCTAATGTGCTGATTTATTATTAGAATTATCAATGTTAGCAACAGTATAATATAAAATATAAAATATAAATCTCTTCTAATAATATAAATCTTTGCTATCATTTCCTAACAATTTAATATATCCTTGTTGAATAAAAGTTTTAATTTCTTTCAGAAAAGAACAAACAAAAATTTACTGATCCCAAACTTTAGTGTAGTGTATATTGTTATAAAAGATTTATATTTTAAATAAACGCACTTCTTTTTAAACATTTTATTCATCAAAGAATCCTGTATAAAAAAGTATCACAGGTTCCAAAAAAATTGTTAAGCAGCATATCAGTTTCAAGCACTGATAATAAATCATCAAATTATTAGAATGATTTCTGAAGGATCATCTGACACTGAAGACTGAAGATATGATGCTTAAACTTCAGCTTTGCTTCACAGGAATAAATTAGATTTTAATGTATATTAAAATAGAAAAATGTTATTTTACATCATAATAATATTTCACAATATTATTTATTTTTGATCAAATAAATGCAGCCTTGATGAGCATGAGAAACTCCTTTAAAAAACATAAAGAATCGTTCTGATCCCAAAGTTTTGACTGGTAGTGTATAAACAGTGACCTTGTGGCTGACTATAATCACTTTTGTTTGTTTGGCATGAATATTTGATCAAGTTACAGTTGCAATTTTTGATTATTCAGATGATTTGTCTGAATTGAACCTTTAAAATATGAATGCCTTGACAGTCATCAATGCATTAACTGCAACACATTTAGCAAGCAGAATTCTCAGACCTGTCACAAGAAGATTCATGGAGTTCATTTTTGGAACACCTGAAAAAAAAATTATATAATCATCCTTTGATATTACATTTATTTAAATCTTGTAAATCATAACAATGTAGATCAATTCACAAATGCAAGATATACATGTAGAATATCTTATGTATTTTATTACTAACCAGTGTCTATGAACTCTGAGGCACCAAGACTAGTTGGACAAAACTGAGTCGGTGTTTGGGGTTTTTCTGCAGAATAAATATAAAGAAGAACAAAACAAATAATTCTTTATATATATATATATATATATATATATATATATATATATATATATATATATATATATATATATATATTATACATACAATACTTTAAAAAATCATGTTTAAAATAAAAAAAAAAAACAATAATTATCAATTTAACAAGTACAAACCTGTTGTTACAGGAGGGTCAAGAGTTTTGTTTGCTGTTTGTCCATCCATTTCACATTTTTCCAATTTTGATTTATCATCTTTACTGAATCCAGCATAATAATAGGTTGTGGTCGATTGAAACAAGGGTGCTTCGTTGGTGTTAAGATTCACAGGGCTGTTTTCACCTTCCACAGTCAAAATCATAGTCTGATCTTCAGGAAAGAACCCGGCGGCCAGGCAAATATCTGGTCCATTGTCCTCCAAAGGGGACAAGATGGACAGTAATGGAGGAGTTTTCAGTTGATTTTCTGAACAAAGAAAAATATGCGGTTTTCATCAGAATTTCAATCATTTGGTAAGACCATACTTTCTACACGTGGCATTTGAAAAACTATGCTCATGATGTCAGTGAAAAAGTCTTGCAATCATCTATTCATGCACAAAATAAATCCATAGCCTTAAGAACAAATTACTCCACTAGAAATGTTTGAGCAACATCCCAAGTCCTCAAACATAATGTGATCAGAAGCAGAACGCAACATAACAGCACGACCAACTAACCAACTGTTTCAAGCTATATTATGGGGTTTTTCACTATTTTCTACAGCACATATGTTGGTGTAAACGCTTGGAACGGTTAAAAAAATTTACTTACTTGGTACGACCTTGAGGGTTATCGGCTTTCCGAATGTTAAGGTGTCAGTAGCTGAAAATCCACCGCTACCGTAACCCTTACAAAAACGCTCCTGACCCTACACCAGCTTTTGGACTGACAAACTGACCTAACTGAGCCCTGGTAGCTACAACTAACTGACCAAAGTTTATGTTTACACAAAATCAGGTGTATGGTTTGGAAAACTGCATTATAACAACAATAAAAATTGGATTTACTTACTTGGTTTGACCGTGAGACGGATGGGATTCCCAAAAGTTAGTGGGTCGGCACACTTCAGTCAGCCCTCTGACAATATCCTTTGGTAATGGAAAGTATCCTAACATCTTAAGAAATACACTATAGACTTATCTGGACTTATGATGTGAAATATCCAGTCAAAGAAATCCAGTTTGATATTCTTTCGAAGGCAATTCCATCTGTCGGTCCATCCTCATGATATATCCATGTCTGCACCATTCACATACAAACAAGTGGCTGGAAGAAAAGCCTTCAAGTCAAAAGCAACAAAACTGAGAGAACAGTTCTGTGATAGTTCAGTCTTTCAGTCATATATTGGTTTAAATTTATCATTACAGTTTATACACAGAAATAACAGTGTTATGAGATTTTGTACAGCACCTAATGAAGAATGTATCACTGTGGTAGTCCCAACACGGTGAAAAACCTCAGTACAAAAACCATGGCCTCTGTTGAGGGGCTGTCTCACATGGAAGAGAGAGAAATACTGTCATCTCTACAATCTTCTCAACAGACATATTTGAATAAAACTGCTGTTAATGTTAAAAATTCATATCCATGAGATGAAACCCCAAGCTGCAGTGGAGGTGTTCACATCTATGATGACAGAACAGCCTCGGAAGAATTTTTCAGTGCAGTGGCAGCAAATCAATCTCTGTGAGGTTTTTGTATGAGGCAAAAACAGAAATGAATCACTGTGGTACCCCACTCCACAATGACACAACTCGAAACAAAAACCATCCTCCTTTGTGTGATAGAATCACTTCAGAATAACTAAGCACAAATATATGGAGAAATTGGCACCTAAAAGACCACCTCAAAGAAAACTCTTTAGAAACAGAACATTCCTTTAAATAATTGGAATTACCTTACAGTAGGGCTTTTGTGACAATGTACGTACCCAGCTTAAGAAAAAAGTGAGAGCTTTACTATTGAACATATACTTGACATATTATAATTACTAGGTAATATTAATTATTAACGTAGTAGTGACACAGGCACTATAATCTGTTGTTAGATTAATTTTAAGTATTTATTTTTTGAGTTGACTGATATATCAGTATATAAATACAGTACACATGCATGTTACACAAGATTAGAGATGCACGATAAATATATCGGCCGATAATTAATGTGCATCTCGTCAGTAAAGCCGGTTCTCTAATCAGCAGTAAATTCCATCAGGTGAGTGATTTCACATAGAGCAGCTGTTACTACACAGAGCTGTTGTTAACTGACAAGCTGCGCAAATCCACATTCATTATCAGCTTGGATTTGCGCAGCTTGTAAGTTACATTTCAAGTTCTTGAATTTAGTACCTTAAATTCATTATATATGAACAAAAAATGAATGGATTTACCTTTACTATTGAGAAAATAAAGTTGGTAATCCAAAATGTAGTAGAAGATAATAAAATACAATATAATATATTAATACTTACTTAGACTTAGTTCCTCCCATGCTATGTAGCATATTTGGTAGCAATCATTGGGTCCTTTCGCGAGAGCTTCAGCATAGTCCCATGCTGTGTTAAGCGTCTTCAGATCTTGTATGAACGTTCTTCGCCAGGTGTTCTGGGGGCATCCTCGTGGTCGTTTGGCACCAAGGGGGACCCATCTCATAGCCATCTTGTTGATCCAGTTGTTCTCCATACGAAAGATGTGGCCGGCCAATCGGAGTCTTCTTCGGGCGAAGGTGTTATGAAGTTTGCACGTGCCACTCATTCAAGGTACCTCTTCATTGGTGATGTGATCATAAAATTGTATCTTCAGAATTCGGTGCAGGCACCTCTGCTGGAAAACGTTGAGCTTGTTGTTGATGCTTCTTGACGCTTACCAGGTCTCACTAGGGTAGAAGGCTGTTGGGACCACGATTGAGGTGAATAGAGATCGCTAATGTGTCGTCATCATGACGTATTCCCAGTGGTGAACGCAAAGCATTTCGGGAATCCATGGCACAAACATAAGGTGCCAGACTTCTTTGCATGGAGGGAAGAACTCAGTGTTAAAGATGCCGTCTACCTGCTGTGTTATGAACTGTCGTTTTCCAGGTTGGAAAAATAATAGTACAAGCCATGTTTCAGAGGTGACAAAAAAGCGACGAATGGCATGGATAGCAGCGGTAAGGAGGCCAAGATTACCTTCGATAGCACTCCACTACACATGATTTTGTGTTCAAAGCATTTTCACATAGGTAAGTTACAATTACTCTCTGTAAATGTTAACTACCATTACATGGCTAGAAAATGAGCTTAAGTTACCAATGTACTAAAGCATAACGTTAATCAGTTTTAAATGTTGTACATCTAGGCTACATTGCAATTTATTTGGTCACTGTGTTTGCAGGCAAACCTGCCTATGAAATGTTGGAGTGTGATCCTGCTTTGATTACAGGAATAAAATAGATTAAAATATATTAAAATAGAAAAGTCATTTTAAATTGTCATAATATTTCACAATATTGCTGTTTTTATTATTTTTTTTATCAAATAAATGCAGCCTTGGTGAGCAGAAGATGCTTCATTTAAAAACATTAAAAAATCTTACTGACCCCAAACTTTTGAACGGTAGTGTATGTTGCCCCCTGTGTATAGCTAATCTGGATTCCTTAGTAAAAGAGATTGTGATATGACACAATTTCTTTATATTGTTACTGTCAGACACTACACCTGCACCTGAGATGGAAGGTCCTGTGAATCCACCCCCATCGCCGGGCACTGTCCACGCCACTCATGAGACTGAGCTGAAGACTTTGCTGGATAAAATTGTGGTTGTGTGCTGTGCTTTGACCAATATGTGTCCAAGTATTGTTGTGAAGGCGTCATGTTAGAATTATACACCATGCTCACATCTAATATGTAAATGTTTTTTTTGTTTTCCAAAAGATTTTGTAATGTCTCTTCTCACATGTAATGTTTTTTTAGCCATGTCTGTAAATAAAATAACAAAGATTGAATGAAATTCTGCCTCCCTGTTATTAAGGACGAATTGTGCAAAGTCAGTGTTCTTTGGTTGCAAACACAATTACATAACTTAAATAGTAGTAACAACCAACTTAATTTCAGTTTCTTTACATATTTAACATTGTAAATACATTTAGATTAATACATTAACATGTGAATACATTTACATTTATTAAGAGTCCATAGAAATGATGAGAAACTAAAAATGTATGAGGTAGGTTGTGGGTGATGATAAGTCACAGACACATGACTCTTCTCTGGCTGGTGCGCTGCTGAGTCCCACGCAGTCTAAATGGAACCACTGTATAGGACAGTTCTGATTATCGCAAGCAAACATGTCATCAAGCTCTTCAGGCTGTCTGCAAAAGCACCACAACACACTCTTTTCACATGCCCTTCTTTTGGGCTGGAGGGTGTTACCTTGACCAGTCGCTCTGCTCGTAAGGATCGAGTCCTTTGATTCTCTTTATTTTCTCGTCATATCTCATCTTTGCATTAGGATTTAGTTTTAGGCGGTATGGTCCGACAATGTTTTCTTTAGCCCGCTGCATTTTGTAGGATTATATTCTGTTTTTCACCCTAATTTTTCATTATTTTCATGCCAGAACACTAGCCTCCTATGCCAGACCATGTTAACTGGCCAAACATACCCATAATTCTTTGCGTTCTGATGACGTTGCCGCCCAGTTGGTCACATGTGTTAGCGATCTCTATAGATGAAGCTTGATCTTCAGCGAGATGGATGGCGAGGAGGCAATTTCTCTACTTCCTCCAATTGCTGTGGCCCGACTGTGACTCCCCATGTCTTGGCTGTGTTGATCACATGCATGATCTTGGACTTCTTGGAGCTGATCCTGAGGCCAACTTTGCCTGCTTCTCCTTCCAGTGTGGCCGTGGCATGGTGCAGCTTTAGTTTATCTTCTTCAACGAGGGCATTGAAGTTGGCATAATCCAGGTCGCTGAGACGATGTAGATGATGTAGTCAAGGGTGACGAGGAAGAGGAGGGAGGAAAGGATGAATCCTTGCCTGACCACAGTCACAATCTCGAAGAAGTCTTTGTGGCCATTTTCAGTCTCGAGCATAGGTACAGGTCCTTGAAGATGGTGACAAAGGCCTCCGGTACCCCGTAGAAGCACAGGATCCGCCAAAGGGACTCGCGTTGGATGCTGTCGAAGGCTTTCTTGAAGTCTACGAAGTTGATGGCTAGCGGATGCCAGTATTCAACGCACTGCTCAATGCTACGGAGGATGAATTTGCTCACTGCATGACATTCAGCCACGGAAACTGGCTTGCCCTCCATACTTCAAGAATTCCACCATTATATCATCCAAGCCAGCCGCCTTGTTATTCTTTAGGCATTTGATTGCGATCTTCACTTCCTCGATGCTGATGTCACCAGTGTTCACCTTAAGCTCCTCCTGGGCATCCTCCACATCGAAATTTGTATGTGGTTGTCGGATCTGGTTGATTGAATGTCTCCCGGAAATGTTCCATCAACCACTTTTTCTGCTTGTCTTGGGCAATCAAAAGCTTCCAGTTTTTGTCCTTGATTGGAATGCTGAAGTTACTCTTTGTTCCAGTCAGTTCAACAGTCAGTGCAAGATCTTGGAGTCATTTCTTTAAGCAGCTTCCTGCTCTTCTCCACCTTTATGCTCTAGCCATTCTTTCTTATCCATCCGACAGCTTTTCTTCACAAGTCTGTCCAGCCCGGCATATCTTCGGATTCCTTCTTCCTTCTCGCCATTGTTTTGCCCTGGTTCCTTTAAAGTTTTGAAGCTTTTCTCTCATCGATCAACTTCCACGATCGATCTTGGATCAACTGTTCCTTCAATCTTTCTAGATGCTTCCCAGTGACGTTTTGGGTGCACTACGTGGTAGTATCTCTGAGGTTTCCCCGGAGGTCTTCTACATTCGCCATCTCTTTAAGAGGGGCGAAGCAGGGTGAAAGCATCTGTGGTGGAGGGGTCTTTGAACTATAGCAAACGGTCTCTTTGGCATGGGATGCCTTTGGTTACAGAGCTTGAGCTTGATATCTGCCCGACTAGGTAACGAACAGATCCAATGTCTGCTTCTCTGTAGACCCTTGTATCGTGCTGTGATGACCTCAACTTTTGGCAGACGCATATGAAGTCAATCTTGTTGAAATTTCGTCCGTCTGATGATTGCCAGGTCTTCTTGTGGATTCACTGGTGTTGGAAGTACATGTTCCTGATGCACAACCTGTTATGTTCACAGAACCATGCCAGCCACTCCCCATTGTTACTGATGAGAGCAGATGATGCATGGTCACCGATCACGGTTTCGAGTCCTCAACGGGCACTGCCCAATTGGCCGTTAAAAATCCCCAATCAGGATCTTCAGGTCGTGATTCAGGATGCCGTAGAAGATGTCTTGGAGCTTTTCATAAAAGTTGTCCTTTGCTGTGTCATCCGCACTGTCCATAGGTGCATAAACTCGCACCATGGGCACTTTGGCATGTCCATGGGAAAACGGGCTGTGATGATCCGATCATTGATGGGCTTCCAGCCGAGGAGTGCTTTCATCACTCGTTTGAGTAGGATAAGGCCTACTCCACATTCGTGCCATTCTTCATGACCCACATACTAGGGCAGTGCAAAAAATAGAATGCGATTTTCATGCGCATCTCATAAGTAAAGACGCTCCTGTAATTAGAAGTATATCTCAAGCATGTGCGTTCAGATCAGGGTTGCCAGGTTTTCACAACAAATCCTTCCCATTAGTCCAAAACTAGCCCAATCGCGTTTCCAGGAGGTTCCCCGATAAAAATTGCTTCCCGGGGTTAAAATATACATTTTTTGGAAGGGTTGCCTTGGTAAAATTCGCATTTTAGGGGCTAAATATCAAGTTATTGGTATTGGGGTTGCTTCAAACCGCGGATATGAAAAACAATCGCAGACTTGGCACCACTGGTACAGGTGGAGCAGCAGTTACTACACAGAGCCGTAGTCTACCGACAACTAACACAAAATCGTTTTCAAAATCGACAAAGAATCGCCTGCGATTTTAACATCGATTTTGTGTAGATTGTCAGTGAATTACGGCTCGGTGTAGTAAATGCCAACCAGTGTTGCCAAGTCTGAGGTTGTTTTTCATGTCCGCAGGTCGAAGCGACCCCAATACAAATAACGTGATATTTAGCCCCTAAAATGCGAATTTTTACCAAGGCAACCCTGCTAAAAAAACTTATATTTTAACCCCGGGAAGCAATTTTTATCGGGGAACCACCTCGAAGCACGATTGGGCTAGTTTTGGACTAGTTTTGAAAAGCAACTGGGCAGGATTTGTTGTAAAAACCTGGCAACCCTGATCCGAACGCATGTGCTGGAGATATACTTCTAATTACAGGAGGGTCTTTACTGGTGAGATGTGCATGAAAATCGCATTCGATTTTTTGCACAGCCCTACCACATACAAGATGGTCTTGCCATCACTGCTAATTCAGCCAATTGTCATCCATCTAACCTCGCTGATGCCAAGGACCAGCCATAGTCCAGCCATAGTCATCAAATGCCGTAGTAACTGAGCGAGTCAACCACTTTGATATATAGAGTTCTGACATTTGTATAACATTACATAACATAATCCCAAGGCTTCGCAAATTACAAAAACATAATGATGTTCAAATTAATTCAGTGCAGTAGAAACCAGAGCAGATGTATGTTCACATTGATTGATCCTTATTTATCACATTGACTGATTAGTTCCTTATTTCTAAAACCGGAAAATTATAGGAAAATAAAAACAAAGTATGTTATAATTGAAATGTAATAAATACATTTTCTTCTCTTATGCACATTATGAAATATATTGGAGTTCTTTCATACCCTTCATAAACATAGCTCTGTGTTGCAGTCTAACACATCTACATCAGCAAACTAATCTATGTAATTAAGCAAAAGATTAAAAAAAAGAAAACTAAAACAAACAAACCTGAGTCTGGAAAATGCTGCGTCTTTACATCCTCTTTGCATATTGTGAATAAGGCACTTTTAGGAAGAACAAATGACACAATATGCATACTTCTAACTGTGTTAACTGGGTTCATAATTTAATTGTTAAAATTAACAATACAGATAGAGTGCACTTAACCTGGTGAAACTGTGACCACTACCGCATACAGATATACAGATATACAGTTACTTATACAATGCTTGTATTTCATACACGTTATTGCATTGAATAATTTAAGTCAAGTCAAGTCACCTTTATTTATATAGCGCTTTATACAAAATACATTGCGTCAAAGCAACTGAACAACATTCATTAGGAAAACAGTGTGTCAATAATGCAAAATGATAGTTAAAGGCAGTTCATCATTGAATTCAGTGATGTCATCTCTGTTCAGTTAAATAGTGTCTGTGCATTTATTTGCAATCAAGTCAACGATATCGCTGTAGATGAAGTGACCCCAACTAAGCAAGCCAGAGGCAACAGCGGCAAGGAACCGAAACTCCATCGGTGACAGAATGGAGAAAAAAAACCTTGGGAGAAACCAGGCTCAGTTGGGGGGCCAGTTCTCCTCCTACCAGACGAAACCAGTAGTTCAATTCCAGGAGCAAAATCAGACTGTGCAGAAGAATCATCTGTTTCCTGTGGTCTTGTCCTGGTGCTCCTCTGAGACAAGGTCTTTAGAGGGGATCTGAATCTGGGGCTCTAGTTGTCCTGGTCTCCGCTGTCTTTCAGGGATGTAGAGGTCCTTTCTAGGTGCTGATCCACCATCTGGTCTGGATACGTACTGGATCCGGGTGACTGCAGTGACCCTCTGATCTGGATACAGACTGGATCTGGTGGCTACGGTGACCTTGGAATAAGAGAGAAACAGACAAATATTAGCGTAGATGCCATTCTTCTAATGATGTAGCAAGTACATAGGGTGTTATGGGAAGTGTTTCTGGTTCCGGTTTACCTAATTAATGCAGCCTAAAAATCCTTTAACGAATTTGGATATTAAAAGCATATTAGTATGTTATGTGTATGCCAGGTTAAAGAGATGGGTCTTTTATCTAGATTTAAACTGCAAGAGTGTGTCTGCCTCCCGAACAATGTTAGGTAGGTTATTCCAGAGTTTAGGCGCCAAATAGGAAAAGGATCTGCCGCCCGCATTTGATTTCGATATTCTAGGTATTATCAAATTGCCTGAGTTTTGAGAACGTAGCGGACGTAGAGGATTATAATGTAAAAGGAGCTCATTCAAATACTTAGGTGCTAAACCATTCAGGGCTTTATAAGTAATAAGCAATATTTTAAAATCTATACGATGTTTGATAGGGAGCCAGTGCAGTGTTGACAGGACTGGGCTAATATGGTCATACTTCCTGGTTCTAGTAAGAACTCTTGCTGCTGCATTTTACTATACAATTTAAAAATGTATAGTATTATGTATGATAGCTTCTAGTTAACAGTATAGGAATCTGTGATTTCATCTTTTAATCAACAACATAGAGATAAAATATATATTAGTTTAAATTCAAAGACACAGATTCTGGCTCTGAATGTAGTTTTTAGAATAAATATTACAATTTATATTAAAATCAGACAGTTTGACAATTTGTTAGTGATTTGTGGTAGTGTGTTAAGGGCCATCAGGCCAAGACTGAGGGTCTGGTTTAACTGAAGCTAACAGCATAGGAAACAGACATGCATTTAGAAATAAAAAATGTGAGTTTTTGCAGGGGCTTGTCAAAGATTTACTCAACGTGGCCCCGAATACACACTGAAATATTATGTGGCAAAAACGGTTTAATAGAACTTGCATTAAGGAGAGAGATGATATGGCAGCTGGTGTGTGTGGTAAGATGATCTTCAACCACTCTGGTTTCCTCTCAGGAAGTGGGTGAGGAGCTGAGAGATGTTCCTTCGATTTCTAGACAGCATCAAGTTCACGGTTCATTCCTCTGTGATTTACAGTAAAACCCATTTCCCCCTCAAATAAGTCAATATTATACCAAATAAAATATACAATAATTAACTGGATAGTGATAAAATAAAATGGCAATGCTTACATTTAGGGATTCATATGTCTACATTAACTAAATGTTCATTAGTTAATTCATTAATTAGTTGTCGAACAATGAATATTTCTACAGCATATCAATGTTATATTCCACACACATTTCAACTATCTCTAATGAAAAAAAAATACATTTATAAATTTAACCAAAACATTTATAAACTTTGACCAATCTGAACACTATAAAAATGTTGGTGATTTTTAACTCATGATAACTAATGTATTAAATCAACTGTATGTAGTTTTGTGCATTTTTATGACTTTGAGTTAAGTTTGTGGAATTCACTTTGTAAATATATGGTCACAGTTGCAAGTACTGTGGATTTGTTGCTGTAATAAAACGATCCATCATTTTCCAGAATGCACCATAAAAACCAATGTGCAAAGACCAGAGATTTTCTTGCAGAGTTCAGAAATGAAGCAGTGATTGAGTTTATTTCATACTAGAACATTTTTAATGGCTGCTATAAAGGATATTGGGTCATGAAGTAATACTAGCTGTTTAAACGCATGCAGATTTTAGTTATGTTGCGGTTAACAGTCATCTATGGAATGATATTCCGGACTTTTTTCAAAAGGAATTGCAAATTGTATTTGCAATTGCGTTTTCAATTTGTGGACACATAAAATGTGACATAATCCAAACGCAAATGCAAATCGCGCATTACCATTTTCATTTTCGTTTAAGCGAACGCACAGTGTCTGCCAAATTTAAAATGGAAATGCAAAGTCCGTTTGCAATTGTGTTTCCCATATCTTACGAGCTATGAGCCTGTCATATTTAAATAGCAATATTAATTACCACATTTGTCTTTTCACTCTCTCTGCACTGTGCATGTAAACTGCCAAAACTCAAATGGAATCGCAATTCCTTTTGCATTTGAATTTCCAACGTCTACACGGAAACCTGTCAATCAAGTGACAAGGGTGGGGCCATTTTATTGGGCGTGTTTGCATTGGGAAGTGACGTCACTCACAGTCGACAGTAATAAATAATTATTAATTAATTAGTGTGGACTTTGTCATCTAAATACTTAATAACCAATAGGGTTAAGGATGTTTCTTAAAAATTACTTCATCTTTTCTATCCTGTGAAGCTTTACTTAAAAAAGATGTTTCGTGATATTGATACTTTATGTTCTTTTTGTGGTGCTGAACACGAATCCATTTCTCATCTCTTCTGGGAATGCACATATACAAGTCTGTTCTCGAAGAATTTTTGTATCTTCGATCATACTAAAATGTACCATGTTTTACTATGGTAAATATGAGTTATCGATAGTGTTTATAATTAAACCACAGTAGTCACAAATGTACAGTTGTCTGAGACGTTATGAAATGTTCTTTAACATCATGAACCATAAAATGTAGTCAGTGGTCTGCTATGGTTTATTTTCATAATAGGTAAACACAGGTCAC
The DNA here is from genome assembly GCF_963082965.1 of Carassius carassius. Classification (NCBI taxonomy): domain Eukaryota; kingdom Metazoa; phylum Chordata; class Actinopteri; order Cypriniformes; family Cyprinidae; genus Carassius; species Carassius carassius. The sequence continues at coordinate 11,002,231 of NC_081766.1, forward strand.
AAGTTAACACGGTCACATTTCCTTGATTCAGCAGCAGCACGATGTGACGCCGAGAGTCCTGTCTTCAATTGAGAGATCTGGAGCTGATTCGATGTAGATCGGTAGCTTGGTGGTTAGTGACTCTTGTCTCGAGGCGCGGTGCTTCGTCTTTTAGCGCGTGTTCGAAACCCGCGCCATCACAGACGTACTTTATTTTTTTGTTTATCCTACTTACTTCTGCCGCGAAACGGGCGATCATACTAATAACTTGTAATCTTTACAAGAATATCTGAATCATGCAATGAGCAAGTCTGCGTTTATTAAACACTTCATATCATGTCAGTTTGTGCTTTCAGAATCGCCTAATCTGCTGCCGCCGTTCCAGCACATCTGCAGCAGAGACCTGTCCTGGACCAGGAAGTTGGTCACCAGATAACACGGTAACCAGTTAAACCGTAACACCTGGAAGATTAGACAAATAGACGCTGATTTCGGACATGCATCCTCGGTAGTTCAGACTTTGTGCATTCGACTCGGGAGTGTGATGTCTGTGAGGACGCAGGTCCGGTAATTCTGCAAACAGCAGCGTACATGATAACTTCAGTCAGCTCGCCTTGACTACTGCAATTTTCCTCACTGTATATTTACAATAAAACAAAAAAGGATATGAAATACCACTGCCACCTTTCATTTTTCATTTAAACATAATAATAGCAGCAGAAATGTACTTAGTTCAGGAAAATGTGTATATATACAGTCATTACAAATGAAACTATATATTATATCAATTGCCTCTTTTATTACCGTCGACTGTGAGTGACGTCACTTCCCAATACAAACACGCCCAATAAAATGGCCCCACCCATGTCACTTGATTGACAGGTTTCCGTGTAGACGTTGGAAATTCAAATGCAAAAGGAATTGCGATTCCATTTGAGTTTTGGCAGTTTACATGCACAGTGCAGAGAGAGTGAAAAGACAAATGTGGTAATTAATATTGCTATTTAAATATGAGCTCATAGCTCGTAAGATATGGGAAACAATTGCAAACGGACTTTGCATTTCCATTTTAAATTTGGCAGACACTGTGCGTTCGCTTAAATGAAAATGCAAACGGTAATGCGCGATTTGCATTTGCGTTTGGATTATGTCACATTTTATGCGTCCACAAATTGAACACGCAATTGTAAATACAATTTGCAATTCCTTTTGAATAAAGTCCGGATTATCATTCCATAGTCATCAGTGTCCCTGACATGCACTTGTCTCTGATTCAAGGTAGAAGAAGGAACTTCAAGGTAGAATGAGAAAGTGTGAGGTACAGAAAAGACTCAAGTCCGACTATGAGGACATGGTTTATTTTATTAAAGGCATAGCTGATTCCAGAGTTTACAAGTGTACACAAAGAAACAAGAACACAATAAATCAAGCCCATTATAGAAGGAGATATCCTCACCCCCAACTATTCCCTGACAAAATCCTCTTTTTAAAAAAAAAAAAAAACCTTGACTGGATATCTCCCTCATCCAAAATACAAGGCATTCTGAAATATGGATTTCATGCAGAATCAGTGACAGACTGAATTTAGGGTTGGGACAAACTGTCTTAGTGGTAATTTTAATGTAAAAAACTGGCTGTTATATTTTCTTTTAGCTTTACTATTGGAATGTTATATTACGGCCCAGAGGCACAAGGCTGTTGTCCTGTGATCAGCATTGTAATGTACATCACTACAGAAACCACAATAATAAAAAAAAGGAATACTGAACAGGGGAAAAATCCACATTTACAATGCATTGAGATAGAGGGTATCGAAAAAAGCACATTCACACAAGACTGTGCACCACAAGTCATCCAAAATAAAATAAAATAAAAATATTGGGCATCCACAGCAACCAATCAGAGCACTGGCTTCTGAAACTTGCTGAATGACTTTAATAGGAAAACAAAAAGATGAAAAAAAATGGGGCACTGAAACTTTGCTTTTAGATTCTTCTGCAGATGTTACTTTGACCGAACTCAACTTTTAAGGTTCCATTTAATCATTTATTCCTTTATTTTTTAAATACAATTTTAAATGCGACAAGAGAAGCACAATCACACAGCAAATAGACACATCATTTAAAGTTCGTCTTTAATAAAATGTTCTCTACTCAAAAATAAAAACACGCTTTATTCTCATCATACGAGAGTATGTCTTTCATATAACCTTCGCCGAACAAAAACATCTTACTTAACCAGGAAGAAATGACCACTGTGAATGCTTTATAGATATTTCAGCATTTTCCAACACAAACCCCTGGCCCCAGAACATCTCTACCAAACAGTGGCACCCATACAAGGTCTCAAAGGCCTACTCAGTGCTATATCCTCTACTAAAAAGAGAACAGTTATGTTTTCAAAACAATATTTGATTTTTACTTCGAAGAAAAAAAACATACAGGCTGCAAACAGGGCGTCTATAATGACCTGTCCCTTTTCTAGCTTGAGAAACATGGCCATGTGACGCTAACCTGAGGCAACCGATCATATACGTAACAAGATTTCATAATGAAGCAGTAATCGGGCTTGAAGCTCTTCCTCAGAGACGACTTTTTAGTGCTAAGTGTAACGGGAGCTGAGGGTCTTTTCGGAGGTATGTTCTGTGGTTTTTAAACCGAGTACAGTGGCTGTGGGTAATTGAGCTTCCCCGGTTCACATCCCTTTCTGCCGAGCTAACAAGTGTCACAGCTAGACCCGTTCTCCTCACCCCTACAGTGCCAACTGTGATTTCGATGCTAATGATTCCTTAAAACAAAAATAGAGAAAGAACAAAAAAAGGAAGAGAGAAAACACGGACCAGGCACAAAGAGAGCTGATAAAGGCTTAAAACTATTAATAAAAAGGCAGAACAAGAACAAAAGAAGCCGTTATGCGTTTAAGCTAGAGAATAAAGTAATGAGGAGAGGAGGGAAAAGGGGAGGCACACATTTATATCGAATGAACTCCCCTGTTAGCAGTAAACTATTGAACATATTTACTGAATAATATTTCAGAGAGCTAAAACTGCTACAGAACAAGTCACAAAATACAGTATTGTTAATAAATGCAGTCTCTATTGCAGCTAATGATACTACATCCTACATCTATAGTCTAACCCCCAACTCCGCTTGATACTGATCGAGCTATAATGTCGCTATGAGCTTCATAATGGTTCGAACTTTAGAGACGTTCCCTGTCCCGTTCTGCGAACTCTTCTTACAAAACAACAGACTCTACATGACAACACCATGATCCATGCCTGTGTCAATCTAATATCCGAGCACATTCTCTAGAAGTGCACTTTCATGCCGTTCGCATCATCCTTCATTCATTTTTTTATTTATTTATTTTTTATTCTGAACACAGCGATAGGAATCCCTCTGAGAAAATGAATCCAGACTTGGAATAAAAACACAAAACCAGTCCTTCTTTCTTTTTTTGTCCCTCGTAATACCACGTCTGCCGTCAATAAACATCCCTTTCTGACACGCACACACCCAACTCCTTTACGTATGGCGAGCCGGTCACACAGAGAGATTTAAGCAGGGGGCATGGGGGTGTCTAGTCCAGAGTCTTAAGTCCAGATGAGACAGGAGAATGACCTTTGACCCCCCCCCCCAGAGGAAGAGAGGTGTTGCAATCAGAATTAGTGACAGAGTTTGTCCCCCTCAGAGTCAGTGTTCTGCAGCGGCTACGTGCGGAGCAGCGTGACGGGTCAGGTGCTTGCACGCCCTCACAGGGAGAGAGACAGAGTGAGTGAGAGAGATAGAGGAGAGGGCTGCACGTCCCTCGTTGGTCAGGCGAGCGGTTCGTTTTGAGCCTGTCGCTTCACATCGTTTGCCGTCTCCAGCTTCTGCGCGCAGGTAATGCCGGAAATTTCCGATTGGAGCTTGTGGTGTTTCACCTTTTTTGTTGAATCATGTTTCACACAAGTGTGTCTTCCTGTGGACTCTCAGTGTGGCGGGTTCATGTTGCCATGGCCGCGCTGCTGCTTTTGTTTCTGCTGCATCAGGAGCTGCTCCAGAGCAGAAGGACCGGGCTGCATCATAGAGCTCGACCAGATTGACTACACAAAAAGGGATAGAAGAAAGGGAATATGGAGGGTAATTAAGACTAAAGTAAAATGATAAAAATACATGTCATTGCACATCTATGGTTAAAACAACAACTCTGTTGTTGGCCTGTGAATGTGTATAAAACAGTACACACTAAATGTTAGACAGAAGATCCCATGTTACCTTGAAACTGTCAAGGAGGACAGTGGAGGAGTCCTCCATTGGCATGTCCTGGGCAGCCCAGCTGCTGGTTTGCGCCCCCTGGTGCCAGCTGTTGGTATCTGTCACAGAGGAGGATGAGGCAGAAGGCAGGTAGTCCAACCCAAAGCCGCTCACACCTGAAAGACAGTCATACCAACCATTTAAATGAACAAATATGATTAACAGTTTATTAACTACTACTTGTGATCAATCAGGCCATTTCATTTTAAGAATGTAAATAATACAAGCATAACAACTGCTATTAAATGTATATTCATTCTACATAACATTTACTAAAACATACAAATAATTTAAAATTAAACAAAGTGGGTGGGGGGGGGGGGGGGGGTTGAACTTGTAAAATATCTGTAAAATGAACAGACTTTCTACTTCTTTATTCTATAATCCTGTTGTAGTATTTTGTAGTAATATGAATATAAAGAAAGTAAACACCATAGCCTACAGTGCAGTCTGACACTGGCCAGTGGTAATAAAGTTGACTAAAAGAAGAGACACATAAACCAACAGAGCACACTCTCTGCATGGGAATAACCAGCATTACCAGTCTTCTCAGCCTTCCAGCGATCGGTACCACGGCGATCTCTGCTGTCAGGCGTCCCAATGGGGCCGAAGTTGGAAAAGGGCAGAGAGCCATGGCTGTGGGTGGGTGGGGATGAAGGCAGGCTGCTTGGGTTGGAAGAGTGAGGGGACTGACTGGCTGGTGTAGAATGATCTATAACAACAAAAGATAGGAACAAATCATTAACAAACTGATCCCCTGTACAATCTAAAATTACGGCTATGAACAAAATTAAACATCCTTATATGATTTCTGATTCTACAGTAAATCAAAATCACAACATGGTACCTGAGCTAGCAGGAATGGAAGGGGACCATGGATTTCCTTCAAACAGGGAGTAGAGTGAAGGCTCCTGGTGCATCATGGGTATGTCCGGCTTAGACACAGGAGTCATATTTTTACCATAGGCTTCGCTAAAAATGCTGTTCTGGTAGGAGTTCTCCTGTAAACAACAACAAAAGCAATTTAATCAATATTTTGACTTTTCTATTTGCCTTTTTGCGACTAGCTTTGATAGATATACTGGAGATAGGTCAGAAAAAGGGGAGAATGCTATCGGGAAAATATCGGGTTATTGCAGTTCATAATAAGTTTTTATTAAAAATGATTTTTATTTTCATTACCAGTCAAAGCATGTTTGGAAAGTAAGAATATAGCAACACCCAGTCCAAAAAAAAAACACAAAAACTGGTTATGTTTAGAATGAAAACACTGCCACCTGGTGACTTTTGTTTTAAAATGCAAGTCTAAAGTGATTGTTTGAGAAAGAGAAAAGCAGCTTTAGGCTACCTGAATGGAAAATCGGGGGAGAAGAGAGGATTGACCAATCACATCAGCTCCACTGTCTAGTCGGGACTGATTTGGCAGCTACAGAGGGAGAGAAGCAAAAAAGATGAGAACTCCGCAATAGACATGCAAGTTCCAACACAGATCAATCATTTCCAACAGACCACAGTAGTAGGAAAAAATATAGATTTCCAGAAAGCCAAACATTATTTATAACAAATATTTTTTATAAAATTATTTTAATAAACAAAAATAAATTATACCAAGATATTAATTTAAATCTGAACAGCCTTCTTCAATATGGTTTTAAAAGTATTCCAGGATGTGCCTCGTGAAGTTACATGTGTCCCGTACATTTATAATTCCTTAGTTTCAATTACTTTTATTATATGTGTATTCCCATATGTGGAAAACAGTAATAACAATTTAGTAGGTATTTCCAAACTTTTAACTGCTGTTGGACAAAGGAAACAGATTTTTTTGTTTTGATTTTTTAATCCACAGAAGCATATAAATTCTATATCCACTCCAGCCTGACGACATGATAGGAGGAGAACTACATACAAACATGTTCCTTCCAGGAGCAGAATTAAGAGGGCCAGCCAAGGCCTGGTAGAAATCATGAGGTTTAGTAAAGAGCAGCTCCTCCTCCTCCTCAAAGTCCACCAGAGTCTTTAACAGGTCTGGGGGCAGAAGAGGGGAGCTCTTGTTGTCCTAGTGAAAGACGAGGCACAAAGGGGAAGGAAGGAGAGACAGAGGGAGGGAGGGAGGAAAAGGGATGAGAGAAAAAGGATGTAAGAAAAAAGGAAGCAGCCTGTCATAGCTGAGAGAAAAACAGCAGCCTGTGAAGATTAGTGCGATTCTCAACCTGACTTCTGTTCACGGCCTGTGATAAATCTGTTTGACTTACTCAAAAGTAAAATAGTCTTTCAAACAACACAGAAACGCATCTCAGAATGCTTCACAGCAGTTAAGACAGCTAGAGGTGGAAACGTGAAAGAAGAGATGAAAAATTAGAAAGCATGCACAACTCAACAAGCGCGGAGATCAAGTTTCAATAAAACAAAGTATGGCTGTAAATGATCCCCAGCTAAAGCCGGAAAACTATGATAATCAGAGTCATAACAGATATTGTACAGATGCTAAGCCCATAGAAACCAAAGGCAAGTGGAAGCAATTGACTGAGAATAAGGACTGAAGCTGTGTTCGGAAAGGAATGCTCGCTTACTACTTAGGGAACACTGCGCCAAGCAGTACACTATTAATAAATAACATGAACACATTATGAAAAGATGAACGTTTAAAGCATTTATGAACTATATTGCATGTTTAACCTCATGTTGTCCTTTTTAAATTCATGAATGATGAAAGTTATTAATTTGGAAATAGAAATATTTAAAATCCAAATCGGTTTAAAACGTCTTGCCACTTGGCAGTCTGAAAAACGGCCGACTTCTCTCAGGAGATGTATACAGGACTTAAATAATTTAAACCCTGCCCTTTGCATGATCATTTTGCACCATTTTTGAGTGCAATGGCCACATCTCAAAATACAATCCACAGCCGGTCCAAAGAACCATGTACCCATTTCTTTTCTTTATGATGATGCGCTACTCTCAGATGTGCGACACAACACAGAAGATATTATCTGTCACTACTTCCGTTTCGTTTTTGTATTGATCAAATAATTTGCATGAGGGACAAAAAAAAAATCTTACTGAACCTATAATTTTGGTAGTTTATGTAAATAAATTAGATATTATATATTAACTATAGTATTTATTAAAACAATATTCATTTTTCTATTGTTATTTCACATTTTCTACACACAGTGTGAATACTAAATATTGAGTAATAGGATATTATGCTATTATCATATTATGTTAAGCCCGTCTGTAACATAACTACATTTGTCTAAACAGAGAAGACAAAGAATGCTCACTTCGTATGGAGGGCCTCTGGGCATGTTCTCCTGGTCAGGGCAGAAGACTCCAGGCTGACGTTTGCTCATCCTGTCCCCCATTCCGCTCCTGCCCTCTCCTCCCATGTGGTAAGAAGGCTCCCAGTAGAAATCTTGCATTTTGACCTCCGGAAACTTCATCTTCTTGTCCATGCTGGGCTGAGGAGGCTGCATGCTCATGGGGTGATCAAAGAGTTTCATTGGGTCCTGGGTGGGCATGAAGAAAGGCTGTTTGACTGGCATCTGCATGGGCATCTTCTGCATGGTGGGCTGAGTTTGGTGCTGGTTCCACATTTGACCAGGCTGTTCAGGCACCTGCATGTAAGACTGCAAGAACAAAATAAAATTAGAGAAAATAGAGACATTACCCAACAAGGTCAGTAACATCCATGTTTCTAAGTAGTTGCCATGGTAATCGGACTTGTCATAGAAACAGCAGAGCAGATATTGAACCTCAGCACCACAAGAGCCAATGAAATGGGCATAATAAGCCAAACAAAAGCGTCACGTTACCTGTTGCATGCTGTGATGATGTGGTGGACTTTTTCCAAGCTGGGAGCTCTGCTTTGTGGGCGACTGCTGCTGCTGCTGTTGTTGTTGTACTTGAAGCTGTACAGATTGTTGCAAGGCCTGCTGTGTAGGGGAAGGCTGTGGAGGGCCTTGGTTTAGGGCTCCAGGACCCGAGGGTCTCTGCTGGCTGTAGGGAATGTGTGAGGGTTTCCCCGTCTGGACCGGATTGGCAGATTGAGGGTGGGAAGCAGTCTGGAGGAACGGTGCAGGTACGGATACACCTGTTGGGAAGGTAAAACCTGGGCTCAGGGAGAATGCCACAGGAGGAGGGATCACATATGCTGGTGGGGGGAAACCTGAAGAAGAAAAAAAAAAAGGAAGTGAGGAAGTGAAGAGCCCATGAGTTAATAATGTTCAGGTGTGGAATTTAGGAAGTGTGTGAGGGTACCTGGTCTGCTGGGCAGAGGGGGGAAAGCTCCTGGGTGATGGATGGGGATAAACTGTGAAGAGCATGTTGTTTGAGTCTGTGTGACTGGAGTCTTCCTCGCTTCAGACACTGGAGTCTTCCTCATCTCAGTCTGAGTCTTCACCTTGCAGCAAATCAAAGCGAAGATCAGGTGGTGTTGACACATTTGAAAAAGAATTACAACAAAATAAGGCTCTCTCTTACCTGTTTCCCAAACTCTGTTGTTTTATCATGACTGTTTTTCTTCACCTCGCTCTTTCTCTTGCCCTCTTTCTTCTGCTCGTTCTTCCCTTGTATTCCATTTCCTTTATTAAATCCAGCTCTGTCCTTCCCTGCATCCCTCTGGTTCTGGATCGGTTCTCTACTCTGCTCTCGAGGTTTGATGTTCTCTTTGAAGGTGACCACAGGTCTCTCACTGCCATCCAGCCCACTGTTCTGATTCTTTCCTGCCGAGAGGACCGACTTCAGGCCCTGGGTGCTGTCGTTCGGGGTCTGCTCACCATTAGATGACTCCTGGAGGACAGGTGAGTCATTTTCCTCTGGCTCTTCCACTACCATCTCAGGGATATCAGTGATGAAGAGCAGAAGGCCATCACTTATGCGACACTGGATCAACCTGTTGATGCCAAAAGTAAAAATTACGTTTTTGCACACACACACAAGAAAATGGAACAAATCAAAAAAGGGGGACAAATGCAAATAAAAGCAAAGAAAAATTAAGATGACAGACTTCAAGAAAGTCCAAGAAAGCCCGAGAAATGAGGAGTAGAAAATGAAACAACAGCTTACCGTGGTTGGTTGTCAGCCACCCACTTGCCTACGCTGATGAGTCTCTGGTGTCGGGAATGAATTAACAGGCTCTCTTTGCCAACCACGATACTCTGATGCCCTTTAGAGAAGTCCAGCATTCTGAAACCATTAAATAACAGCCTTAAGAGAACAAATACAGCTAAAATAATCATGTGTGTGAAATAAGGAGTTAAAACAAGAACAGATCAATTAATCATGAAGAATTACCGCAGAGCAGGCCGAAGGGCTAGAAAGCCCTGCAGTTCAAACTCCTCGGGAAGTGGAATCACTGTGAAACAAACAACCATGGCTATTAACAAAAAAAAAAAAAAGAAACGTTCATGAGCAAATTCCAGCGTGTGATGCAGTGCTCACTACCTGACACATTTGACACATCCTCCTCCTTAGGCTGAAAGCTGTTCAGAATGGACACCAGCCATGGCCAGATGCTGTGAGATGCCAAAGATGTGTCATCTTAACACTATTCAATACCTCAAAATCTTTGCTCAAGCAGAATTATTTTAAAAGACAAAAACAGACATTCCGTGCAATGGATGGTGGGTATTGTTGCTGGGATTATGCAAATTCTGGATTAAAGAGACTCGGGCTATTTAGAAACTACCTCAAGTTCCCAGTCAAATATAAACACATTCAAATGCGAAATCAACTATCTTCGGTTTTGAAATAGTGTTCAGTACTATGGTCAAAGGAGAAAAAGAAGCCTTTCTTACTACTGTTGCTTGTCCATAGCACTTTCATTAAACACACTGGGTCGAAGCCTCAGCCAGTCCAGAGACACTTTGATGGCAGGAAGAGGGCACTCCCCCATGATCTCCTCTCGGTTCTTATTGAGTAAAGCTCGGCTTAGCATCACACCCAGGAAAGACACTAGGGAAAGACATTTACATTATAACATTGCACCAACTAGAGTTACATGTTTTATTTGCAGAATCTATCACCACATTTTAAACATTTTACAGAACGACATTATAATTTAGATTTTCTTCAATGGTCCCAATAATAATCAATCATGGGTAGTCAGGTTTCAACATTTCACACTATATTTCTATATTTATTAGGTCAATAAACCAGCGAAACAACCAAAAACATTTAGAGCTAAAAGTGGTATTACACTAGCGTTTAAATATTTGGGGGTAATACGATTATTTTTTTATCACTCATTCATCAAGGATGCATTACATTTCAAAAGTCAAAGTAATGCCATTTATTACATTACAAAAGATTTACATTTAAAACAAATGTCACTATCATGTGAACTCTATTCCAGGACTCAAAAAAAAAAATTGTATCACTGTTTTCACAAAAATATTAAGCGGCACAACTGTTTCTGACACTGATAATAATAAGAAATGTTTCTTGAGCACCAAGCCAGCATATTAGAATGATTTCTGAAAGATCATGTGACACTGAAGAATCGAGTAACAGCTGCTGAAAATTCAGCTTTGCATCACAGGATGCACTTTTTACTGTATTTTGGATCAAATAAATAGAAACTTGTTAAGAAATTACCCCCCTTAAACTTTTGAATGGTAGCGAGTATCTTTCAAAATTACAAGCGGTAATGTGCTTAACCCAGAATTTAAATAGACCATGAGACATGGCTTGAGAACAGTGTGAAAAGAAAGCCATACTGAAGAGGCCGAGGAGCTGAATCCAGCTGATCTGCTCATCCGAGCTGTAGCTGTGCTCATCTGCCTCATTGCTGAAGTCTCGGAGGTGGTGCAGTTCAAAAAGGTTTATCACTGTGATGTGGACCAGCTGCTGGGAGCTGAAGGCTTTCTGCAAAATCAGCCTCTGTGGAACGAATTAGTAGGGAGATTAAGGAGCATGCAAATTCAAACTTAAGGCCAATTTATACTTCTGCGTCGAGGGTACGCCGTAGTGTACGTCGTAGGCTACGCACGTAGGTGACGCCGTCGTGAGCATTTATACTTCTGCGTTATGTCTGCGTTGCTCTGCAGTTGCACCGCCGAAACGCTAGTTGGCGGGGGGCGGGTTTTAATGTTCCACTGTGTTTAGATTCCGACGTTGGAGGAAATCTCTCTCCACGAATTCGCTGCCATCTGGCAGTCTTTGTATTCTGCAGAAGACGAGTCATACAGATGGCTGTATTTCCGCACTTCTTCAACTAATCGCTCGGTCACTTGGTCCATTTCCATTTTCTTCACTGAACTTTCACCTGAACTTCTGAATTTAAAAATGGCGGGCGGTGCAGAAGAACACGCCGGAAATGCGTAGCCGGAAATGCGATGCTACCAAGCCGACCAATCACAGATCTTGCGGTCCGCGTCGCCGCGACGCGTAGTTACATTTTTGAGGAGGTGCGCGTCAGGGTACGGCGAAGGGTACGACGTATGGTACACGTCAATGCGTATGCTACGCCGTACCTTCTACGCGCACCCGACGCAGAAGTATAAATTGGCCTTAAGAAAGACTAATGAGACAGAAATCTGTCAAAAAACTGCCACCTTACGTTAATGGGGCAAAATGACATGAAGTGCTACAGCTGGTGGTTTTGGCCTTACCTGGAACTGCTCCTCTAGTTTCTCTCTCAGGGTGTTCAACTTATCCAGGCTTTTGCAGAAATAAACATGGCCGTGGAACTTGATGAAGGCCTTAATAAAATCAGACACGCTCCATTTTGTTTTGACCTCATCACGGCTGTGGATTAAACAGACATAGGAGAATTAAGCACTAGTTTCCTATTTACATATGATAGTGTGAGCAAAACTTTATGATCCAATAAATGTAAATATTCTGACCTTTCTAGGGCCTTGGAAAGAGCTTTCTGTAGGTTGGTGGAGGCAGCTGGAAAGGGGAATTTGACAGCAATGCTTCTGCAGTAGTAGAAGATTGTTGTGAGGTGGTCTCCTTTAGAGGAAGCCAGGATGGCCAGTTGATTGTAAGGTTGACCTGAGAGCAGAGGGGAAAATATCACTTTTAATTCATTCGTTTTATATATATTCACATGTCAGTGGTGTGCTTGAGAATGTGAAAACAAACCAACCATTTGAGGGAACAAGTTGAGCTGCATGTCTGTAGTACGACTCAGCCTGGCTGGTTTGGTTCCGATAACGTGCTGTGGATTGCATAAAATTAACCACAACCAATTAAATCCTTCCATTCTTTCATATTCATAAAAGCAGCAAAGCAGTTTGCTGGTGTTCTCGGGAAACTAGCTACAAGAAATCTGAGTGAGCTCACCAATGTCTCCAAGATGGACAAGACAGTGCTGGCAGATGTAGGCACAGGAGCTGGGTTGGGGCTTCACTATGGCACTGGTGCTGCTCTGTTTATTGCTGATGATGCCAAGCTGAGATGACTTCACACGGCAAGGCAAGTCCACATTAAACACCGTGCACAGCTCCTGCAACAGCTAAGGATCAAGAGAGAGAGATTTATATATATATATATATATATATATATATATATATATATATATATATATATATATATATATATATATATATATATATATATATATATATATAAAAAAATAAAAGTAGGGCTGGACGATATGACCAAAAATCAAAACCTTGAATGATTCTTTTATTTTTGTTTGTTAGCTCTTACAGTTCACTGGCAAGGTTTGTACTATAAATATGTTCAAATATTAAAGGTGGTATGTTTTTCTAATAAAAGAGTGCATTTCTTATCTTTGTGATTTGAAAATAATTAAAGGAAACACATTCTTTATGGTTATTCAATGAGTATTTAGAATAAAACAAATGCCTGAAATGAAAAGTATTATGAAAAAAGTACAATTTCAGTTGTAATGTAAAAAGCAAGTTTCCTAAAAAGGTAGAAAATAACTTTTTTATTTTATTTATTGTTTTGCAAAAAAAATAAATAAATGAGTTTAAATACTGCCATATCAAAAGTAGAAAATAACCAGCATCTCTTGCAAACAAAATACATTTTAAATATTGACATGTGAATAGTAGAAAATAATAATTTGCATCTCCATTAAACAAATATTGTAAATAATGCCATGTGCAAAAATGTAAATAGAACACTGCTGATTAAGAGCAAGAGCAGGGCTTGGACATGGCACCTGTAATGGCTCAGCAGGCTGTATATCCTGTGAGCTCATAACGTTATAGATGAGAATCTGACTCATGATCACTGCTGCATGTGACCTTCATTTCAGTGATCTTGTCCGGTCACTCCATATGCACAAGTATTTACTCTAGTTTCTTACTGGCCATTCACATAGAAGGCATCTTTGCACCTAAAAACGCAGAACAAAGAGCTCAGGAATGTAAAAAAAACAACAAAAAACAGTGCAGACTGCCTCCTCCGCCATGTTGCCACAGCAACTTGGTACTGTAAACAGAAGATCACAACGCTCGCCCAGCCTCCACGGTCTTCTGATTGGTCCACTGTTTTGGAACTGACATTGATGAGTGAAGCTGTGTGTAAAAGTTGAAATTCTCTTAACTTGACACCGCATCTTAAAAAAAGCACACTCGTGCGAAATGCTGCAAAAGACGCAGGTCGGTTAAAGGTTCTGAATTTTGGTTTCGATTACTTTTCGTTTAATCGTCCAGCTCTTTATAAAAGGCACTAAGGCTCTGTTCTCAACTAAGAACAGCAGACTGGCATAACAATTTGTCATGTGACACAAATCTGGTCTGTGGTTAACAATGAGCATAACAATGAACACTGTACAATAACGCATCTTACTTGTGTGTAGAATCCACTAGCTGCCTCAAGAAACAGGGAGAGATTGGCCTGAACTTCACTTCGAATGGGATTGGCCCTGTTCTTAGCTTGACTCTGTAGTGTGGTTATTTGATTCTTAAAAGCATGGTTCCAGCTAAAACAAAAGTGAGACAAGATAGTAAATCAGATATTTTCAACAAAATACACAAAACCAGGATTTCTGCATGTCAATTACATATAGCATTGTTATTGGTTTTCTTACAGATCTTGTTCCACTTTCTTGTCCAGGGCGTACTCCAGGTCTGTAACCAGCATTTTCTGGTACAAGTCCTGAAGAGCCTGCCTTGACGTCCAGACCTCTGCGGCACCAAGCTTTGAATCTGCATGACATACGGAGTGGAACATGTTAAACAGCTAACACTGCAGCCGCACTGTAGGATGTGACTGACGGAGTCTAACAGCGCCTTTCTGTTCATTTGGAGAAAGACCTGCACGTCTTAGTAACCACATTCAATGCCATGGTTACCAGAGTGACAGTGATAAGATGACAAATGCGAAATATAGAAATAGACTCCAAGCAACCTCAACATCACATCAATAATTTTAATAATATGTGCAACTTAAAACCAACGCACTCATATTATCAATATTTTAAAGATTACACATTAGATAAACATCTAAATACCATGATATAGACACTAAAAGACATGTTTAAAGTCCTAACTAAATGGACTAAAGTAGCACATACCTGTCATGTCAGCCTTCAGGGCCTCTGCCTGCCTGCTCAAAACAAGAAATGAATGTGTTAATTAATGAGGAGATGGTTGAAGAGAGAATCATTGAGCAAGGTCTGGTGAACACAGCTCTGGAGTGAACAGGAAAGAAATCACAGTTCAGGGCTTCATTAATATACATTCTCAATCTCAAGTGCATTTTGGACATTTTTTTTTCTTTTTTTCAAGCACATAGCTCAAGTGATTAGTGATAACATTCGATTATATTTTAATTTAAAAGGCATAATTTCAATTAGGGGGAAAAAACTTTTGGCTTCTCTCCTGAGGCCACAAGAGGACTTATCGTGCAAAATATTATGAACGTTTCTTCAGAGTGGAATAAAATAACAGTTATCTTTGAAAAAAAGTGCATAATGTTTAATTATATAAAGTTTATAAACCATAAATATTTAATAAAGTTGCTTAAACAATTAGAAGGAAAAAAAACGATGGTGTCGATGTTTAAATCATTTAAAATGAGAATGTAAGTGTGCTCACCCCATTTTTGTTTGTAAGAAAAAATAATCGCAATATATATCGCAGAAAAATAAAATATCGCAATGTCATTTTTTCCCAATATCGTGCAGCCCTACCGAGAACCGTGGATTTTCACTGGTATCGGTACCGAATACTGAAATTTTGGTACCGTGACAACACTAGTGTATGCCTACTGTGAAATTACCACATCAAACGTGACGTGCTAACATGGATGCAACTGAAGCCGCCGGGTTTGCTTCAGAGAAATTTTTTTTTAAGAAGCTTCCCAATGGAAACCTCAAGACGCACGCCTGTTTCACACAATCCGTCTGCAGTCCGTGTGCATTTCATATGTGGTGCAGAAGCTCATACTCATTGTGCTTTCACACAGGACGCGTTTGCAGTCCGCTACTCGGTACGTGAACGATTGCTGCACTGCTGCAGACGCACCGCTACTGGAACACACTGACGGACCGCAACCGCGTGAACGCTGGAATCCGTTAACATGGGTGCGTAATAAAAATACGAAACACATTAGGGCTGTCAATTTTGAGAAAAATCTCATTCAAACGGATATCGAATATCATGCAATGTAAAAAATTAATCTATGCCCACCACTAATATATATATATATTATAGAGGTTTACAATTTTAATTAATTCTTGCAAATGTATCCAAGACCATCAAAAAAACCCAGTTTGATAAGATGGTAACATTTAGAGCAGCAGTTCAACACAAATCATCAGTACAACCACAATGTACAAAATTTAATAGAAAATATCATACAAAGCTAAATGTTCTGCAAGGCATAAAAAACATGTCGTACAAGATCATTGAAATATAAAATTTTGTGACTATGCAGCACTGGACCAGTTGGGGAAGTGACAATTCAAACAGCTGGCTTGAAAGTCTCTTAACAGTCGACTACAACTTGACTGTTGACTTCATAAAGTGATCTGATTACATTAAAGCATAACAACATACAGCTTTTCTGTTGTCCCTGTTTCAGCAAGTACAAACCATAGTACTTAAGACATGTTCTCAACTCACTGTCAGTTTGGAGCAGAAATGTGCATCATCACAGCATCATCATTCCTTCACAACACTCCTGAAGAACAAACGCATCCACTCAGCACACTGCTGACAACCTTTCACGTTCAAATGGCCTGGATTTGTCATTACCAGCCACTAATTTCATTTACAAACTCCCTTGGTCGATTCATGTAACACTGTTTTGAACTAACCCAAGGTTACTGAAGCATGTCAGATGCAAAAACAATGACTTGCATACCTGAAATTCTCACAGATAAGGTCTCAGAAAGTCTAAAGAAAACTCTTTAGAAAATCATGTTGATTTTGTTCCGAATCTAAACGTTATTGGTCCAAATCGATATGTCCTACAGCTAAAACGATCGAGCGACACGACTAAAACAAGGTCAAACACACTTGTAAACCATATAAATGAATAACATTTAATAACATAACAGCTTTATTAAAACGTATTACACCAGTTCACTGTCACCATTGGCTCATCCCTGTAATATATTATTCAACCTGAAATGAAAGGAAACCCGTGTACAGCAGATACGTAACAAATGAAGCCTTGTTTTTTAGGTAGATTTTGAAGATGACTAGTCACCCGAAGCTTTAATGTGACTAATGTATCGAGCATGTGTGACTGGACTGTTTTCTGACTTCATCCAGTGGTATGTTTGTAGCTAACGCGGGCTAACACAGCACAGCACCTAGCATGCCCTCCCACAACAGCTGCTATGTAGACACGAGTTATCGTTAACGTTACATCAAGTAAATGTCGCGATTTGTCCAACCGCCCATTCAATCCTTTTTGCAATATTTAGGTCAAAATGTCAGCAGCTTCTGTCTGTTTTCAGTTTCGTGTCTCGTTTACAGGTTCGCATGCTAACTAGCCTAGCGTCTAGCACTCCCAGCCAATGGTAGCCGAGCAACATTCCGATGAACCACATTGGGCCTCAACGATAAAAACACGGACTCGGTCGCCAATTCCAGCCCTAGAATATCCGGATTTTACTTACCGTAAGTATTGGGCGCAGAGGTTCATCCTGTGGGATTACCAGTCTTTTAGACAACGACAGGTTCACAAGCTAAATCTACTCCCGGCGCCATATTGTCCATCACATCGTCATTGGTAGAAACGGACCAGACGTACACACAGGAGCGCGCTGAACTACGTCACAGACCCCGCCCCCTCACTTTTCATAGCTTGTCCAAATCCAGACTGTGCGTGCATCGAAGCGAGGATAAATACTTTAAAGGGTCCATACAGTTTGACCTCTTATTAAACTAAATCTACGGGGTATAATTCTAGTGTGCTACACTGCAAGCAATACAAATATGCTACTGTTATTAAACGTTTCCTGCTAAGCTTTAACATCAATATATATTTTAAAGCGCAATCTCGGTTTAAAAAGAAAAAAAGTGTGTCAAATAAAAGAATGGCAACTGGCACTGGCAAATTAAACAGCCACAAAACCTTTTCCCTGATTGTGGCGCCCTGGTTGGAGGCATAGTCAACACATTTGACAAGAATGTTTATCAAAAGGAAACCTCACCAACTTTCTTGTACCAAGTTATTTGCACAAACCCTTGCAATATTCACTCATGCTTCTAGTCCTTTATGTTTTGAGGGCTCTGATGGGTTTTGTGAGTAAAGAACTGATAATCCACTGGTTGCATTTGCTTATAGAGAGAAAAAAACTGCATAACATCTCCAATATAATGATTTGTTAAACTGAGTTGTTTTCACCATTTGAAACATGTTTGAGAGCTTTATATAGCTTGTTTTGCAATTGATTAGTGACTATAGTGCTTCCATATTCAAATGCATGTCATCAAGGATGGTGTTCGTTGTACTGATAAACACATAACTGATGCCATGCCAAATATGTGAGGGAAAATCTTAAATCTAATAATTTAAAAGACTTCAACTAAGGCTGAACTAAGAAAAAAATGGCATTGATTCAAAACTGAAAACAAGTCTAATTCATTACATTTATTCATTGACTGTAGCAGACCCTATTATCCAAATTGACTTACAGATGAGAATAACACAAGCAGAAGTGATTAATCCAAGCAGCTCTGTTCGCAGGTGGACTTTTAATTACATTTGCGAAATATATTGGACAGCATTTGCTGCTGACTAGTTATGATTGGCTTGAGAATAGTCTGAGAGAGACAAATCCACTAAGGCATTGTTCAAATTGATCCATGATTCACACCTTGCAGCCATAGGACCTTTTGTTTGAGACAGAGGCAGTCAGTGTTAATGAGGGCCACTGGCTTGCCTCTCTTGACTGCTTGTCTGCACATGATGTGTGTATTGAATGTATTTTTAGTGTTGACAAACATGGGGTGCAAATGCGGTTTTCCCACAGGGCAAACCAATCTGCCGCACTCTCTAAGAAATGTCTGTAAAAAAATAAGACACATTGTGTTAAAGGAAATTTCCATATTGATTTTCCATTGGTGTTTTACTGTATTTTGAATTATGCATTGTTGTGTTTAAAGATTAAAGGATATGTCTGTAAAATCAATAACTAGTGTCCTGGCAGAAAATAAACACACTTTTTTTTTATTTTTTTTTTATTTTTTTCAGAAGTTTTCTTACAATGTACTAACATTGATAAATTTATTATTTTTTAGCAGTTGTGTGGGATAATAGACTCCAAGATTATAAAAGGAAAGCTATGCAGCTGTTCAGAAACACCTGTTTGTGTCCATTTTTGGCATATAGTCTTATTTGTGTGTCACCCAATGATGGGCCTCAGCTTATATTCTTTCAGAAGGTTCATTTTAGGAATTTTCTGGCTTTTAGGCATACACATTACAGTACACCACATTCAGTTTGATTCTTTGGCACTTTTAATTCATCTAAAATTATTTTCAAACAGCTATTTTATTAGGCCTTTATCTTAAGTAAATGTAAAGCTGTGCAATAACAACAATCACATTTAAATATTTTCACCTGGAAAAGCATATTATAATATATATATATATTAATTAAAAGAAATGTTTTTTGTTGTTGTTGTTGTTGTTGTTGTTTTTTACATTTAGCCCTGTCTTACAATAAAGGCTCTTTATATTTTGTCTGCTATGTGAGTGCCTGCACGTGGTTTATTTTTGTTTCTTGCAATGGAATCCACTTTTTGTTTTTGACCATTAATTTAATTTTGCATAAATTTATAAATATATCAATTGTACATTTTATATATATATAATTTTAAAATTTTAAAATATTATATGTATCAGGTATGCAATTATTTATTTTCTGATCTGTCATATGATCTTTTGATATCTGAAAATGTTTGTCATGTTCTAAGATAAAAACTGAAATTAGAAACACTAAAAGAATCGGAAACGTTAAGAGAAAACAGTTATAAAGATGAATCGGAACTGAAAGCCATGTTCCTTTAAGTGCGCAGGATCAGATCACAGTGACGCTCTGCCTCTCGCGCCTGCCGCAGCCTCATGAGCCTCGCCTCTTACTGCAGTCTCACAACAAAACAAAAGGCCTTAAAATCCGCGACAAAATGACGGAGACCACTAGAACACATGTCATTTTGCTGTCATGTGGAAGTTTCAACCCCATCACGAAGGGACACCTTCATATGTTCGGTGAGTATTTCGCCTATTCTGGATGGAGTGGACGCGCGAGCTGATTTTTAATCCATCCGTGTGTTGAATGTGTATGTAAAGGGGATTCATGGTGACAGTGATGATTTCAGACATTGTGATGTCACGCTTGATGATCGATTAGATGTTTCTGTAATAAATTCTTAGTGACGTTCGCTGTCCAAAGCGGAGGTGCTGAAATGGGCGACAGCCTAAAAACCCTGAAGAATCAAATCGCTTCTAGGTTCAGATGATGGTGCTGCGCAGCCGCATTTTTAGCAAAGACATCTTTATATTCATCCACTATTTTGCGGAAGCAAGCAATATAAAACTATGATTTATGATATTTCAACACACGTAATTAATCATGACTTCTGCGAATGATACTTGGCATGCTAGAGCGCTTATGTGAGGACAAATAACAATCAGCACTGTACATTTAACGTAATATGATATGAATATGCACGTTGAAAGTCCAAGAGACTTTAATATAGACTGACCTTCTTGCGGCATCTAAGGAGCTTTTGATATTAATTTCGACCTATGGCAAGTTAAATATATTTAAGTTTAGTTTTAATTGATGCATTTAAATATGTTCGCATCCTTTTAACTTCCCAAAATAAATTGTCATGTCTACTTGATTTTATACGTTTCCAGAGATTCAACTTGACTTTCTTCGTTTTAATAGGCTAAAGTGGTTGAGAGTGTAATGAATGTATCGCTATTAGTTTCAGTCATTAAACAGTCAATAGAGCATTCAATTAAATTTCAATTCAGGATGAATGTTTTATACCACAAGAAAATATATTGAACAAATATATGTGAAAGCATGAAAACCAGTAAAAATATATATATTTTTTAATTAAAATGATCAGGACAGAAAGTCACTGCTCCATAAACATGTATGACCAAAACAAATTAAAACCAAAAGACTTTTAATAAGGCCACCTTGTGTAGCGAAACAAGACCACATAAATGATTGTGCTCTTATGTTCCATTTGGGGAGCCCTGGAGTATTTCTCAGAAATAATTAGCTTAATACTTCATGACTTTAAAATTATAAACTAAGTTTCAGCTTGATTTATCCTCCAATAAATACTGATATGTGACCCATGTTTTAGGTGTAAACATGATTAAATGCAATGCATTTTCACAAGTTGAATCACAATGTTCTTTCTCTCAGTACACTACTGTCTGATGTTTATTTTGATTTATTTCATTGTGCTTTCTATAATGACAGAATATTGACAGAATGTTAAGAATACAAAACTTTGCCTACGGGTTTAATTAGGTCAGAGGAACTTGTTAAACAAATATGAATTTGTATATATAATAAACAATTTAAGTAAATCTCAAAAGAACACAGGGGTTTAAGGTTGGTTGCTTGCACTGAAATATGCATTTATACTGTATGTGATAGAAACTTAAGAGTGCATGTGGGAAAGGAAGAGACTTTCAGAGAGAAAGAGAGAGAGATTTCTTCCATCATCTCCACATTTCAGTGTGCCAATAAATATACAAGGGGAAAATAACTTAGGAGCTTGGTAGTTTCCTTAATTCAGTTACTGCAGCTGTATTTCTCAGAGCATAAGCAAGAAGAGGAGTACCGCCACCACAGTTTGATCAATACATTTCCACTGTTTTTCCCTTGAAGCAAAAGCATCTGCGTGTTCATGACCTAATTTTTAAGCCTTCTTCTATTGCATGCATTTGCATATATTGAAGTACAAAATTAAAAAAAGGGGGTTTATGGCTTATTCTGAGCAATGCTTCTGACGGAGAATATGATTTTAAAAATATATTCGATTTCTAGCATTTTATTTATTAAGCATTGAATATTTTGGTTTCTGTAGCCTCTGCTTTTCGATATGGCCTCATTTTTTTCTTTCTTTGTAGTTTGTTTTGCAGACAAGAGATATTTTCTTAGGAGATTTGTTCAGATTATTTCATTTTATGTCTCCCCCAGCAGGAGATCTTGTTTCTGACATTCACTTCTGTCAATATTTTCACGGGGCTGGGGGTGTGAGGTTAAATTAGACAGATGAAGAATACATGCTTACATGGTGAGAGGAATCAGATATCAGTCATCAAAGTTAAAACAGAGGTGCTGTTCTCACATAAAAGTTGTTTCACTTTTTTTATGTATCTAAGAGAATTGCTTTCATCCAGTCTACGTTTATAACATGGCATATAGTGTGTAACAGACAACAAAAAACTGCTCATGAAATAACAAGGTAAACTGTTTGGTTTGCAGAAAAAGCCAGAGAGTGCCTAAACAAGACTGGACGATTCATTGTGATTGGGGGTATCATCTCACCTGTACATGATTCCTATGGCAAACCGGTAAGAAAATCTGTTCGTTTTAAGGTCTAAAGTTGTTCTACTATTGTATATTTAAGCAATGACTACATGCTAAATGTAATATCCAAGAAAGAGAGTGCTATTGATTTTTTATTTGTAGATAATCACATCTGTATCGATGTTGAGGCCAATGCTGTGTGTAGAATTGCAGTTCAGTAACTTACATTTTTAGATACATTACCAGTTGCTTTGCCTATTTTTGTTTTGCCATCTGACACAGCTCCAACGAAAGCCACTGCACAACCGTTGCGCATCTTATTGGTGTTCCTGAATGAATCAGTGTTTTTGAACGAACTGTTTTAGTAAATGATCCAGTAACTTGCTCATAAAAAACACTTATTTTGTTCTTAAATGAATCAACATTTTTGAATGAATTTGTCAAGAAAATTATTCCCAACTCGATCATCATTCATATGAAAGTCACTTGACGTCATCTACTGGTGTATCTATGTAAAAAGAGTCAAGAAATCGAGGTCAGATTCCTGGTTGTATGAATTCCTACTGATCTGCATTGCCGGTTTTAATCTGAATTATACGAATCATCTCTAATATTTTCAACAGAACCCTGAATTAAAAAGAACATTGGCCTAGTTTTCTTCACTCTTAGCAACAAAATATGAATAATAAATGCTTTAGAAAGCAGGATTCAGTCATTCCAACTTAAACCCTTTGTGATGGGAGAGGTATAACACGTGTGGAAGAAACTATTTTAGAAATCATTGTTTTGAACCCTGATTATCTAATAAAAGCAAATGTTTGAAAAATGGCTATTCTGTTGATCAGATCGGTTCTTCTTCTTTCGACAAGCAGATATAAACCAAAGAATATTGTTTAAGTTTAGATACTTTATTGGTTAGGTGGATGTCTAGTTGACTCACTTTTTCATGTTTTGATTTCTTTTCTGCTTGTTTAGGGCCTTGTCTCAAGCAGACATCGTCTCACCATGTGTCAGCTGGCAGTTCAGTCTTCTGATTGGATCAGGTAACTGTCAATTAGACAGAATGTAGAATGCTATGCAGCACTTAGCCATATAATTAGAGTTATATTGAAGATGGATATATATTGAAGAATGGACATAAAATGTTTGATGGGTTAATGGTCTTCTGCAGAGTGGATCCTTGGGAGAGCTATCAGGACACCTGGCAGACCACTTGCAGCGTTTTGGAGCATCACCGAGACCTAATGAAGGTTAGTCCAAAGTTTGGTCTGAATGCTACCAAATTTTTAAATATACTCAATCTTGGCTTGAAGTAATAAACTGTATTGTTGTTCTGCAGAGAGTCACAGGATGCATTTTGTCCAACGTCAACACACCTTCCACAACCCCTGTGATTGGTCAGCCCCAAAATGGAACGTCTCCTATTTATCAAAACACAGTCAACAAGTCTGTAGCTAGTAAGGTTTTATTAAATATTCTGATGTTTATGTCTGGTGTTGCAGGCTTTTCTTGCCTGATTGACTGATGTCTCTTTTTCTCCAGTTAAGCTTTGGGGAAAGATGAGCGAAAGTCTGGGTAAAATCTGCTGTGTTCGACCACACATGGAACGTTATACCTTTGTTGGTAAGTTGGTATATTCATGTACAGTATGTAATACATATTAATTTTGTAACTGATTAGTCGAAAAGTCTAACAAACCCCCAGAAGACAGTCAAAAGCTATGGAAAACTATGGATAAAAAACTAAAAATGGTAATTGTAACTTGTAACACAATACTGGTTTATATCTTGAAAAAAAGCATGAATTGGTAGATAAAAGGTTGCAATATATGTGTATGTGTGTGTGTGTGTGTGTGTGTGTAGTTTAAATCTTGCAATTCTAGAGATATAAATTCCCAGTTTATATCTTGCAATTCAAAAATTCTGAATTGTGAGATAAATATTCACAATTACCTTTTTAATTTTTTTTTATTCCATAGAAGAAACAGACTTTCATATTTCATTAAATTTTTACAATGGCTGAAAAATTGCTTATAAATGCCAAACTGCATTTATTACATAACATGCAAATTAATTAATCACACTGATCACAGTAAATCACATATATGAATATTTGTCAAAAAGCCCCCAGATCATTCAAATCAGTTTATTATTATTTTTTTAATAATCACTACAACGTAATGTGTTAAAATAACCACCCCAGACTTTCAGTCTTGTAATTTTAATGTCACAATTTCTATCCATTTCAATCTGTGAAATAAAAATTGTAGAAAAAAAAATGTCTATTACATATATTCCACTGTGGCTGGCTTCATGTAGAAATCCCATAATTACATCTTAATATTTTGAATTATTCATACGCTTCACACAGGATATATGTATCCATCTTACAGTTATCACTGTGACCTATCATGTCTTTGTTTTTTTTTTTTTGTTTTTTTATTGTTCTGAACAGACGAAAATGCCAATCTTGGTACTGCAATGCGCTACGAGGAAATCGGTGAGACAATGTGATTTTCCTGTGGCTTTTGGTTTTCAAATCAGTTCTTGCTTGTCACGTTGAGTCGTCAGAAAATGCAATAAATTCAATATGTATTTCTCCTCAGGAAAATACAACATCAAATAAGACAAAGATAGAAAAACAACAAAACAGTAGAAATCTTTCTATAAGTCATGAAATGTGGTGGTGTTTGTCTGTATACTGTGAAGAAGACATCCGCGTGTTGTGTAGTGCCTCATTCTTCCTCCTCATGGGAAAAATGTGACTTTTTAAATCTTATCAGAGTTGTTATGTTTACCCCCACAGCAAAGGAAAAGCATCTCATTACTGTGTCTTGTGTTGTTATGGTGTGATGTGTAACTGTGATTGTGGTTTGTTCAGAGTTGCGTATCCTGCTCCTTTGTGGCAGTGATCTCCTGGAATCTTTCTGCATCCCCGGCTTATGGAAAGAAAGTGATGTAAGATATAATGACTTCTTTCTTTCCCTGTGTTTCTTACTCCTAAATGGATAAATATTTAATAGAATATAGTATTCTAGCATGCAGTTTGTGTGTTCGCATAAATTAAGCAATATCTCAAGTAGTCACATCCTTATTAATGTTCTTGTTAATATTGCTTTTATGTTAATAAACAGTAAGTTAATATTGAGCAACTTAAATTGTAGTTGTAGTTTTGCTCCACCAGTGAAATGGTTCCCAATGAATCGAAAGCAGAATCATGCGTTGAGCATTTCCAAGCAACACAGTGTTGTTTTGTTCTTGAAAGAATCGCCCGGAGCTGTCAGTTTGACAGTTTCAAATGATTATTAAACAGCAAGCATAAACTCACTCACTCATTTTCATTCACTCCTTCAAGTGAACTGTATTAGTGGCCTAAAAGGGGGCAATTTCGGATTCAGTCTTGATCAGTCTGTGTTTTTGAACAAATGTCTTAAGTAAATTGGTGAATTCGGAGTAGCATACTACTTGTACTAATTCTGCCATAGAAAGATTAGTAGTATAATATTAGCATGCAGTTTGAATCATTTGAGTCAAGATTTTTTTTGTATTTTATGTTTAATTATTGTTAATTTGTGTTGTGTAGTTTTTGTTGTGTAGTCATTTTTATTAATGTTTCTTAAAATGTCTATAGTTTTTATTCATTTTATTTCAGCTTTAGTTTGAGTTATATTAATATATATGACTATGCTATTGTAATAATGTTTGTATAAAATGATAAATATAATGTGACAGTCATTAAAATGTGATGCAAGGTATGGATTAAAGAAATTAAAATCAACTTGAGACTTCACAAATACTGTTTTTTTTCATAATAACATGCATTGATGAATTTTACACAATAAGACCAGGGACATATTAATAAAGAAAATAGCATCAGTTTTGATTGATCAGTTACAGCACTAACAATGCATCTTTAGCAGGTGTTGTTAATCTAAGTTTGTGATTATTATATTCTTCTAGATGGAAGTGATTGTGGGGGATTTTGGGATAGTGGTGGTTCCTCGGGATGGAGTTGACACAGAAAGGATAATGAACCATTCATCAGTGCTCCGCAAGCATAAGGTATTATTTGTGGTATAACCTTTCAGCTTTGCTTCCGTAGTTATTATTATTTGCAACTAAAAACATGTTTCGCAGCAACTGTGTTTTGACTCACAGTAAATGCATGCTGTGTAGAGTGTATTTGCTGTTTTGTGATGTTAATACTGCTTTGGTTGTCCTCTCACAGGACAATATAATTGTGGTAAAGGATGAAATCGATCACCCGATGTCAGTCGTCAGTTCCACCAAGAGCAGGTGCGTGTCCCCGCTGTCTCTGCATAATTCATCTCTCCGTTCTGTACCATAACCTTCTGCTTTTCTCCTCACCAGATTGGCTCTTCAGCACGGTGACGGTCACGTGGTGGAATACCTGAGCCAGCCCGTCATCGACTACATCCTGCAGAGTCAGCTCTACATCAATGCTTCTGGATAGGATGGGGAAGTTCACTTCCGAGCCATCAGTCATCCCTGTCTGTCTCTCTGTGTGTAATCTAGAGAATAATCCTCCTGTGCTGCCACTGCTTTTCCATGTAGAGGAGCATTAATCTGTCCTCCCCTCTTACTCGTGTCTCACTGGGATGTACAGCACTGTGCCTGAGGGATCTGCTCCACCAATCAGCTTTAAGGGACTGGGTGGGTTTAGGTGCCCAATAGGAGGAAGAGGAGAGAGCCTCGATACCACTATGACAGAAAAAGAGTGTTTTTGATTGAATTAGATAATTCATTGCCTGCTATAATGTCAGTCTTTGCTGTTGATTTAATACTCTCTGTACTTGTAGTTGCATGCCTAAAGGTTTTCTTTCAGCGAATGAGTGTTGAAAACACCACGTAGACCGTAGTCTGTGGTTACAGTGTTTGCTAAAAAAACTGTGCTTTGACTCATCTCATCTCTAAATAGATTTTGTACTCATCCTTCA
This sequence comes from Carassius carassius, assembly GCF_963082965.1. Taxonomy (NCBI): domain Eukaryota; kingdom Metazoa; phylum Chordata; class Actinopteri; order Cypriniformes; family Cyprinidae; genus Carassius; species Carassius carassius. The sequence goes on from NC_081766.1 coordinate 11,029,420, forward strand.
ACTGTATGTACAGAGATCATCTCATATACTGTATTATGGCTCAATGTTTTGTCTTCAATGTGCATTCACGTATACGTGGAGTATTTGCTTGCACATTAAAGAATGCGATTTCATTTACTTTGCTTTCGTGCACATTTACTTCTCACAGAGCTCCTTTGCTTAACATTAACATGCTAACATGCCACGGATGTGGTGTTTAGTGAAGCCAGTCACTGCCTGTGCATCAAACCATTCGTTTCAGGATGAGATTCCTTGCACTTTCGCTTGTTTTGTGAGATCGTTCGAGCTTTCTGTTAAGACAAGGACAAAAAAAAATTATATGCTTTTTAATTATACTCTTTTTAAAGCCGTTTGATGGTTGGAACATCATTATTATTTGAGCTGCTGCACATCTAACACAACCTTTATAAAGGAATCAAAGTTTATTTGATCTGAGCAATAACAGATTCAGCAAATTCTGTAAATTGTGCATAATTGATTTTGAGCGGCTTTGCGAGTTTATGGGAGGCTCCGGCTTTATGATATGAAGAAGACTTCTATATGTTACTGTGATAATTGTTTTTCATATGATAATGCTTTATAAGTCTCTGGTAAAACATGACTCTTCAAACTAAAAGCCAGAATTTGAATCTTCAGATATGTAAAGCTTATGAAAATACTGAGATTGTAACTTTATTAGACATTCCTTGTGTAACCACTTCATACCCAGCGTTTACTAGGTTTACTGTACCTCATATGCTGTTGGTTATGTTCGTTAATGACACAGACATTAAAGGAGAAATATAATACCCCCATTTCATATTTTGAATGGATTATATTTCTCAAATAAACAGAGAATTATTAAACACACACTGATACCTCACTGTTTGTTTATCAAATTAAATTCATGAATTTTGTTTTCATTTTCATTGAGCAGTTACCATAGCAACTGGTATATGAGGCATCACTAGAAGACGTAATTTTCTCTCAATGTTATATCATTAAACAATAGTGGGAAACACAACACAAATAATATATTTTTTCATGCTGTATTTTTCTGTAGCTCTACAATCTAAATTGCTTCCTTGCATTCTTCACGCCTTCATTCAAAATTATGAGCAACAAAAATAGATATTGTTGATGATAGTTTGTTTCTTGTATTTTTATTGTCCTATTGCTTTTAAATTGATTATTAAGATAAATCTCCTTGTATGCATAAAAAACGCCATATAAGATTATAAGGTTCTGTTTTTAAGATGCAAAACTGTAGATCTTAATTTTAGATCTTCAATATTATAATTTATTTAGTTGGTTGTGTATGGTGTAAAGCACGTATAAGTGTGTTTGCATAATGTCTAATATTCATTTATTTCTACTTTATAGTGGCCGTACGATAAGCATTCAAAAACAGAAAAAGTATGTTGCCATGACAATAACTTGTGTCCTTGATGACAACACTGAATTTAATAAAACAAAACAACAAGAATGAAAAAAAGGAATGGAAATTGTTAGTTTGTGCATTTCTTTCATGACTGAAAGTATTTTTTTACTAGATGCTGAAGCAGATGGAGAAGCAACTGGATGTTACTTCTTATCTAGAACAATTACAGATATGGTATATAATTATTTATTAATCACCCAAAACAAAATGTCTTTGGCAATCAAGCAAAACAGAAATATCATTTACAACATTCCAAACTTCACAGTAATAATTTTCAAAATTAGAAAAACAAATTAAACTGAAAAAATAAATACTATAAAATTATCTCGCACAATACACAATCATGTTATGACAATAAACACTCTTTAATTAAAACGTAGGGTCAGTAAGTTCATAGATTAAACTATGTAACATTGTGATTTAGCCCTGCTGTAACTTAAAGCCTTTACGGCCTTTCGATAGGTGGTATGTTGTAACAGCCATTAGGAATGCTTTTACGGATCTCCTCTAAGTTGGCAATGTCAGCCAGGATGGTGTCAATGTCAGTGATCATGCCTGCAATGGTGGCTCTCTGCTGGGCTTCCTTCTCCTCCAGCTCCCTGAGTCTGGGCTTCAGCTCCTTCTCCACGCGGCTGCGGCTTTTAGTGACAGCATCCTCTAGCTCGGCCAGTCGTGTGTCGTCAACTGTCCCGGGAGTTCCTGAAAAACAGTATTACAGAATCCTTGCTTAGCGCTGGGATAAAAATTTGGATATGAAAATATATTTAGCAACAAATAATATTTTTTAGTTCTGCTTCCAACATGCCATTATCATAGTTACATTTTATAGAAAAGTTTTACATTCTCTGACAAAATTGGTCACACCTTTATTACTAAATGTACTGTATATTACTAAAATAAACTATTAAAAATTGTTTTTGTTAACTGAAATAAATCTACACTAAAATATACATAAAAAAAAAAAAAAATTAGAAATGGTGCCTAGGCTGAAATAAAATAAGTTGAAGTTGAAGTACTAAAATGACTAAAACTGAAGTAAAAATAAAATTAAAGATAAATAGAAAATTAACAAAAAACTAAAATGACAAAAGCACGACAAAATTACTAAACAAAAATGAGAAAACACACCAAACAAAAACTCATTTAAAATATTTATACTATAATAGTATATAAACAATACAAAAACACAGTTTCACTTGACTGTATGTTTTGCATGAGGTGAATTATTGCTATAACTCACCTAGTGAGCTCATAATATCAGTGATTGTCTTTAAAGTATCACTAACAGCATCCCTGGCATTCTTTGCATTTTCAAGTGCCCCAGTGGACTCCAAGACAGCCTGATTTAACAGCAAAGAAAAGAAAATTTAACATATATCCCCACATTACATGTGATTTCAAATATCTTTCTCAAATAGTTTTATGTAAGCAGACATTCTTACATTCCTTGCTTGAGTTATCTGTGCTTTTGCCTGGTTTTTCTCTTCATTCAGTTTGTCTCTAGTTACAGATGCCTCTGTCATCAGTCCATCCACATCTTTTTTCAGTTTAGTGGCAGTTTCCAAAATATCCAAAGAGGGCGGAAGATTATCTGACATTCCCTGTGGAGACACACACAAGCACACTGTGAGCACATTCAAAACTTTCTGTATACGACTCAAATAGACCCACTCAACTCGGGTCATTTAGTACAGCTAGTGAGAGACACCGTGAGAAACTGAACTGGTCTTTCTGTGAAATCTTAATGGCATTTGCACAAATACAGTTTTTACATAATAAATGGATGAGCACTCAAGGTAACAGGTCGTCATACCTCCAGTTTGGTTGCAGTGCTTTTAAGAGTGTCGATAGTATCCTGAGCATCTCTAAAGTGAGCAGACATTGCATCCAGAATGTCCTGAGTCTTAATGTTGTCAGCTTTGGCCTTCTGGATGGTGGCATTGATGGCAGGAAGTTTTCGAATAGCGGCATCTGCCAGATCCTTATTACCACTGATCTGGTCATCAAATCCTGTGTAAAGACACAACAGAGAAATGCATATTAAGGTTAATTGTGTTGGATAGTTTAAATAATGACAGAAAATTATCTGGAGATATATATACACTACTGCTTAAAAGGTCAGGTAGGTAAGATTTTTTTTAAATTAATACTTTTATTCAGAAAAGATGCATTAAAATGATCAAAAGCAACTGTAAAGACATTTATTACTATACAAAATATTTCTATTTGTTATCAGCGCTGTTCTTTTTAACTTTCTATTCATTCGAGAAAACTGAAAAATGTATCACGTCTATTTTTAAAACTGATTATGAAAAATCATGTGACACTGAAGACTGGAGTAATGGGTACTAAAAACTATATATAAAAATTATATTTAAAATATATTACAATCAAACACAGTTATTCTAATAATAACAGGGACTGCAGATGGAATTGTCTTTTTTTTTTTTTAAGATATGTTTATTGGGATGCATAAATTACAATAGATAAAATTCTGTAATATGCAAGCAAAAAAAACTGAAAATATCAGAACATTCCTTTTTTTTACAATTAGATGAAATGATCGCTGTAGCTAGTTCTGGGGCAGTTATGAGAATTCTGTCTCATTGCCTCTGTTAAATAAACAAATTAATATTTGAAAAAATATATATAAATAAAATATTTAACAATATTCTTATTTAACTGTATTTTTAATCGAATAAATGCAGCCTTGGTGAGCATAATAGACTCCAAAAATGTTAAAACGGACCTTTTTACTGACAAACTCTTCAACTGAAATGCATACATAATATTTAATAGCTTGTAGAAGTCTAGTGTTCATCTGTACCTTTGAGTGTCTCTAGTGTCTTATCCAGGCTACCCATGTTGTTGGCAAAGATTTCCAGAGATTTATTTTGAACTGCTTCTGCTGCATTTGCCCTGGCAAAAAGTTTGTCTTGAACCTTAAATCAAGTTAAAACAATTGTTACTTTTCCCGTCAACCCATGAACAGTCATTAAAGGTCAATCTTTGCACAGAGATATATAAGCATTGTTGCAAATATTAGATTTTTTCTTATCGACATAACATCAAGTTCATTTTCGGTCATTACATTGTTACACATATTTCACATATTGTTCTTTGAAATGATTGGTTTCTGAACCATCTACACTGTCAGGAATGTTTAACAGAGGATTAGGGTTACCTGTTGGAAACTCTTGGCCTTATTGAACAGATCGGCTGTCTCTTTCTGCTCATTGAGCAAATACTGCTGAAAGTCCTGGTACTGTGATAAATTCCCCTCCACCATGCCCTTCAGACTGTCGAACTTGGAAACCACACCAGCAATGTCCTTCTGCAGAAACAGAACGATAATAGTACACATTGTTCTGTTTTATTGTGTATCTTTGGAGACATGATCAGCAAACATTTTGTAGACGCGGATGGGGGTTCAAACAAAGACTTGTATCTCCTGTATTCCCCTATTTTTACTAAAACTCTTCTACAAACATAAATATTTCATTAAGACTGACTACCGTCAGAGGCTTTGGAAGTGTCTTCTCCAGGTCAGATAACTGTTTGAGAGTGTTCTGAGCCACTCCGCTCTCCTTTCCAGCCGTTTCAGTCAGTTGAATGGCCTTCCTATCCATGTCAAGCACTTTAGTTACATCGGCTTCATACCTGAAAACAACATCATTAGAAAGTAAGGTCAGTCTTTATCTCTGCACAACAAAGGTAAACACTTGGAGAACATTATCTGGTTTAACAGTGTTTCTAAGACAAAATTTAAGCTATGTCGTCCCACTTACTGTCTTTTAAGGTTTCTGAGCTCGTCTTTGACATTATTTTCTCGGTTGATGACACCACGGATGAGGTCTAGGGCTTTCTTAGATTCTGCTAGAGAATCATCTGCAATGGTCTCCACTGTCACTGCCTCACCTTGGTGACTGGCAAGAAAACACCCTTCAGTCAGTCTTTTTTTCAATCAGCAAATATTTTGGATGCACAACAAGATATGTACTGTGGAAGTCTAAGCAGTGGTTAAAGGCATTTTTAATGCAATGGTTCTAATCTTTCTTACCATGGACAGCAAGGGAAAAAAATATTCTAAATGCAAATATGGCAACAAATGTAATGCAAATAATAAACATGCATAGATATCATAGCAATTTTTTATTTTATTTTGTACAATAAAAATGTCTTCATATGATGTTCCCTTTTAAGTCTGGGTTGTGAAGCAAAAAAGTTTGAGAGCCACCACATTTTCAAGCTGTAGGAAAACTTTTAGAGCTTTTTCTGAATAAGCAACTGCCTTATTAATGCACATGCAGTTATGGATCTCAACATGTGTTGTTTTTACTGTTTGTGGCATTTGAGAATAACACATGACTTACTGCTCAGCAAGATCAGCAGCTCTCTGAACCAAATCAGACAGGGTGTCAGTGCCTGGCAGCGCATCACCTGAGGGAAACTCCTGAAATAGACATACAGGGAATAAGGGAATTTTTTTTAACACTCTATGTGACAGTTAGGCTGTAGATCACATCTAAACACCCATATATATATACATATATATATATATATATATATATATATATATATATATGCATATATATATATATATATATATATATAAACACCCATAAAGATATAACAATGAAATACTCACAGCCTGTTGCATGTCCCGTTTGGCCTGTTGCAGTTTTAACCTGATCTCACTGATGAGTTTACGGATTTCTGACACTTCTGTTCTGTACTGCTGATCCTTGTTTCTGATCCCATCCACTGTTGTCAACAAAGCCTCCATTTTTCTGTCCTCTCTCAGCTGGGATCGGCTAATGCTCACCAGTTTATCTTGAAGCTGTTTCTCGGTATCTATTTGGTATAAAAAGCCAGTGTTAAAAACAGACAATAAATGAACTAAAAACAATAAATTAAACAAGACAAATAAAGGATTTTCATACTTGTGAGTTCATTTGCTCTGATTTGCAGGCTTTGCACCATGACCTCTGCGGCACTAATAGCCCGTTCCATCTGAGCATCATTGACTGGAGCATTATCACCTCCAATTCCTTTAAATAAATCCTCCATGTCTTGCAGCTGTCTTGTGTAAACCTCTATCTAAAAAGGAAAAACCCCACAATGTTCATCATTTATTTATCATCATCACCATTTATTCATATAACTCTACTTTAACAGGTGTGCATGGACTGGATCCAACGCTACAGTAAATGACATAACCTAATGTTTCCAATCATTTTTCCCCTTAAGAGAGCAGGCTTTTGTAAATGCACTAGAGTTAACAGCAGTGGGATTTTGTGCATGCTGGTCCCTGGGCAAACAGCACATTAAATTCCACCCACACAGGCAGTGTTCAAGATCAGACGGTTATATCACTCTCCAGATAATAAACAATCATCAAATCCACTAATTTTTTCTTTCACACAACATAGAGTGTAAAGTGCTTATTTTGACATGATGATATTAACCGATCATTATTTTCTCATGGTTAATATTTCAAAATATTACAGTTTTTACTGTATTACATTACGATTCAATTATTGAAGAATTGGTGAGCATAAAAGACAGTTCAAATAACATCAAACTAAAATTGATTGACCTAAATGATATTGCATATATATATGTATATATATATATATATATATATTTATATCATGTAAATGACTTCTCATATAAGATTTTTTTATTTTTATTAGTTTGTATTTCTTTATTTTGTTTTCAGTTCAGTTTCTTACCTTGTTCTTAACTGGGTTGAAGCAGGAAGGACATGTTGATTTGTCACACTTGAGTCCATCATAACCTTCCTTACACTTGCACTGTCCTTTATCATTGCATGAATTTGACACAGAACCCTGTTGGTTGCAGTTGCATGCTACAGGGAGAACAAAGCAAAACATAGGTGACCTGTCACTGTTATGGATTACTTCTCTAGTACAATCTGCAGCATTTATTCAGGCTTGTGACAGTTAGAGTATTTCTCCATACTTTGACATGGCTCTGTGGTGTAACTGTGGTAGTATCCATCTTCACAGCTCTCACACTTTGGGCCGGTGCTGTGACTCAGGCACTTCCGACACTCCCCTGTTCGGCGGTCACAGTTGCCGACAGCGTTCTGGTCCACGTGGCCAAAACATTGGCAAGGCTGGCACTGTTTGGGAGGGCCATACTCTCCCAGAGGGTCTCCATAGAAGCCGTCATCACAGATTTCGCAACGAGAGCCTTTCAAAAAAATGTGTCATTAGTAAACAGTTAATTTAGAGTTCAATTTAAGCTAAAGTTCTTAATAAAATCTAATGCGTGACTTTTCTAATTCTACTTATATAGTGCTTTTTGACAATGTACAGCTTGACAGACCCAACTACTATTATATTGAAAATTATATTGTTATGTTTCTGTACATAACAACAGACTTTTCAATTTTGGGTGAACATCTACGTCAATGTTTCCTTCGTGTTCCTCACCTGTAGTGCCCTGGGAACAGCGAACACACATCACCTCCTGGGTTCCTGGAATAATATAGCAAGCCTCGCCCTCGGGACAAGGACACTTCTGGCAGGAGTTGGACTGTTGGCGGTTGACATAATAACCTCTAGGGCACATCTGCAGATTTGGTATCTCATCAGCTGAGTAACAGCCTCCTGTAAACACAACAAATCCACCTTCCTCAGCTCAGGCATCTTTTTCTTAACCGAAATACCAACATTCATTAAACCGAAAAAACAAACCTGTTTCTGGATCACAGGTTCCCCCCTGACAGGAGCAGGGATCACAGGGGCTCTGGGGGCCTTGGCCAGGGAAACGTCTCCGGTATCCAGTGGCACAGCGTTCACAAAACAGTCCATCATAACCACCAGGGCATCTGCACTTTTCTACCCAGACGGCAGGGGTGCCGGGACCCAGTTTAGCTGACACCAGAGAGACATCATCCAGATAACCACGTCCTGTTGTGAAAGCAGATATACAATTCTTTCATCCATATATATGTTTTCCACGATATATGCAGCTCTGTGATACATTATCGGAGTGGAGAGATTAAAGACTTACCATTTTCACCAAATGTTCCTCTGATTTTAATGGCTGTAAGGTTGCTCAGAAGTGTTTGAAATTCTGTGGATGAGAGCTGTGGTTTCCATTTGCTGCCAGGCTGTTCGTCCAGTCTATGAAGAATAATATGCATTAGACTTATTATCAGCCTCAGTCATAGATCTTTAAACAGGACAATCAAAACATCTCTAAAATTGGCTGATATGGTACACATATATCAGGCATCCCTAAAAATCTATAGACTTAAACAGAGGCAGGAACCAGGGCAAGGTAAGCACCACTCGCACTTCTTCAGAAAACACAAAGATCTGGTTATTACAAATGATGTGACTCACTTGAATGTGTAGGTGATTTTCTTGCCACAGTTCACCACAGTTCTCAAGTCTCCTAGTGAAGCAGACACCTTAAGACCTGCTCCTTCTAAGATAACATCAGAGATGGAAGGACGACGGACACCTCTGTCCAGACGCAGAGAGAAGTTGAGCGTCTGACCGTAGCTCAATGCCTGATTCCCCAGGTAAGATGCTGCATTAAACACAGACGCACAGCAGTCAAGGAAATGGCAATACATCACTGATGGTATATTAATGATATTAAGTAATAAAAAAATTTAATCCACATACCTGGAGCAAACAGATAAACAGGAAGGACCTCCTTAGAGATAACCTCAATGTCTTTGTGAGTAGGAGACCACCTGAACTGCACTTGTGAAGGTTTCACACCTTGAACAGTTGCGGCTCGCCAGCCCTCAGGTCCTATGAGACGAGATAACAATTTGAATTAAACCAGCAACTAAAACCGAATGTGGTTTACTAAAATCAGAGATTACACATCAAGCTCACCGTTTTCAAAAGTCGAAGTGATGTTATGAATGGAATATCCCTCAGCTGAGGAGCACACACTTGAGTGGCCATTGCAAAAGCAGGGCAGGCACTCCTCTGTGTTATACGTGAGGCGGCCACTGTTACGTGACCGGCAGTTTAGCCTGCATGAGAAGAACATTGATTGAACCAAATAATTCTACACAGTTATACTGTAGTTAGATGGCGGTCAGAGATGTAAGGCTCACTGTTCTCACCTCAAAGGCTCACATCCACTGGCAGTGACTGGAGAGCCATCGTGACAGCGGTCACACTTGTCTCCATAAACTCCTTGTTTACAAGTACACCGTCCCTCATTGTTGCAGACTGCTCCTTGAGAACCTGTACGGAACAAAGTATACGCATTTTGTACAACTTTACGCAGATAATGCATATATAGAGGGGAAATAAAAATAGTTGGAATCTATTAAATATACTATATACTATATTATTAAATATAAACTATTAAAACTGTATTTTTTATTATATAAAAAAACAAGTATCATTTATATTAAAGAAAATATAAACATATATATTTTTTTAATTCAGTGAAATTAAATTTTCCTAGATTTTTAAATATGAAAATAAGTATACTGTTTAAAATGAAGGTCAAAAGTCTTGGACACATTCTTGTTGTCAAACTTTGAGGGACATGTTCATATGTTATATGATGAACTATACTGATAGTTATTCTGCTAAGACAACAGTGTGAAGAAACTGATTTCATACCACGAAAAATAACCTTGGGACCAATTGGTTAAAATAAATTAAAAAGTGTCTACATTTTTTTTTTTAAGTGTCTCAGTTCTGAGAAAAGTCCTCTGGCGTCATTTGTTAGCAAATGCTGCTTGGTTTGATATTTTCCATCTAATACATTGGAGCTGAGACATTTTTAGACAAGGCAAGACAAGTTTGTAAAAATGTCTGTAAAATCTCCCACTGTGCTTCTAAACCTTATGTGTCAGAGAAACAAGTGAGAATCCTTAGAATTTTGTCAACTTCAATTTTTGCAGTAGCTCTATATCATCATCTATTGAATAGTTGGTGAAGTGGATTTACTTATTTCAGCATTAAAATGATCATGTGCAAAGGAATGTTAAACCCCCCCCCCCCCCAAAAAGACATTTCTTTTCCTGTATGACTTGGAACATGAAAGGAAAGTCAATGCAATGTTTAGTAAAGAAAGAAAGACATCTTAAAGTAGCAGCTCACCTGCCGTGTTGCAGATGCAGGGCACACAGTTGTCTCCTGCCCTCTGGTGGAAGTATCCTTCCTTACAGTTTTCACAGTGCCGCCCTTCTGTGTTTCCCTGGCAGTTTATACAGTAGAATCCCAGATGATCTGCTCTGCAGTATTGTGCCTTACCATGACATGAACAGGCAGAGGAGGCTGCAAGACAACATGCCAAGATACGTTACTTAGTGCCAACTTTTTTTCTGTTCAAAGCAGGCACCCATTAAGATGTTTTGTGGTTAAGGAATCTGCTGAATAAGTAGACATTTTACAGTCTTCGAAAATATAGTATCACTGTAAATTGTCAAAGTGAGGCGCCAGTCAAGTTTTTAGTATTATTGCTGCGAGCAAGGGAAAGAAATATCCCTATAAAAGTTTTATGGCGGCAGTGGCTCAGTGGTTCATGTAGGTTGTCTACAAACTGGAAGGTTGGTGGTTCAATCCCCGGCTCCACCTGACCAAGTGTCGAGGTGTCCTTGAGCAAGACACCTAACCCCAGCTGCTCCCGACGAGCTGGATGGCGCCTTGAATGGCAGACACCGCAGTCGGTGTATGAATGTGTGTGTGAATGGGTGAATGGGTGAATGTGAGGCAAAATTGTAAAGCGCTTTGGATGGCCATGTGGTCTGTTGAAAGCGCTATATAAATGCAGTCCATTTACCATTTATACTGTACCTATTTTCCACAAATGCAGAAAATCACACCCCACCCTTAGGTATACTCACTCACTCTCCAAAATAATATATGGACAATTACTGAAACCCACAAATAATAAGCTACTGCAGAATACAATGAAAAAATCCCACATGTCTGGGGATCAACAAGTATCTGAAAGACACTCGGGACATCCACAGGTGGACATCTTTTCAATGGGAAGAAGAAATGCCCTCAGCTGTGTAAACACATTAGATCATGTAGGATTACCTGCAATAAAACAACCAAGTCCATGTTCAACCAGGCCCACAGTGTGCTGAACACACAGACGATTATGTATGTTAGATAATAGACAGGCTTTGTGAGTAGGACAAGCTCACTCTTGTAGGCAATTTATCGAAAAGGTATAATGAGGTAATATAAGTCAGCATGAACCAAACCTTATCCACTCAGAACACAGACATTCCATTCCTCCTAACCGGGCAACATCAGGGTCCCTCACAGGTGAGCAACACAGACAGGCAGCAACAACAGCTTCTCAATGAGAGACAAAACTACCCAGCTGTTAGACAACAGTCATCCTTACAGGGCCCCAGGACAATTGTTTTTTAATTTTTAATTTTTTTTGCATGGACTGTTGTGTTTCCAGTTTCGAAAAGTTTTTTTTTTTCTTTCAATTTCTTAATTTTATTTTTTAATATTTAATTTATTATTATTAAGCTTGAGAAAGCAAACTTACTAATCTGCTATTTAAGTTGCCACTTCATTTTCTTAGCTAAAGTTTGAGCACTAACTCCTCCTACAGCTTTAAAGCTACAACCACTAAACTCAGGTGCTATACCTTTTCTAACTGATCTGCATCTGAAAACTGAAAAATGCTTCCTTCGGAGGACGCATTCCAAGGTAGGAAGGCATCAAGGCACATCTGAATTCAATGTTAGCTTCAGTTGCTGTCTCCTGAGATGCCTTCATCTGGCCGATTTTTAAAGGCAGTAGAGATGCATCCTTTGCTGATTTGGTATCTCACAATCCTGTGCATTCCATTCTGTGACAGTTAAGCCAAAAAATAAAGATGGTGTCTGAAAGTTGCAATCGGTGGTCAGTTTGTTTGTAAATTTATGTTTTTGATCAATGTTTTCCACTTTTTATGTCATTTCCATGAATAAACTAATATTGCAGTAATTAAATATCCACTAGTTATCACCAAAATCAGTTTCATGGGGTGCCTTCATGCAAAAACGCTGGCAGGGAGGCAGCAAGTCCTAAGTTCTCTTTCATCATCTCGTGTTCGAGATCCACCTATGGGAAGGGCATCCGTACCTGACCTCTGCAGAAGCATCCAATTGCACCAAGTGTGGCTAGACAGACAGGAGCGCGCAGCCAATGCCAGGTAAGGCCCCACCCCTTACCTAAGGGCATATAATGGCTACGACGCTGCTATTCTCCAGTTGACATTCGCTTCTCGCGATCTCTGCACTGACACAGTTCGGTTGGATTACGCTGCTCACTTTCGTGTCTTCAGGAGGATATATCCCCAGATCAGCCTCCGCCAGACGTGACAGTCGTCTTTTCAGCCTTTTCGCTGTGTTCTGCATTCGGAGCCGCCCGCGCTCTCGCCTTTTTCACCTTCTTCTCCTTCCACGGCAGCCCGCCACGGATTTTTCCGAGTTTTCTTCGCTGGTATGTCACTGTCTAAACCTTCCGCTTCTCCCGGGAACAGCCTATCACGGGCCTGCCCGGCCGCGTGTGGTGCACTTATTGCCGCTAAGGATCTTCACCCTTTCTGTGTGGTTTGTTTGGGCCTTAAACATGCTCAAGAAGCCCTGGAGAATCCGGAAAATTGCAGCCATTGATTTATGCTGCCCAAGAAGCTGTTACGACGCCGTCTTAAAGTTGCAGCAACCCAGTGCTCCGAGCTTGGCCTTTCTGACTCAGATGGGGGACATGGTGACGACGTCGTTCTACTGGGGGACTCCCGTCTTATTTAAGTGGGGGACTCCCCACTTATTTGGGCTGACCAGCCCAATCCCGCATTCCCCGAAGAGGACATCTTCGCGGGCAACATCACGCTCGTCGACGAACCAGCCGGTTCCGGCGATGAGGATGATGCGGCCCTTCTTGGGATCTCAGAGGACGAGGAGGCCATCCCGCCCTCTGGCGTTCCCCAGGCTGGCGTCCATGCAGCCCTGCCTCAGTCCATACTCCTGGAGGTTTGTGAGCGAGCGGCCACTCGCCTCAACATTGAGTGGCCAGCTCCGCAGAGCGCCACCAACCAGGAGAGGGATATCTATGATGGCAAAGTGTTGGGACCTCCTCCCGGTCCGAGAAAACAACTCTTCCCCGTCCTTCCAGCGTGCGCTAAGCACATGAGGCACAATTGGAGCGACCCGCTCGACTTCAAACACGGTCTCAAGGGCCTTGAAGTGAAGGATATGGCAGCTCATGGTATGGGTGACCCCCCGGCTATCGAGCCTTCCATCGCCAGGCACCTTAACCCCGCTCAGGGCGGGCTGCTCGCTCCCCCTAAGCCGGTCTTGCCCAACAAAATGGACCGTTTTTATACCTCAGTTCACCAGGCCGCATACAAGTCCTCGGCCTTGGCTGTTAGGGCCCTGAACGTCTCTTCCCTCCTCTCCGTTTACCAGGTGGAGATTTTGGATGAACTAGGGCAACAGCTTTAAAAGGGAACTCCTTCCCTACCCTTGTGGAAGGAGATCCTTACGGTGAACGACCTCGTCCTCCGTAACGCTCAGCAGGCCGTCCAAGCCTGCAGGCGCTCTGTGGCACTTTCAGTGGTGGGAGAGCGCGCGCTCTGGCTTAACCTGTCGGGCCTTCCTGACATTGAGAAGCGGCGCATCACGGGTGCGTCGGTAGAGCCCTGCCGGGCGCTATTCGCAACAACGGTGTGATGACAAAAAGAAGGAGGATGAGGCCTTCAAGCTATGCCACCCTAGGAAGACGGCCCCTCGCCAGGCACCCCCTTCGCGTTTGCCTAACACACCTGCCATGGGACGACATTTCCACCAGAGCAAGGAAAGGCCCAGCAACAAACCCCCTCCACGGCAGAATAACCCACCGCCTGCTAAGCACTGGGGAAAATCGACTCCCGCCGCAGCCGCAGCTGGAAGACCATCTAACCCTGCCCCCACTGACTCGAAGCGTAAGCGGCCTGCCTGATGTCCGGCTGATGGGGGCATCGAGTCCACGTTCACGGGCCACGAGCCCTTCGGACTCTCTTCCTGTCCCAGAACCCCCGTACAATAGACGCAGGGTCGCCCGCGCATGGAGCGGTTCCCCTCCTCTCGACGCTGCCCAGCCCATGTGTTTTATGAACGTTGTGTGTTCCCCCCTCACGTTCAAGGGGTCTGTTGTGAGGAAAAGTGCAGAAGCAGTGTCACCACACCGCACACACTCTGTTCCCCTCACCCAATTATTTAAGGCTTCGGCCCCAGTGTTTCCCCAACACAAAACACACAAAAAACAAAAACAAACGAATCTAATGAATTCATTTTGGAGAGAGGATCTCTCTCTGCAGAGAGGGTCCATCTTTCTGCGGAGAGAGAAAGTCTGTCTGAACCCCTGCATGTTGCCCCTAGTTCGTCCACTAAATGGCGGCATTGCATCACAAATAACTCAGCTGGGCTTACACAGCTCCGCTGCGGCTCGGGTGGGAACACTCGCGAGTCATGAATGGGCTTGGCAGACTGTTTCGGCTCCCGAGTGGGTGTGCGTACTATAATGCAGGGGTACAGACTGCAATTTGCAATGAAACCCCCGCATTTCAATGGCGTTCTCTCTTCACACACGGAAGTGAACGCCTCACACATTCTGAAAGAGGAAATATCCTCCCTTCTAAACAAGGGAGCGATTCAGGTGGTGCCCCCCAGTCTGATGAATCAGGGTTTTTTATTCTCGTTATTTCCTGGTTCCAAAGAAGGACGGCTCTCTCCGCCCTATCTTGGACCTTCGTGTGTTGAACAAACATTTAAGGAAATACAATTTCAGAATGTTAACTCATGGCTCGCTCGCCCGTGCCATAAAACAGAATGACTGGTTCACATCGGTCGACCTGAAAGATGCTTTCTTCCATATAAGCATTTATCCACCACACAGGACGTTTCTTCGTTTCGCCTACCAGGGGACATGTTAGGAATTCACAGTTCTGCCGTTTGGGCTCAGTCTAAGCCCCCGGTATTTCTGTCTGTGTGCAGAGGCGGGCTTGGCACCCATGAGAATGTCAGGTCTAAGGATTCTGACATACATAGACGATTGGCTCATCATAGCCGAATCGAAGGAGAAAGTGTTGCAGGACACCTGCCGTGTGCTCACGCACATCACATCTCTCGGGTTCAGAGTGAATGTGAACAAGAGCAATTTTACACCCAGTCAGAATGCCATTTTCCTGGGCTTCCTTAACAGGCTGGGCAGCCACCCAGGAGGGCAGAACGGTGAACGGTCTGTGGCCGAGCAGATTACGTTCAGCGCACATAAATTATTTAGAGCTTCTGACTGTATGGAAGGCTCTGAATCATTTTCTGCCTTGCCTGCAGGAACATCATGTGCTCGTACGCTGTGACAATACCAGAGCAGTGGCTTATATCAACCGTCAAGGCGGCGTGCGCTCGTCGAAACTTCACGCTCTAGCTTAAAAGCTTTTGGTGTGGAGCAGACGGGTTTTCCTATCGTTACTCGCGACTCATGTTCCGGGCATTCTAAACAGAGGCGCAGATCTTCTATCGAGAGGAAACCCAATCTACGGAGATTGGCGTCTTCACCCGCAGATAGTGGATATGCTATGGATGAGATTCGGACAGGCAACCGTAGATCTATTCGCCTCGCGCGAAAACTACCATTGTCCTATGTTCTTCTCGCTGAAGGACGTGGACGCGCCCCTCGGGGTAGATGCACTGGCCCACCCATGGCCTAGAGTGCTGCTGTATGCTTTTCCTCCCCTGTGCCTGATAATTCCCACACTAGCCAGGGTGAGAGAGCAGTGCCTGTCTCTCATTCTGATAGCACCCAGGCGGTCCAAAGCACCATGGCTGGCGGAGATAATCCCTCTGTTATATAAAGGGCCGTTGCGCCTCCCCCCCCACACGGACCTTTTGTCTCAAGCGAACGGGGATATTTATCACCCGCACCCGGACAGGGTGGCTCTTTGGGCCTGGCCCGTGAGAGGACGAACCTAAGCACACTGGGGCTTTCGCCGTGTGTGATTGCTACTATACAGAATGCCAGGGCCGTTTCTACGCGGTCCCTGTATGGCTGTAAGTGGCAAATGTTCGAAGGGTGGTGCGATGGGTGTGGTCTCACATCTTATCAGTGCTCAGTTCCTGATATTTTGTGTTTCCTGCAAGACCTATTGGAAAAAGGTAAGTCTTTTTCCACAATCAAGGTCTACTTGGCTGCGATTTCGGCCTGTCATGTGGGTTTTGAGGGCTCAACAGTCGGGCAGCATCCTCTAATCTGCAGATTTATGAAGGGTGCCCGCCGCTCCTTGCCAGTCATCAGGAGAACTGTCCCTGAGTGGGTACTCTCCATGTTGCTGGAGGCTCTGTCTCAATACCCTTTTGAGCCTCTGGGATGTATTTCCTTAAAGCTTCTGTCTTTCAAGACAGCTTTGCACTTGGCCTTGGCATCAGCTAAACGTGTCAGTGAGCTACATACACTCTCGGTTCATCCCTCGTGCACTAAATCCTCTCTTAGTGGAGATAAGGTTTCCTTTAAGCCTAATCTGGCCTTCATGCCGAAGTGCTTCTCTGCGTTCACTTCGGAGGTGTTGGAGCTGTCCGCTTTTCACCCTCCACCTTTTTCCTCCCCGGAGGATGAGAGGCTAAATGCTCTGTGTCCCATCCGTGCTTTACAGACTTGACCAGGACCAGTGCTTTCCGGAAGAGCGACCAGCTCTTTATTTCATGGGCACCCCCTCGAGGAGGGAATCCCATATCTAAGCAACGCCTCTCACATTGGCTTGTGAACGCTATAGCTTTGGCTTATGAATCCAAGGGAGTGCAGCCACCAGGGGACATCAGAGCTCATTCCTCGAGGGGCATAGTCGCCTCTAGGGCTTTGTTTAGGGTAGTGTCACTGCAGGACATCTGCTCCGCTGCCAGTTGGGCTTCTCCTCATACTTTTGTGCGTTATTACCGGCTGGATGTCACCAGCATCTCGGTAGCACATTCGGTTTTAGGGGTGGGGTCTTCTTAGCCCTTCCCTGCAACCACGTTAGAAGTAACAAATAGGAGGGAATGGGCCGGCAGGTCACGTACATTCCTGTCACCAAGCATGCATTTCCATTCCTTTCTGGGTGTATTTATATGCACTTTGGTGTTGCTAGAGTTACTATCGTGTGTGTACTACATACAAGTTTAATGTGCTGCATGTGCACAGCAGTCATGTGTTTGCGTCAGTATTGCAGTTTCATGATTATGGGACGTGTCAGGCACCACCTCCCTGGGGCGACCGTCCTTCTCTGGCTTTCAGAACCTCACTGTGAGTGTATTGGGCAATTGGGGAGCTGTCCATGTCTCTCCCATAGGTGGATCTCGAACACGAGATGATGAAAGAGAACAATAGGTTACTGTCGTAACCCCGGTTCTCTGAAACATCGAGTGGAGAGATCCACCAGCTTTGCCCCGCTTGCCACACGAGAAGCGAATATACTTACTGGAGAATAGCAGCATCGTAGCCATTATATGCCCTTGGGTAAGGGGTGGGGCCTTACCTGGCATTGGCTGCGAGCTTCTGTCTGTCTAGCCAGACTTGGTACAATTGGATGCTTCTGCAGAGGTCAGGTACGGATGCCCTTCCCATAGGTGGATCTCTCCACTCGATGTTTCAGAGAACCGGGGTTACGACAGTAACCTATTGTTTTCTGATGCAGCCATGATTAAACATGATAGCAACATTCTAATCCTGCTATAAACATGTTAACAACGTTCTAATCATGCTAGATGCATGATAGCAACATGCTAACAACAGGCTAATTGCCTAAAACATGTTAATCATATTAAAAACATGTTAACAACATCAGTCTAATCTATACTACAAACTTTTAGGCTAGGCTTTCTCAAGCCAACTTCAAAGTTGGTTCTCAAGCTTTACTCATCTAGTTGTACATTAACACTAGCCTACTTTATGATTTATTATTCTGGAATTGAAAACGCTTGTTAACACTGCCTCAGTGGGGTTTCTAATAAAATGTGAGCGTCTTTTTACTTGATAAGGAATCCTGACACAGAAAAAGCAGCAGAACGTGGAGCAACTGTATCAGATTTTTACAAAGAATTGGGCTCCAATAAAATTTTCCTCCAACAAATTGCTACAACAAAAATCAATTTAAAAAATCCATCTTTCAGTTAGAATTAAGTCATAAAAACGGCATATATAATAATTATAGAATTTGAATTACTTTAGAATTTGGGCGGGTGTATTATTTTGGTTATCATTAGACTATTATGATCTGATTGTTATATGATGTATGATCCAGAAGTTTTTGTTACACTGCAATTCACTGTACTCTGTCATTATAATCTATGGTAAATACAGATAAAGTGGGACACTTTTTGTCACTAATGTTGTTTTAAAATATGATGCCAAATGGATTAGCCACTCGATACCATATGGTAGCCTACACTGTTCAATTTAAAACAGAGAAAAATATGAAGAAATGTTAAATACACAAACTTATTGTACTAGCTGTCTCACTTTCACATCTTAAAATAGCTTTCTTGGACTGAATCAGTTATGAAAAAAAAATAAAATAAAACACGTACCAGCTGTCTACACACTCTGAATGTCTAAAAATGAATTAACAGGTAGTCAAACTTTACTTACATCGGACTGTTCCGTGAACTGGAGAGCAGATGTAAACCGCGCAAAGAAAGATGCAACTGATCTTCATTTTCCACATCCAAGAAACAAGATTTAATGCCACGTTCTCTCTTTTATAATGTCTGTTGGTATTAAGGATACTGGCGCTCCGTTAGTCCTGGGTGCGATGAGACGGACACCTGACGCTTCTGCCAGCTGATCCCTGCACGCGCACTTAAAAACTTCCCATCTGACAAGAGCGGGCACGTCAAGCTCCCTGTCTCAACTGTTCATTTACTCACGAGTGATTCACAGAGCATATGCGCCTGATAAGAAATGTCTCATGCCATTCCTCACATAAAGACGTGTTTGATTTAAAGTCTATAACTTCAGCACCAGAACAATAAACCCATTGTTCATCAATGCTTCAGCTTATTTGGATCTGATATTAAAACTAGGATATTGATGCTTGAGACTGTGTGCAGGCCTAATAGACATAAGATCCATAGTAGTGTTATCAATAAAATTATACACTAAATATGAAACAGGCAAAAGAAGATAAACCCATTTAAAAAAATTATATGACATTAAAATGTCAAGTATAAAGTAGGCCTACTAAAAACGTTTAACTATATATATATAGAGTGAACAAAATATTAAAAATGCCAAATGTAAAACAACAAAAAACAAAAACAATACAAGAATAGACTTTAATTTGGCAGGCAAAAGTTAAGTAGCCTAAAGTTGGTTCCAAATTGCTTATGCCAAAACTTTGTCCTCTTTAGAAATCTTAAAATATCTATTATTTAAATTATTATTATTGTTAGGATATTACTTATTAGGAGTTGATCTCATGGCAAGAGAATGAGAGAATCACACCCTACTGAAGACCAATCCACCAAACCGCAGCCATAGAAATGGAGCAATCGCAAACAGTCTGAGATTGCAGTTTGCTGTAACGCACAATCATCTACAGCTATATTTAACAAGAATAAATGATCCACAATAAGATAACATTGTATGTTAGGGCACAAAAAATTTCAGTACATCAAGTGAACCTAAAGAACATACTTCAGTCATTAAATGCCTGCAGGAAAGTACACTTATTTTGAGCTTTATCTTATTTAGTACTCTGTGTTTGTGGTTTACAAATTGTATAATACCTGTATTGACAATGAATCACTGTTGTGTTGAACTGTTTACACAAACATTGACTTAATATGGCATTCAATTATAGCCAATTTGGCATCTTTTTAGTTATATACAGTAGGCCCTATATTGAAAATTAGTTGTAAAGAAAAAAACATTAGATTGACCATTGCTTAGATATCAAAGCCACAGCTGTCATCAAAATACCGGCACAAAGTGAACCGCACTGGAATAGACACTATAGAACAGTCAAATATACTGGAGTCATAAAAAAATCCACGGCCTGAGGGCAGTGAATTTTCTACTGTGTGCAACTGGCTACGCCCTGTCACGAACTCTCTGAGAGGAAAGGAAAGACGCTGGGCTGAGTCAGAGTTGTCTCAGCTACGCATTACCAAAACACACCCAAACATCCAGAGCCACACATCTTTATTGTCCACACCTTGTTCCTCACACAGACGCAGTGAGCCCCACCTAAACTCTGCAGGTATACATGCTCCGGCCACAGAGAACAGCATAGGGCTGTGTGAAGCACACCCTGTCTACCTCTCGCAGGACGCTGCCAGCACCACACCCTCACACACACTTTAACCGGACGGGATAAGAAACACAGAGAGAAGGTAGAGCAAGAGAGAGGAGTCTCATAAGCTCTCTCATAGATCACTGAGGACAACAAAAATACAAATAATAACCTGCCTTTCAGTTATTAGGCTACATCAAGAAAACACTGCAAATTTGATGTCCTCCATAGGTTTTGTACAGACTGATTGGAGAACATATACATTTGTCACATTTAAAAATGTAAGAATGTCATTGAATTAATATATAATGTGGCATCTATGTAAAATATCACTTTATATTATTTAACATTCAGCACTGTCATTCTAAACAAAACATTTCACAAAAGAGGTTTGTTTTAAATGATAAAACTAGGCTACAGATATATAGAATCAAGAACAAACTTCATTCAGGCAGTTATTTTGTAATAAAGATTTAAATCCAGTTGAATGACTATAAAAGTTCTAATGAACTCATTTGGTTCGACTGATTCAAGGACTTGACTCTGCAGATGATTGTTCACATGATTGTTCCTTTCAATCTAGTCATCAGTCCGATAGATTTAGAGAAAAACCCTCTTTATTTCAGTTTTTTAGTCATGACTGCCAGCATGTTAAAAGAGAGAGCCTTATGTTAAAGATGGAAATGACTTTTGGAAACTCTGTTAAGGCCAAAACTGGCACAATGCTTTTCATTATGTGTCTAGGTTCGCATTTTGTACTTCCAGGCTTGTGGAGGAGAAAAACACATTTAATAAAATGCAACCGCATATGATGATGGCCGCTGATTCATGGCAAAGTCTTACCAAATGTAGTTAGGAATGATATTGGTAATAGTGCTGATTTTGTATCAGATGAGCGAATAACACTGAAAAACTACTAATTTGGTGATGAGTGTGTGTCATTTCCTGCACATCAATAAAGACACAGATAGGCCTACAGATTACTGTTGAACTGCACTGCTATTATATGAACATGTTTAAATATGCTGTACACTACAGACTTATGATCTGAAAAATATTTTTGACTTATTTGCAAATAATTGGTGAATTATGTGTTTCATTAATCTACTGTAAATAATCTTCGGCAGGGGATTTCAAATAGGGTCCAGGGAGCCATACAAGACCACAAGAGGGTGCTGTAGAAGGTTGCATGGACAATTTGAGACAAACAATATTTTACAATTGTAATTTTTTTTAGAGTCCTTAATGTCGACTATATGCATGCATCTGTCAAAAGTTTGTGATTAGAAAGATTTGTTCATGTATTTGAAGGAACTCTCTTACTGCCAACACAGCAGCATTATTTTGATCAAAAATTCTATAAAATGTGAAATATAAAATTTTTAAATACTATTTTTATATTTTAATATATTTCAAAATGTAATTTGTTCCTGTGACTGCTATTACTCCAGACTTCAGTGTCACATGATCCTTCAGAAATGATTCCAGTATGATTTGGTGCTCAAAAAAAAATACTTTTTTTGAGAATTGAGAACAGATACTTAATCTTTTGTGGATACCATGAAACCATCCTTGCTTATTAAAAGAAAATTAGAAGAATTTTTTTTTTTTTTTTTTTTTTTTACAGATGGCACACTATTTATATGGGTTTATATTACTATTCACTTCTGCTTTCTAAAAACTGTTAAAAAACCATGTGAATCATGTTAATTATTTTATTCCTTTGGCAGCCCTAGCTTTTAATAATAGGAAATAACTAATATATATATATATATATATATATCTCAGGGAAAGCGATAATAGATCAAATGTGTAACTAATGTAAGTGGCTGCCAAATCCATAAATGAAAAAAGTTAGTTTCATACAGTTTAACATTTATATTTTAGAAGAGAGTTTCCTTGCATGATCGTAATATTTGGTGATTCTTAACTGCAAAAAGTTTGAAACCCACTGTTCTGAGTCACTGAATCACACAAACACTAAAAAAGTAGAAATACGAAGCAGAATCACACATCAGTGAGTCCTGTAATAACCACTGTTTATTATTCAAATGTTATGATTGAATTTACAGTCAAATAGGTAACAAGCAGAGGTGTGTCAGGTCCTTTGGGTGAGTGTTTGTCAATGCCTTGATTAAAACAGAGGGAAGGGAGTCTTTAAAAACCATTACGCTCTCTAGAACCAAAGGACCACATCAAGACTGTGCAGCAAACACATACTCTAACTACAGATCACAAATACTTGATACTTTATAAATTAAAAATACTGTTTTATACATAAACGTGTACGTGTTGCACTTATGTCCACAGTGGTAGAGAGGAGAGGTCTAGATCTAATCTAATGCTTTATAGTGGCACTTTTCATAGTTGAATCTCTCGCTATGCTGGCTGAGGAACCGCTCAATGTAGAAACCAGTAAGACTGTAACTAAAGGAACTATGGATGCGGTAACTGAGAGAAACAAACAGTGAAGTGTTCTAAACCATTATTTGGACTTCAAAAGATCTCTTTAACTTAAGATGCAACGTCCACATTTTTAGAAGATTACGTCCAAGTGTTTAGGCACTAAAAAGATGGTTAGCTAGCAACATGTGATTAAGCTTACCATCTCAAGTAAAGCAAATCATTCCGATAAATATGAAATATTTGAGACATATGTGGATGATTGGGGGTGTGCAAATTAAAGGGCCAAGACATTACGCACCACCATCCGCTGAAAATTAGCCACAAATAAAATACATGATATAGCTATAATGCAACACTGAGCCATGTATACAGGCAAGCGTATTATATTCCACAGAACTTATTATATATATATAAAATTATATATATTATGCAGAAGTTTTGGCTGATTATTTAATTTTTTTTCTCGTGGTGGCTGGTTGGGTCTTGGATTCAAAAATCAGCCGTTCCTGAATCATTTAAGCATATTTACACAAATAACAGTTACTCAACTCTATATTATAATAAAAAAGAAGGAGAAAAAAAAAACATTCACACAAAAATATAACATTTGAAATAATTCTTAGCACCAGTGTATCAGATAAAAGTCTTGCTACGCCAGTGTACAAAGTTGCATAGTGTTGAGTTTTGCTCATGTTAATGTGGTTCGCAGGACACCTTTAATAAGCAGCAGCGTCTGAAACATCTAAACAAACACAAAACTGAAATGTGTCGCAACCATGAAATGTATGAAGTCAGCTGAGCCATGTAGGGACTTTTAGTACTGAACAATTTATATACACATGAACTGAAATACTGTGTTTACGTGTTCGACTCACTCTCAGTACCAAATCTAGCACGAGGGGCGAAGAAGATGTGCATTGCGAACAAATTAAGATTCCTTCACTGTTAGCTTTGAGCAAATAGCGTTACCAATGATTAAGTAGCAAACGTCCTCAAACAAATGTCTTGACTTCTGATTAGGTCGGAATTTTGATTCGGTTGTAAAGACAAGAGAATTGAGAGGAAGAGCTGGAAGTGGTGCAGTCATGAGGGTTCAACTCGAGGCCCCTAACAGCTCATGCACACACAAATACAGACAAACACACACACACACACACACACACGGCCATTTCTCTTCACGTAGCATTAATGCATATCAAAAGATTAAAAGCTGCTTTTGTCTTCTGTTTGTAAAACATGATTTTGAAGAAACGTACAGAAATACAAACAAACAGTAACCTAATAAAAGGAAATAAAATGCAAGTAAAATAATTTGAAACAAAACAAGGCCTGTTTTGGTGGAGAGGGATGCTGATGAACACAGGGAGTGTAAGGCAGCCATTAGCAGTGTGGCGTGGAGAGGTTAAGGCCGCTCCAGAGACGGAGTGTTGAAGCAGCCTTCTGGCAGAGTGTTCTTGATGTCGTTGAGGTTAGAGATGTCCTTTCGAATGTCTTGGATCTGACGGTCGTAGTCGCTGATCATGTCCTCCTGGCTCTTAGCGATGTCGTTCAGCTGCTTCAGCTTCTTGTCCAGCTCACTTCCTGCCATCTTTTCCTTGGCATCTTTCAGAGCGTTTTCGATCTGATTCAGCTTGCTCAGATCCACCTTATCGATGTTGTCTGGAAGAGGAAAAGGTGGTGTTATATTAAGGTGTTTAAGTCGTCACACAATTCACAGAAGTGCATTCTTCTTGCGCAGGAGAACAAGGAAAATAAAATGATCATCAATAACAACAGTGGTATAAGCTAAATATTTTTATTTTTATTTTTATTTCAGTTTAAGCAATTTTAGCAACCCAAACCGCAACATTTATAGTTTCCATTTCATATTTGTATTTTATTTAATCTTTTTTTCAATTACTGTAAACAACTGTGAATAGTTTTAATTTGTTAAAAATGGCAATCACTGAAAAAAACTGAGCTAGAATAAGATTTCATGATAATGCATAACACACATCTTTAAACAGGCATCAAGGAAGGTAGATGAAATCTTTCATGATTTCAATTATTGGTTATGTCTGCCACAAAAAAATGTAATTATTAATCATGTGTCTTACTGAGCTGCTTTAATAACTCATTGATTGTGCCCAGCACTGTCCTGACAGCATTTTTGGCATTTTTGGCGTTGTCCTCAGCTTCTTTAGCGTTATTAGATGCCTGTGAAGGAGAGCAAAGTTAATTCAATGTCTATAATACGATTTGAAAACAAATTGCACACATTTAGTCAAGGCCATAACCCACCATGGCTGCCATCATCATGTCAGCATCTGCTTCAGCTTTCTTCTTCTCTAGCTCTTTCTCAGCAGCTGTGAGCTGGTCCATCATGTTGTTCACCTCTCCATCCAGTTTCATGGTGTCTTCAAAAGCTTTTTCTGCATCTGTCTTTGTCTTTGCTGAACCCTGATTACAAAAAAGGGCAAATCGAATAAAGGCACAGTCTGATAAATCCACAGACATCCCACAACTTTTGTATGATTTATGTTTTTATTATTCTTCATCTGAAACTCAACATGTACCTTCTGCACATCATTAGCTATTTTCTCAGCTTCCTCTGCCTTTGTTTTAGCTTCTTTAGCATCTGCAGCTGCGTTGCCTAAAGCCGCCTCGGCCCGTCGGGTCTTCTCATTAGCTTCATTGATTGTCGCATTGATTTCTGGGATTCGCCTCATGGCATCCTCAGCAGCAGTTTTGTTGTCATTGACTCTCTTGTCAAAATCTGAAAGAAAGACCAATTTTAATAAATACATTTTTAAACACGTATTTACTTTGATGTTTAGATCCTTATTTATTCATCCTCTCTCTCTCTCTCTCTATATATATATATATACATATATATATTAATATTTATTTTAATTTCATCATTATAAATAAAAGGTATTTTACACAGCGACCCAAGACCTCTCACCTCTGAGGTTGTTCAGAATGTCCTGGGCCTCTCGGAAGGTAGAGGTGCCTTTTTTTGCTGCCTCCTCAGCCAAAGCCTTTGCTGCGTCTGCACGAGCCAACAACTGATCAGCCGTCTGAAGGAGTCCGAAGCGGAACGAGAGATGGAAAACACAAGAAAAAATGGTTGAGTCGTTACACTGCTCTCTTCAATGACTTGTCTGGCTACCATTCAGAAGGTGAAGTTTTGCACTTTCATCATGAACATAATTACTTATGAGAATGAATAGCAATACAGTGGGGAAACAAATACGCAATATATTTTAGTCTAAAAGTAATCATGTAAATGCTATTCCTGAAATGCCAACCTTCATCAAACATTGCAAAAATAACTCACACTGCGAGCAGATTTCTTAAGAATAGTGTCATGGTCCAGCTCTTGACATTGAACTCCATCAGATCGGGATGAGACTATGGACTATCGCTTGTCTCTCGTCAGTATCATTTAAGAAACTCCTGTGCCTCGTTGCATGTGTTTGACTCTTACATATCAAATGTGTGAAAGAACTGCTAAACTGAACAGCATCTAAATATTCTCATCATTTCTTCAAAATCTTTAGACTACATGACTGTATTCTGAAAACTAATTCCAAACAAAACAAGTACATTAAAAGTCAAACAGCATTCGTACCTGTTGCTCAGTTTTTCCTTTTTCCAGTAGTTTGCGGACCTCCGTCTCTTTGCCCCTCAGGTCCTCTCTCAGGTCATTGTACTCCTTCTCAGTCTTATCTATTAGTTTGTCCAGGTCTGATGCCTCCTTCTTTATCTTATTGGCCTCATTCTGAGGGAAATTCAAGAGACTGGATTATAGATGCATCCATGCTGATTGTGCAAATTCAGTAAGAATGATAAAACATCATGAAATCAGCACCTCTAATGTTTTGGTGTCGATTCGGGGCAAGCTGGTCAGGTTGGCGTAGATCTTCAAAGCTTTGTTTCCTGCCTCATCTGCTTC
Organism: Carassius carassius; assembly: GCF_963082965.1. Lineage (NCBI taxonomy): Eukaryota > Metazoa > Chordata > Actinopteri > Cypriniformes > Cyprinidae > Carassius > Carassius carassius. The sequence goes on from NC_081766.1 coordinate 11,056,455, forward strand.
AGCTTGTATTTTAGCAGCCTGTTTCTCCAGGTTCTTGGCTAGATCCTTTGCTTCGACATATCTGCGCACATCGAACAGCAATTTAGTTGTAAAGCACGACCAACTGCATTTAAAATGTTTGATACTTTCCTAAAAACAGATGACAAGAATATATTGACAAGACAAGAAAGTTGCATTTAATGTGACGTCCAAGACATACTTCCTGTTGAGTTCATCAATGTCGTTGCTCGTCTTGTTCTCGCCATCGAGCGCCTTCTTCAGCATATTATAGGCCTTAGTGGAAGTGTCATTGGCGTCCCTTGCGATCTTCTCAATCTGATCAGCATCTGCTTTATGTCTGTGCAAAGAGCCATAGAAAAATATTGAATAAAACTGTATTAGGTGGTATGAAAAATCATTATTAGCACAGCGTGAAATACTGTAACTCACCTTTCGGACAGTACGCGGGCTTCTTCTGCCAGAAGTGTCATATTGTTTGGATCTCCAGAGGTTGTGGGTATTTTAATATCCTACAGGAACAGATGATAAGGATAAAAAAAAAAACTGGTAACTAAGAGACATTTTAATGGCCTCCACTACCATTAGCTGAAGGTATTTGTGGGATATTACAGTATTCTCTCTTGGAGGTGTAGTAGAAATCTCACCACTTTACTGATGGCCTCCTTGGCTTTGTTCAGCTCCTCTCTAGCGGTGTTGATCAGGTCCTCTGCGTTGCGGACTCGGTTCCGTGCTCGATCTGCCTGCATTCCTGTGCTGTCCACGGTGATCTTGATGTTCTGCAGTCGGTTCCACTGGTTGTTCAGGGTCTTGTTGATGTTGTTTAGACGGTCCAAAAGGCCTTTATCCACTTCTGCATTATAATAGTTAAAGATAATTAAATTATAATCATGTAAAGTGAAATATATCTGCGCTATTATCAAGTAAAAATATAAGTAATTTTTTTATTTGCCTTTATAAAAAAAAAAAAAATAAATAAAATTTTTTTTTTTATCAATATGATGACCTATTACATTTTTAAAAAAATCTCATTTGTTTTGTGGGGGGCTTTTAAAACTATAAGAAATATTTTGAAACTTGTTACACTGTCAGACAATACCTTTGCTAGCCTGAGCCTCTTGCAGTAAGTCCATTATTGTTTTCTCTGCCTCTTTCAGTCTTTCCTCAAAGGCCTTGTCACTCACTGTATTCTCAGTATTGTCCAGGCTATCAATCAAATTCTGTAGCTCATGGAGCTTCTGTCTCTGCTGGTTCACCTGTAAAGAGAAGAAAAGAAAAATCAGAGGTATAAGAAGTTATCTGCTCTGTTATGAAACAGAAAGTCCGGTGTTCATGAGATGATTCTCCTACCTTGTCTCTGACCAGGCTGTAACAGCTGGGACACTGCTGACAACCTGGTGTGGAGCGGTTGTAGAAGTAGTTCTCCTCACACATGTCGCAGCGAGCTCCCACGAAGCCTTGGCGACACTGACAACGCCCGCTTTCCTTACACTGTGCAGACTCTGAGCCTTCTGGGTCACAGTCACAAGCTGCAAAACCAAACCAATGGTAAATGGAACAAATCTAATATACAAGATCAATTCTAAAGCAATTTTGCATTTAGCAGAACTGCTGTAGAAAGGCAAAAGAGCAGGACACCGTACGTTTGCAACCTGACGAACTGAATCCAAAGAAGTTGACCTCACAGCGCTCACAGTGTTGACCTGTGACCCCTGGCTGACACTCGCATTGGCCTCTAACGATATCACACTGACCGTTTGTGGAGCCGATAGGGTCACAGTTGCATCTGGGGAAACAAATTGAAGGATTCGTTTTAAAAACTTGCAGTTCTGTCGATACTATATCATTAAGAATGAGAGAGAGAGATATAAATCAAATACCGTTCACAGCCCTTGCCGCTCTGAAGGTTGTAGAAACCAGGCTCACACGCACTGCAGTCTCTGTCAATGACATGGGGAAGACACTGACACTGACCCGTCACCTGAGAGCAGGTCGTCTTCCTGTCCACTGTACCGTACGGAGAGCACGAACACGCTGCAGAGGTGGAAAAAGAAAGGTTTCGAAAACAAATGTGTTTTTTGTTTGTTAAAAATACAGTAAAACTGGGAAATATTATTATATTTAAATTACGTTTCTATTTTAAGATGGCAAAGCTGAATTTTCAACGGCTATTACTCTAGACTTCAGTGTCACATGATCCTTCAGAAATCATTCTAATATTGATTTGGTGCTTTTCTAATTATTATCAGTTTTCAAAAACTCTTTGACTAGTTCAGCAGAACAGAATTTATTTCAAAATCATTTGTAACGTAATAAATTGTCTTCATTGCCAATTTAATGCATCCTTGCTAAATAACTTTTGTTATTTTGAATGGTAGTGTATGTTTGTATGTATGTATGTATGTATGTATGTGTGTATATATATATATATATATATATATATACACACACACACACACACACACACACACCGTATTTTCCGGACTATAAGTCACATCAGTCCAAAAATACGCCACAATGAGAAAAAAAAAAAAAACATATATAAGTCGCACTGGACTATAAGTCGCATTTATTTAGAACCAAGAAACAATAGAAAACATTACCGTCCACAGCCGCGCCCTCTTGGGGCTGTAGACGGTAATGTTTTTTCTTGGTTCATTTCTCTCGGTTCATGTCAAATTAATTTTGATAAGTAAGTCGCACCTGACTATAAGTCGCAGCACCAGCCAAACTATGAAAAAAAGTGCGACTTATAGTCCGGAAAATACGGTGTATATATATATATATATATACTTCCTTTAAGCTTGCATGGCCTGTTTTTTATACCTCTATAAGGAAGTATCATGAAATAAACCATTTAAAATGTAATAAAAAAAAATATAAGAAATAAACACTCACATTTGCATTTGTCTGATACATTTGCGGCACGGGCATTGCCGTAGAAACCCTCTTTGCAACGGTCACAGAAGACTCCGGCTGTGTTGTAGATGCACTTGAGGCATTCGCCTGTCTCTCGGTTACAGTTGCCTACAGCATTGGGGTCGATGTTGTTGTTGCAGCTGCAGGCACGGCACGCCCTGACTGGCCCATTTGAACCAAGAGGGTCCCCGAAGAAGCCATCATCACATAATTCACATCTCTTACCTGGAGACAGTTAAAGGTGGAGATCATGTGCTATATTATTTACTATATTGAATCTCCAAACAGACTGAATGCTCAGAGCCTGTACCTGTGGTTCCAATTGGGCAGTTTGTACAGACCACCTCTCTGGTCCTGGGCATCACGGCACACGTGGCACCTGCAGGGCAGGGACAGGGTTCACAGTCTGAAGGAGAGCCGACCGTGGAGTCACCGTAGAACCCGTCCTTACACCTCTCGCAGCTCATGCCGGTGGTGTTGTGCTGGCAGTTACACAATCCTGCAAATTTGAGACAAAGGTACCATGTAATACCATATATCACCACAAGATGGCAACATTTTATAAACACAAAGGAAGAAGTAGCATGTATAGAGGGAATTTTGAGTAACCATTGCATATTTAGAAAAATCCAGAAATATGTATTTGCACAACTCTGTTTTGGCTTGAATCTTAAAATGTAATTTTCGTATTGCTCAAAAGTCTTTTAAGACCTTTATGGGTAAAAAACAAAGTACAGATATTATCTAAAATAAATTTGATTTCAGTGGCTTTCATATTGCATGCATTTAGAGCACATGACCTTCCGTAATGCCCACATTCAGATAATAAATAGTGAAATCAAGATCCAGTCTCCTGAGAGCAGATAAGTAAATTAAATATCAAAACTATGCCAAAGAAATACAAATAAGTCAGTTGTGATGACGAACCTGTCACAGGGTCGCAACTGTCACTGTGTCCGTTGCAGTCGCAGGATTCACAACTGCTAAAGCGGCCCAGCTCAGGTTGGCTCCTCCTAAATCCCAGATCGCACTGCTCACAGTGCTGCCCCACGTAACCCTTAGGACACGTACACCTCTCAACCCAACGAGCAGGAGTTCCAGCGTCACGGCGGGCAGTCACAAGGGACACGTTGTCTAAATAACCGGCACCTACAGCAGAAACATTATTAAGTTAGTTCAAGTATCAGTTAAAATGACCTTAAGAGTCTTGCAACAGTCATTTTCATTTTGTCCTTTCTATTTTGTCTTAAAAGAATGTCTAAAAACACAGCTTTGTGAATTAGTGAATTAGTAGACGTACTACTTGCACTGTAGGTTCCACGAATCATAACCGAAGTCAGATTGTGCAGAAGTTTCTGGAAGTCGGCGTGTTTTATGGTGGGTCTCCAAGGATAGTCAGTTGTGTCATGGAGTCTAAATGAGAAAAGAGATGATGTTTAACATTAGGAGTACATCAGATAAGCTAACCATATGTATAAATCAACTAGTAGAGTGAGATGACTATGAATTCGAAATATATTTTATTTTTATGGAACAATGCATGCAATAAATGTCACCTTATTATGATGAATTTGACGTGCAATTTACAGCATGAACTTAATATTCATAGAAGAATTCTTTTTTTTTTTAAATAAAATATTACTGAATAATGCTGAAAATTCAGCTTTGCCATTACAGGAATAATACATCAAAATATAATAAAAAATGGAAAACAGTTATTTTAAATTGTAATACTATTTCACATTATAAGTGTTTTTGTTGTATTCTTATGTACTTGAATATGTAAATCTTGATAACATTTGTTTTTATTAATTTGACCAGCCCTAGTTTTACTAAACATGAGCTCAAAGACCTCACCTAAACACGAAGGTTTGTGTCTCCTCTCCTGGGTAGGAATTGCCCTGGGCAATAAGTGGCACAGCAACCCGATGGCCGGCCCCCTCCAGCACAACGTCCTCCGCTGAGAGTCGTGCATCATGTCGCTGAATCCTGAAGTTCAGCGTAAGGTTCTGACCATAGCTCAGCAGCTGATCACCAAGAAACTTCTCTACAGTAACAAAAACGAACGAAAAAAAAATCCCAGATGATTAGACCAGTCTTATTCATGAAATCTTCTGTCTCTTTATCATAAAGAGGAAACCATGTCTCCTATTATACCTGGAGCAAGAAAGTAGATGGGGATGTAGTCTTCTGAGATGAGTGAGATCTCTTGAGTGGTGGGTGACCACTGCACAGGAACACTAGAGCCGTCTCTCTTCTGTCCCCTCCAGCCCTCTTCATCTATTCAGTGACACACATTACGAATATTATTCTTTCTCCTTATCACAATCCTTTGTAACTGTGGCCGATTTTGCATTGGCACTAGTATAACTTTAGGAATTAGTATAAACAGAATGTTGACCCTACTGTTTGGATACTTACCCCTGTCGAAGGTGGAGGTAACTTTGTGTATGCTGTAGCCATCAGCACTTTCACACACAGTGGAATGCTGGAAGCAGAAGCATGGAGTACATCCCTGAGGATTCTGGGGGTCCAGATTAAAGTAGCCCAGTTTACACCTGAGAGAAAGAGGCAAGAGTTTATTTGTAATGAGACAGGATGGCTGATAAATTGATTTGTAAAGTTCAGGGACATTTTAATAATTTTAATTACTTCTTGTCCCATGTAAATACAATTATTACTGCAGTTTTATTTATTTCTCTCTTTACATCTTTCAAAACCACCATAAACACGTATGTGGCTGAGAAATACATTTTCAAAATAATAATTTATTTTATTATGAAATATTATTTTAATTATTATAATGATATTTATTTTAATTATTGTCATAGTAATAACAATGACACTTATAATTGAGATTTTAACCATAATTTAGATTTTATGTAACATTTTTCACAAGCACCATTCATACGTCTGTGTATAAAACATTGTCACAAAAGGTGGAGTGAAATGTTTGTTTGTTTTTGTGCAAAGTGCAAGGCAAAAGAAGGTTGGAGAGCTGGGATTATGTAAAAACCATAACGGAAATGGCAAATATTTGGGATGCACTGAATGTTTAAATTAAGGGTGCCAATCAATGAAAAAAAAAACCCATCATATCCTGATTAATCAGCTGAATTAATCCAAATAGACAAATGAGTTGATTACAACACTGAATTGTTGCAATTACTGTACTTTATTGCAATGTTTCTTCCGCACTACCATACAAAAATTTGTGGACAGTAAGTTTTTTTTGTTTTTTTTTAAGAATTTATTACTTTTATTTAGCAAGAGCACATTAAATTGAAAAGTAACTGTAAAGACATGTATAATATAACAAAAGATTTTGATTTCAAATAAATTCTGTTCTCTCGAACATTCCATTCCATTCATCAAATAATCCTGACAAATACATATACCATGGTTTCTACTAAAGTATTACGCGGGACAAAACTGATAACTAAAATAAATATTTGAGCACTAAACCAGCATACTGGAAAGATTTCTGAATACTGCAGAAAATTCAGCTTTGTCATCAAAAGAATCAATTATATTTCAAAATACATTATAAAAATGTTTTACAATATTTTATTTGAATTTGTAATAATATTTTACTGTATTATTAAATAAACACAGCTTTGGTGAGTGTTAAAAGACTCCTTTCAAAACGTTTTGTGTATTTTATTTTAGAAAAATGAATCAGTAAATTACAAACACATAATGAAACATGTAGAGATAGCCCATCAACAGTCAAACAGGCAGAACACCAGGGTCGTTCAACTTTGGTGACTGCAAGTCTGGAGGCCCTACATGGTCTGGCTGAGGGCTCTCAGCTGGGAAACCTGGCCATCCCTGAGCTATTTTCTCTTCCATCTGACACTGAGAGTCCTAATTCAGTTTCTCAGACACACACATGGCCTCAGAGCCTCTGTGTGTCACCCGCATACGGACTTTCCATTAGAAAAACTGTGTAAACGGCAGACGCCCATTTTTAAAATCCTTATAACTGAGCAGGAGCTGAAAAGTGGATGATCTTTATTGGACTTTTGGGACCGTGATGCTCAAGTTAATTCTGTTGATGACTCGTTTCTAATTTGAGCACATATTTAAACAATCTTAGTAATTACAACATTTGTCTTTGTGAACAAGTCAAGTATTGACAACACTAACAGCAGGGGTGTTGCCATTGTGTGTGGAGTCTGACCTGTCACAGTTGAATCCATCCACATTTTCCTTACATTGGCAGCGTCCGGTTTGGACATCACACACCTGCGTGCTTCCGGCTAGATTACAAGAGCAGCGACTGTAGAGGGGAAAGAGGGAGCAAGAAGGTCAAGGAGACGGAATCAACTTTAACAACACTGATTAATGGGTCTGCAAATAACCTTCTCGAAAAGAAAGACAGTTTCTGGGGTCCTTAAAAAGTCATAAAATGTGAGATTGTGTTTCAGGTTGGCGGTTTAAGCCGTGCCAGCTTTACCTGCAGCCTGCCGCACTCATTGTGTGATAACCAGGCTGGCATCTGTCACACTTATCGCCCATCACTCCCGGCTTACAGCTACATCTGCCGGTGATGTCACACTGGGTACCGAGAGAACCTGTAGGTGAAGAACCAGTAAAACAAATGGTTAGGAACTCAAGCTCCAGGGGCACGTTCAAATTTACACCAAAACAAAACGTTAAAAAATTAAACCCTATTGGTTCCCTCACGTCACATAATTTTTCTCCTTGATTAAAGAACAAAACAAAAGTCTGGCTGGTCTGTTACATACCAACAGGGTTGCAGCTGCAGGAGAGACAGCGCTGGCCGGAGGAGTCTCTGTAGTAGTTGTCCAAGCATCGCTCACAGTTCGGCCCATCCGTATTGTCGGCACAGTTGCGGCAGTGCCCTCCATGACCAGTGGCACGATACAACTCCGAATCGAAGTAACATTCACCACTCTTTCCATTACAGTCACAAGCTGAAACAGAGACACATCCTCCAGTCAGAACTTAGACGTAAAAATTCCCTGGGGTGGCATTAATGTGACTATTACGCAGACGATCACATTTGTACATGAAATAAATGCTTGAACAATCTGGAACTGAATTACGCAGATGTGGTTCGGCAATCATCAGGACTTCGAGTAAGATTTCTGCCTCAGCCATTAGTGGACACATTCATGAGAGAGAAGTGGAAATAAGATGATGGACGAGCAGGAGCTGTGTGGGTGTGAGAACTCTAGCTCTCAGGCTGCTGTACATCAGATGTGCACATTAATCATGCATTTCCAGGAAGTGCCTGCATGTATGCATCCAAAGAAGGGGAGGGAGGACCCCAAAAGCCCCTCTTTATATAATATAACGTTAGTTTAAGAAAACAAGTGACTCATTATGGAGGAGGTTAGTCTGTGTGGAAAGACTGCAGTTCTCCATGTACTCATGACGGAGGTCAAACAGCTGGGATTTGGAATCTTCCTACTTATTCCACTGAATGCTGAGAGGACATGGATAGTTAACCTCCAAAATGTGGGAATTCTTTTTTAACTTATTTTCTACCCCATATGTCTTTTCAACTCTGTGCTACTAAATTTAATTTCTTTTTTTTTCTTTTTTTCTGAAATACAAAAGTTGGCAGAAATGACCTTAGTCAGGATTTAAGATTTTGTTTTCCGCAATTGTTAAATAAACTGATTTCCATGCTGGCTCCCAAAAGGACAAATATATCTTAAAAGCATATGATTATTGCCTTCGTTTGAAATGTATACATAAACTTTGAGGAACATAATCTCATAATCTTTTATTTTTTTAAATGAGCTGAATCAGTCACATGACTTCCGAGGACTAATGGTGTGTTAATGACAACAATGATGTATGACACGTCTAAAAACAAAACATTTAATTTAACATGTGTAAATGAGATTCGAGAGCTCTGGTAGAAAAATAGAAGTGAATAACATTTTAACAGTTTAAGATTTCATTTAAAATATCTTCAATAGTGTTCAGAGTATGAATGAAATCTAAGGGGAAGTTGAAAATAACAGCATTTATTTTAAATGTAGATTTTTTTTCTAACACTATAAATGTCTTCACTGTTGATTTTTGATTAATTTAAATCATACTAGCTAAATAAATCTAAGAATTTATTAAAAATTTTTTTACAGATTTTTAAACAAAAGTGTAAATACACGCACATATTTGGAATACAGTGCACAAATCTGTTACAAGTTACAAGATAGAAGGTCATGCTTTTCCTGAAGCTTGGCAGTATAAAAAGGGTCATTTTTATTTATAAAGGTTTGGAATGATATGATGGTGAGTAAATGATCACAATTTGAATTTTTCCATTATATGTAGAAAACCAGTGAAAGCAAAATTAGTCTTTTTTTGAGTAAGAGTTGACTAAACACATAAGACCAAACTTACGCAGACACTCGTTGGCGTTATCAGAGGTGGCTCTCCTCCAGGGACGGTCATTGTAGAAGGGCTTGCACACGTTGCAGTTTGGTCCCTCTGTGTTGTGTTTGCAGTTACACACCAGCTTGCTGCGCTCGTTCTTCACACACTCGCTGGCGTGGCCGTTACACTTGCACCTGGGTGGTGAGGGAGAAGGTAACAGACCGGTCAGGTGCAAAAGGGCCACCACACAATGATAGGGCACACTTACTGTATGAGTACACATCCTGCCGTTGTTGTGCGTAACACAAACCAAGCAGACACAAACGTGCCGCAAAGCTGTTCAAACACAGAGCTCTGATGATGTTTGCTGAGCCTATCACTGAAGCGTCACTGCACCTTTGTTTTGAGATTGAGTAGCTGATGTCGGTTTCTTTATTCTGCCCATCCTTTGATACAGCGGGTGAGAATATGCAGTAATACAGTTTACAATGGGTGTGTGTATGTGTGTTCACTACTGTGTGTGTGCACTTGGATGGGTTAAATGCAGAGCACAAATTCCGAGTATGTTTTCTATGAGTGTACGCACAGTGACCGATGCCAGGTGGCACGACAGAGCACCCCTCACATAGTTTTCCATTACATCACATTATTTTGTCCCAAATTATTGTTAACGTACATAATGACTTCAGCCTATGTTGGAAGATTGTGTATTGTGCATTTTCAGTAAAACGTTTGCCTCTGTACCTCGTATAAAGTCTGTATATTTCATATAGAGAGCTTTAATAATATAGATCACACTTCTCTTTTTTAAAACTTCTAACTCATTGATGCTACTTCCATTCTTGAATTGAACTTTTGCCTGTTTGGTGATTAGATTAACTGTTTTAGACTACAGTATTGAACTATACATGATGCGTCTGATGTGTGATACCCATGAGTTATCCAAGAAGCAGTGCTGTGCTTGGCGTTCAGTTTGTGCCCCGCCTTTCGGCCTGAAGAATTGAATCGATTTGCAACAAAATAGAACAGTTTGAGCCTGACAGTTCCATAATATTATATAATTTTTTAAACATTATGTATATGTAATTATATATTAACATTATTTATATATTATTTATAATATATTTCCTGCTTGGCAAACTAATATGGAATAAATTCTGAGATATGCATTGAAAAAGTCAATGATTAAATAATATGCTCAAACGACTGGCTACTGTTACTTTCTAGAACCATCTATTTGCTCCCACTTAATAAACTGTATAACATTTATTAAAAGTGTCAGTGGCTTTAACTTTGATTTCTGTTTTTCACAACTTTGCGAGAATTCTCTTTAAAGTGGGCTTAGCTTTTTCCCCTTTTTGTTTTTTTTTTGCATAAATTAAAAGTGCAACTTGGAAACTAGTTCTAAATCTTCACTGCAAAAATCAATTCAGTGTCATAGTTTAGGCACAAAAACTTGTCCTCAACTCCACATGTCATGGCGAGCACACGAACGAACGCAACGAACATTTTCACCAACAAAGACACCTTGACAGAGGACTCAGGACAAAAGAGGGCTTGTGCAGGTAAAGCCACCTCTTGCACATTGTCTCAGGTGATCCTTGGCAAAGCCTCATGGAAAAGGTGACGTGAAGAATCATAACTTGGAGGATGTGCACTCATCGGACGTGCATTTTCCATAATACTAATATACTGTATATTTATCACGGATACAATAAAACTCCCAGGATGCTACGTGTATGTCGATCAGATCACTTGAGGAACATACGGCTGTCCGTGAGCACTGATGTTGAAGCTGGACAGGAAACCCAACGGCTATAAGGCAGCAGGTTTAAATGAGTCTCAGTCTCGTTCAGTTCCCTTTCCAGACTCTCTGCCCGCCCCATTCCAGTTCCACTGCGCTCTATAATCCAGCACTCCCAGGCAGGAATGTAGGGAATGTGGGCTGTGTAATGGAAATCTGCTCCACATTTCAAACAGTTTAAGGTGAAAAGACATGCAATCCTGCACCTAGAGATGTTTCACACTTGCTCGACAGCGCTCTGATCATCCCTCATACGGCCGTCATCTCTAAAGCTCACTGTCAGAGTTTATAGATTCCACAGACAGGAAGCAAAGAGGTAATTCTTAAATTGTTGTACCTTAAGATAAATTGCATAGGAATTCATTGTTTTGGTCCTTTTTTGCATATAGAATTGAACAAGCTGGTTTAAAACAAGAAATTCTTGTGCTACTATCTATTAACTAGAGGCTTGCTCTCACAGAGAGTGAGTTTTCCTATGCAGAAAGATTTTGAAATGAAGCAGTGCATCCCAACCAACCTATTTCGCTCAAAGCGTGAAAGCTCACACTGCAACGATCTAATCTTTTAAAGCGGTGGTTCTTGTTTTTTTTGTTTGCACACTGAAAAAAAAATCATATTTCGCGTCACATGTCCAGCATTCCAGATGGAGCTGCTGATATCCATGGTCTGAATACAAGGAAAACATGTGAATGCTTCATTAAACTATAAACTGACATATTTATGCTGGCTGGAGAGCGAAGCAACAGGGTGAAAACGTACCTTCCTCCTACAGCGAAGTCAGAGATGGCGTAGTAGTAGGATTTGAGAACTTTGGGATCGTTGAAAACTTCATCTCCGAAAGTGTTTAATCTGTTCAGGGTCACTCTGATGTCCGTGGCAGTCACCCAATCCTGATAGAGAGAAACAGAATTACAAATAAGGCATTTAAAAAAATGAGACAATAAAAGCAAGAATGTAGCTAGAGAAAGACTAGTCGTAGATGAGCATGTTTTAATTTTTTGCAGTAGTTATTAGAGAGGTTTTAGCAGGGAAGAATTCTTCCCATCTGTTCTGTGTTCAGACGTCAAAAGAAAATACATCCTCAGGCCTCTAATCTAAACAAAACCTGCTGTTTGAGGCACTGTAATGTCTGCAGAAAGGTTTCATGGGAAAAAAGAAAAACACCAGTGTGACGTTTAGCATGTAAATGTCATTTAGAATGATGCCGCACAGTGCTTGCAGTTGAACTTTGCCTGTTTGTGGCCACATTCAGGGAGTGCCAATGGAAGCAATCTCAGGAACCAACTAAAACATGACTCAGACCAAGACTTTAGTCCTTTTTCTAAAAGCTTTGCACGCATTTCCTCTAGTTTCACTATAAATGTTGTTATTTTACAAGCAGGGCTGACAGAATAACACGACGGTTAAAGTGGAGCCGGCCAACCCTGTAACAACAGTGAACATTTTCAGTCCACCAAACATCTGCTGGAACTGAGGAGGAAACGTCCTCAAGTCATTCTGACACCTTATCCACAGCTGACAGCCGTGATTCAGAGCATGTTCCTGTTTGGGAAGACAGCCAACGATTTCACACTTCTCTTCCCCTAGAGAAACATGCTACATAAACACAGATTTATCACAAAGAAATATGAGGATTATCACTAATGATCAAAGCTATACTATGTTTAGGAATGGGCAGTATACTTAAAGTAACTTAAAGTAAAATGTTCCATATTTATAGTGTTTCTATTATACTATTAAAATAAATATATATTTTTTTATAATAATCCATTTTTAAAATATTTAAAAAATACATTACAGCACTACACACTTAAAACACAAGCTCTGTCATCAGATTATTTTCTTGAACTTCATATTTGGAGGAGATACATAAATAAATCTGCCAAAACTGTTTGTACTACTTCATAAGGTCATTTTTTGAGCTTGACGGTTGTAGTCACCATCCGCTTTCAGTGTCTGGAAAAGAGCAAACAGGACTCCGATTGTGTTTCACGGAAAACTTACATCATGTGTTTTGACCAAAATGATGATGACAGGATTTTCACATTTGAGTTCACTTTCACTTTAACCCCTTTCAACCCCCAAGAAATGAGATACAACCAGATCTAACCATTAGCACTATGAATATAAACCTCTATCTATATTAAATTCTCTTTTGTAAATTAGAAACCATGGGGGCCGACTTGAATTTTCAACATATAAAAGCACATGGTGAAAAAAAGTGATTCAAGAAAACAAATCAGACCCCAGTGTTCCAGCTCTTGGGTTTATGCTGCACGTTGTTCATCACTTGCACATGCACTCTTTTCCAGCTGTGTCTGTGCACAGCCGAGCACAATCAGAATGTGGTGGGAAATCTGGGGGTGTCACCTAGTAACATGTTGCAATTGTTGGCTATGCTGAGCGAGCGGGAGACGATGTAGCACCTGGACAGCGCAGCACTGGTCACACAAACAAACCCCAGCCTGCCTGCTTCCATGCATCAATTCAGCCATACATTATCTGCTGTCCACCCACTCCTGCTCATATCTCACACTTAACCTCTTTTCGCCTCCCTGTAACCACGGCAGCATCTTGTTTAGGTTTGGCATGCAGAGAGCTTTCTCTGCCTGACAACAAATTCCACAGTCAGCACACGGAAGGACTGACTCAGCTCACATTGGGATGAGCGTCTGTCTCTTATTCAGCTATTTAGTCTGGAAAATGTTTTTTTTTTTTTGCTGTGATTGTGGTTTCGGGAAATATATCAAGTTTTGGTGAAATGAAACAAAGTAACAGTAGGATTTTTGCATAACAGTAACCCTGTGGTGTGTAACGGTCAGAAACATGTTGTAAAACCAGTTTAACAAATAAAATTCATGCTTTTAAGAAGCAAAAAAATAATGGCGCTCAACAATAAAAAAATAAATAAATAAAAAATAAAATAAAAGTATAGCACCAATAAAAAGTTTGGGCTCAGCAAGATTTTGACTTTAAATTAAATTCAAATTAAAAAACTTTTTAAGGATGCACTGAATTGATCAATTGATCATGTGGAACTGAAGAGTAAATAGCTGTCCAAGAATAAATACAATTTTAAAATATACTGAAACAGTAACATATGATAAAGTAATAATAACATTTCACAATATTACTGTTTTTTTCTCTTTTTTTTTCAGACAAATGCAGCCTTGGTGTATTGTATTACAGCCTTGTATTACTATTAACTACTATTACTATAGTGCAACTTTTTCCAAAATACAGTAAATGAAAATGTGAAGTTTTATTGTTATATTTTCCAAATACTAATATCTCTCACATGCAAACACTTCTAAATGACGAGCTGTTTGTTTGAGGCAGTGGAATGTTACTCAATCTGGAAAGAAAAACCTTGGAAAAGTAACTTGGCAGCAGTCACACATTACAAGAACCACACATCTGGAAACAGTGTTTTCGATTCCTTATGTCTGAGACTGTGACTGATGTGAACGCTTTTGACTTCATGAGTTTGAGCAGTCAAGGGAGGGTGAATGAAAGATAAAAAAAAGAGACAGAAGACTGGTTTACCTGCAGTACAGGGCTGTTGTCGAAATTATAAGCGCTGGGTCGGCCCTCAAGTGTGGAGAAAGCCACGTTTCCTCCACTGAGCGGTGAGATGTCACTGAACTCATCCGTGCACAGAGCCTGCTGCTCGTCCTCACCAGTGCGGATGAAGCCGCGGTTGATCTTGCTGTAGGTCTTCTCGCAGGAGCCGCTGTAGTACTGATAGGGAATCCAGGGCCCGTCTTCACTAGTGCGCTTGTAGATGGCAAAGCTCTCAGGACGACTGGTGTGAAACTTCAGACGCACATAGGTGATGTCGAAAGCCTTGCCTAGAAAAAGAGAGAAGGCAACATAAGGCACTGACTACTGCAGTTTAATCTTCATTCCTTCAAAACACATTGAAAAGATTTAACACCATTTAACACCAAGATTTAAGCACTAAAATGGTGATGGACAGATCATTGCTAATAAGTTAATGGGAAATGCAACCGATTTTAAATAGTTGGGGTGCAGAGTTGGCACGCATTGCATGGGGAAGTTACAGATAAACATATGATCAGGTACCGTGAGGATATGCAGCATATATTTAGGTAAACACAGAAGATTTTAGTGAGATGTGCTCTATAACGTACAGAGAATGCAAAGCAGATATCACACAGATAGACTGGTAGTAGCGTCTGAAAACTAAAGGTAGAACAGAGTTCAGATAAAGTGGAAGATGATTGGATAGCATACGCTCTCTTTTCTAAACAATCTGTGCTTCGGTACGGCCCACTAGCAGATAGAGCTGGATTCAAGGACTGGATAAGACACTAAGTCAGCACTGCAGGTGCCAAACATACACACATCTCTGAAAGATTGCACATAAAAAGGGATCAAGGTTAAGCAGACAAGCCTGATATTATATGCAGCTGGCATAATGCCATGCAAGCATAACCTTGTTCCACTGAAAATGCCTAAGAGTTCCTTCCTGTCTGATAAGATCTGCAAATCCGTGCCCTCAAATTTCCATTGTTCTGCTCATTTTTTCCCTCTAGCTGCTGAAATAATCAGGGCTGTAACCACCTTAGAAATATGATGGGGACTTCCCAATTTTCAAACGATTGTGACATTGTGATTGTGATGTGATTTTGGGTGCATTATTTATTCAAAGTATAATGAAATGTATAATTGACAATGACTTGAATGCACCACTTCTTTGAAGAGTAGGTTTTTAATTGCTGATATATTATATATATATATATATATATATTTTTTTTTTTGTTTTTTTTTGTTGATAAATTCAGGTTGTAAAATGTCAGATGGTGTTTATGAATTAATTTAAATATTTCAACAACAACAAAAAAATCTGTTAAAAACATTAATATATTTTTTTTAAATAATAATGTATTCAAAATGTAAAGATTTGTTTTTTTATTTGATGGTTACACCACATAAACTACTTTTCAGAACCTGGCACTTGTTTTAAACTAGTTTATGCTTTTAAATCTCTCCGTTTAATCTCTTTTTTTAAACTCTCTTTTTATCTCTCTGCCACAATTGTAATCATTTCATCATCAATCACCCTGAAATCCTTCTTTTCACTATTTAAAGCACAACATGCAATAAAACATTGTCTTGTAAAAAAACGAGCATAATCTCACACCTTTTTTTTACAAGAAGCTTCATTTTTTTGTGCTAGTCTGGATTTCAGAAGCTTTGCGAGGTCCTCCAGCAATTATATGGAGCTTGTAAAAACATATTTTTGCATGTCTGAGCAAGCTACGTGTGTTTGGGAAAAACTGCAACCGGGGGGCAAAATGGAAATGGTATGGAAAGACATCATTCATTTAGTGTGAAGAAAATGACACTATCTTTTAGAAGGGCCAAGTTTGGTTTGAGCAAAGAATTTGCTCTCCAAACAAATCCGCAAAAACTAGGGACAATGTGTGTTAAATAAATACACAGAGATTGCATCAAAAAGTGCAGCTAAAGCAGCGACTGATTTAAAGCAATGACAAAGAGATTCATACCTTGCAGCAGTCTCTGAGGGTATTATGGCTGTTAACATGAAAATGAACTTGCTGACTTTTAGGAGCCTCTTGCACACATCATGCTGTCAAGGTCAAAGTTCAACAGAAGTGAGAGAGATTTTTACAATAGGGTGTGAGCTTTCTGCTTTTCTGTCAGTGAATAAGTTGACAATGCCTCACGTAGAGCTTAACAAAAGTTGACAATGACTCAAAAGTGAATCAAAGACTTCAAAGCTTCATTCACCAAAAAATAGCTAGTTGTCATGATCCTAAAAAGTATTAAAGGGGACATTGGATACCCATTTTCCACAAGTATGAATCTTTATGGTCTTCATGAAATATCCGCAACATACTTTGGATAAAATTCTTCAATGGTCGTGTAAAATGACACCCTTTTTTACCTTGTTAGAAACTGCTCTGTTCACAGTGACCATTTTCAGTGCATCTCTCTTTAAATGCTAATGAGCTACTGCTCACCCCAATTTTGAGTGAAATTGCACTTGCTTTACAGATACAATAAAAAGAGAGCTTAAAAATTCTCTCACCATTTACTCATCCACATTGTTCCAAACCTGTATGACCTTTTCTTCTGTGGAACATAAAAGATGATATTTAGGAAAATATATTTTTGCCCATACAACAATAATTGTTTTGGACCCCATTGAACTAAAGTCAAATGGATTTGGAACAGCATGAGGGTGAGTAAATGAAAGATTTCTAATGCTTTGTTGAACCATCATTTTAAGGCTGACGGGCTTTTACAGAATCACTGCACTGGCTCTTGCAAAAGAGGGAAAACGATGATGGTCACACTCATGAAATAAGACAATATCCCCATGCATGAACACTGGTAAGTTCCCGGATACAAATTCAGACAGCGAGTCAAATGTATTTTCCAGCAAGAGTTTTATCCAATACATGTCCATATTTCTCATGGGCCTTTCAAATTCTACTCCTCTCTCGGTGGACAGCTGCTAACTCTTACTCATAACCCTTATCCAGATGTTTTCAAGCCATGATTTTACCTTAATTTGTCTCTTGATCATATCGTAATTGACTGCAGGTCAGGTGCAATGAAACAAAGACTGGGAACGATTGCAAGAACATTGGGCCAAAATAGGACCATTTCCCATTCAATTCCTTAACCCAACGCATCCACATATGGCACTGCTATGCCGTGGATCCAACAACAGCAGGATGACTTTTAAAACCTAACACCCAAACAATGCAATGCCTTGGCTTAAAACATTCACATGAGTTATACGTACATGTGCTTTGCTGACGACACGGCAAACAGTGCCATCATTGATGCCTCACCTCTGAAGTCTCCCCAGCATCCTTGCAAAACAAGATGAACCAAATCTTTTGGCAAAGCCGTGAAGAAATGAGCCAGAAGCTGGCTGAGAGCAAAACAAAAAAGCTCCTTCACATAGCCAATGCGCTTCAGGAGGACAGACAAAGAGCACTTGAGCACTGACTCATAGTGCTCACTGGAGCAGTGCTGGAGCTCAAAAGCATGACTGAAGCCAGGGCACACATGAAGAGGAAAGGGTCAGGCCCTGCGGGGGACTCTGCGCTGGACGTTCTTTGAACTTACACTCTCATCTTTGTCACCAAGCCACTGGAGACTGAGAGGCTGTGATTTCAGTCTACATACTGGAATTAATGTGGAGGACTGTTTCAAACATCTCCAAACATTGAGGAAGATGGATAATAGTAGTAAAATAAATTACATTTACAGTTACATCACTGCAGCAAAGGTGATACAATGCGCTTTTATCAGAGCAAAGAAAAAAAAAAACATCCTAATAAGACATATGCATATTTTATGTATATTTAATATTTTCATATGCCAGGTTAAAAAAAAAACTGATGTTCTTGTGATCCCAAAATTATTGCACATCATTTCGTTGATTAATAATTTCCTTTGGGTCAACAGAGCAGACATTACTCAGACCTAAACCATAATCGACTGCAGCTGTGAGGGAAGTAACCACAGGTGACCCCTGAAGCTGAGAAAAATTGAAATGACCAGAAGGAGTATCCTTGCATGTGCTGCTGACAGGGACACTAGGTTGCTTGGCCTGTTTAAGGAGTTTGAAATGTCTTCCTGAATGCATAACTTACATTTCACAGGTATATTCTCCATTTGTAAATGTTAGAAAGCCATGAAAATATTTAAATTTTTGTGTCAAAATAGCATAAATTCTCTTCTAAACTTCACTTCAGTAAATGAGCGCTACTTCACAGACACATTTCTTTCTCGCTCAACAGTAAATTCAATTAAATGATATAATTCATTCAAATTAAAGTAAACTTACTGCACTACTTACAACAAGTTGCAACTGATGATAATAACAGTCATTTTATTGTTGAAGTCAAATATTACAGCGCAAATATTATTAACATCTTTAATATGTGAATGCTGGAAAGGTCCATGGAATAAGCAGGATAATTCACTGCACGTCGGGTGGTTCTTCGCCTCCACGTCATGCATTCAAATTTAACGCACAGCTAGTCGTTGATTATTCCTTACTTATTGTGTGATTGCTGGTTTTATTTGATAATCCTCATGGGAAAAAGTCACTTTCGCTGCATGAACTAAGGTTGTTGTGAAGTCGCCAGATGTGTTGAGGTCTACTCCAGGAGTTAAAAAGGCTTTTCACAAACGCAACTTAATTAGGCTTATATGGAGGCAAATTGAAGGGCTCTTTTATCTTCACATTAATGGGAAATTCCTCAGTGCCTAATCACATATTCATTACTGGTGCCACTGAATGCAGATATGAAATCGACTTTAATCCATAAATACAGTGGGGTCTGTGAACTTTTTTTATTGTAATACATTTAATTCCATTTTATAATATATATTTACATTTTTATCTATAATAGTTTTTATTTAATTTGTATAGTAACTTTTTTTTAAGCTTACATTCTTCCAAAAGTTTCAGATGTTTTTTTTTGCATCCCACAGTATATTCTTAATTTAAGTGCGTGTAAAAAAAAAGCTGCCACATTATTTCACTCACTGAAGTTGTGAGAAGTCCATGAAGAGCGTTGAATGAATGAATGCATGACAGAGGTACATGGGCGTACCAAGACCTTCAAATTCAGGACCACCATGAGCAGAAGAACAAGAGAAATTCCACCACTTCTTCCAGAACAATCAGGGTATTGATGATAAAAGATGTGGGGCTCCCCGAACAGATAGAGGATGGAAGAAGCAAAAACATACATTTCCATTCCGCTGTCTCAGGCATATCATTATCCACCATCAACATCTCTGCAAATATCAAGCGTAGCTTTCAAGTTATCAGACAGGGACATTCTATTCCACTTCCTGTCTTTCACAATCTGTCCTGTACAGACTCAGTCATATCTTCACCAAATAGAATGAAGTGTCCCAACCAGCTGCAGCCTCATGTAGCCCCAACCCTCTGGGAGATCTTGTTGGTCCAAAATCTTGCTCCAGAACTATAAAAAAGAAAATAACTTCTGTTTTTGCATTTAGTACGGAAAACTTGTGACACTGGGATGAGTTAGAACACTTTTCATAGGGACAACACTAGGGCTGGGACAATGCGTCGAGGTCATCGATGACGTCGACGCAAAAAATACGTAGACGCAAAATATGCGCATCGATTTGTCGACCTGTTTTTATTTCTCTAAAAAACGTTTGCAAAACGTTTACCTTTTGTATGCTGAATATACGCGATGTCAACATTCTGTCCAACGTTATATAACCAATCCAGGGGTTTTTCTGCATTGATCTTTTTATTTGGCGGCTGTCAAAGCCTTATTTGATCGGTGAGTGACAGTGAAAGGGCACGTACGAGAGAGAGCCCCGGCTGCGCGCGCACTCACAGTCTTCAAACAACACGAGCGCTTCTTGCTCTCTCTCTCCCTTGTGTATATTAATCAAAATCATTAAACACGATAGAAAAAGGGCGAAACACCAAAGTGTTACGCGCGCTCGCGCACTCACAGTCTTCAAACTACACGAGCGCTGTCTTGCTCGCTCTCTCTCTCTCCCTCCCTCCCTCCCTCGTGCATATTAACCAACATCATTAGACACGATAGAAAAAGGGCGGAACGCCAAAGTTTCACGTGGAGCATTCGGAGATTTTTTTTTTCTCCATGACAGGCTGCTGGCTCCCACTGTTAATTTTTTTTTTTTTTGGAAAAGCACTCTCTGTATTAGCTTAAAGCCCTCAAGTTTACATTTACATACTGTATTCTTTCAATTGCTCTAAACAAGTATTTTGGGTGACCTTTTTTATTGAATGCTAGACATCAAGTTGTTGTTATTTTCATCTGAAAGAACTTCTTTTTTTCAGTAAGCTAGGCCCTATGTGTTCAGTAAGCTTGTTTCAGTAAGCTATGTGTTTTCAAGGTTTCAAGGTTTTATTGAATGCTATATTCTCTCTGTCTCATACCTTCAACCTGAACTGAGACTGTGTGACAAGGACAGGAGTCGTCGAAGAGGGAAGGGGGTAGGTAATTGGTTGAACTGACTGGAATGTGCTTCCGCATTTAGTGACGCCAAGTGTGGGGGGGTCAAACAGACCGAAAGAGAGATTAAAAGAGAGAGAGGGAACATCTGTTAATGATCAAGGGGACATGATAGAAAGAGATAAAACACAGAAGGTAACATCCAAGACCACGGGGGGAAGAGACATATTTGATGAAACTTGTCACTAAATCAAACAATGCAAGGCACACACGAGAGATTATCTTGGTTGAGCAAAAACTGCTGCCATAAAAAAGTACATAATGAGGTGCAGGGATGAATAGAAAAATACATTAAGCCACATTATATCATAAAGCATTTCTCATGATGTTTTTGTGATAAGAGGCCATTGTGCTATTAAGATCATTAGTCTGGGTTCAAAAGAATTTACTGGCATTATAAAAGAGGGAAAAGGGAAGATATAAATGTATGGCATTAAATTTAAGGCACGTCCTCTGAAGGAGGTGAGGAAATTCATGAAAGAGCACTGTGCGGTTCATTGTGGCTTAACTGGTCATTATGAAAGATGAGAGAAGGGCTCAGGCAACAAGCTGAGGCTTGTGTGCAAACCCTAAAAACACAGGCCTTGCTAACCCACCATTTCATTCTACTCGGTAAGCTTTTTTCAGGAAATTTCTACTTTTATTCAGCAAGGACACATTTAATTGATCAGAAATGGCATTAAAGACTTTTAAACTGTTACAAAAAAATCTATTCAAAGAATCCTGAAAAAGAAAAATACATTATGATTTCTATGAAAAAAAAATATTCAGCAGCAAAACAGCATATTAGAATGATTTCTGAAGGACTGTATGACACTGAAGACTGGAGTAACGCCGCTGCTAAAAATTCAGCTTTGACAAGACAGGAATAAATTACTTTTTAAAATGTATTAAAACTACTTGCAAAAATAATTTTACAATATTACCGTTTTTACCCTATTGTTGATCAAATAAATGCAACCCTGGCGAGTATAAGATTCTTCTTTTAAAAACAAAACAAAAAAATATCTTGCCAAACAAATCTTATCTTATCATTTAAACAATTTCCAAACTTTAAAGGTTTAAAATTACATGTTAATTCTCATAGTGTTCTCAGCGGCTACAACACTGCAACTCCCTCTCCTTGGCATAAATAAACGTTGCTCTACATTCTGTCCATCTAAACATCCTGTTGAAGTCCAAGCTGAATCAAATTCTTTGTTTTAGACCTACGTTTTGAATTTTAAACCAGCCTCACAGACAAATGTGCATTGTGCTTGTGGCGCTATATATCATAACATTTCAGGATGAGCCCAACACTGAAATATATGCAAAGAAAGGCAGCAGCTGTCTAAAGAGACCACCATAAATCCACTTTAAACCAAGCGTGAGGAGAGACAGTGACAGGAGAGGGAGGAAAGACAGAGCCTTGAGAGGGGAATACATTGGCCCTAAGAGAAAGACTAAATTCAGACTAAAGACTAAACACCGAAGGAACTAGGTGCGATTTTAGTACCAGACTGCCTTTTTCGAGAACCAAATTAGCTCCTACTGCGGAGCAGTGTATAACCAGCACAACAGATACTAACCGTGACGTAAGCACACATTACTTGGACAGACGCATTCGAAAACGCCCTCACCTGCCATGATTTAAAACGCTGTGTAACTTACCGTAAACATTGTGTCAACTTAATTTGCAAGTATGACCAACAGCGATAAATAAACGGATGTGCAGGCACTTGTAGCAAATGTAGCACTGCCAGTTGTCGTTGGAGATTCTTAATCCTCCTTTCCGTTCTTTCAATCACTTTCCGTATACATCGACATTCCATGTCCATTATTGTGAAACCCGTGAGACATACCAAAAACACAGCTCCGATCACAGCATCCTCCATCCTCCTGTTGTTAACGTTGTTCTTTTTTGTTAACGTTGTTGAATGCCGCGCACAAATGACATCGCTGTTGACCGGCTTACGTCACGGCCTAGTACACATGGTCTATGCGATTGCGACCCTTTAAATGGTACTGGGAAATAGTTTGCACAAAATCGTACCAGTACTTTAGTACTGTACGTACATTTAGTTCAGGAACTAAAGCGGTGCGAAAGGCCCTAATGGCTGATTAGTAGTTCCTCCTTAAACATGGTGACCAGCCTCTGGTTAGAGCAAGTGTAAAGAAAACACAAAAACTAAAACAATACCTTTGTTACGCCTGTTTCACATATAATCCATCTGCAGTGCGTATGCAGTCCGTGTGCGTTACGTATGTGGTGCTGAAGCAGCACGGACTCATTGTGCTTTCACACAGGACGCGTTTGCAGTCCGCTACTGATCCGCGGCTGTTTAAGCCACAAAATACAACATTTGTCCGTTATCAAATCATGTATTAAAAAAACATCAAAAAACTTTTTCAGCATTGCGATACTCTTTCATCACAGTTCAGTAACAATCTTTCATAGACATATATATAATTCAAATATAAACAACGTATTACTCGTATACCACTGACAGAAACAGTCGACTTTCGTGCCTTGGCAAGGCGGAGGGCAAAAGATTGTCGAACGAATTTAATTTGTGTGCCGAAGGTAAATCCAAGTTTTATGGGGAAATCACTAAAGTGTCTTTTGAAATGGAGAGGCCACTGATTAGTCTCAACTGCCAAGAAACCCGGCTCTGAAAATCACATCACATTAACATGGTCAGACTTGTTGGTATGCAACTGGCACATGGCCCCAATTAAATCCTCTGAAAACAAACACCAAATAACACTAATGTGTAGGTCTCATTGTGTGGTGAGAGTTCTGCCCATTCATAAGTTTCAAAGGTGAGACCCACATCTTTGCAATCAGGGATTCCATTCAGGATTGACATTCCTGGGTATAAAAAAAAAAAAAAAGAAAAAAAAAAAAAAAAAAGAGGTGGAGTACTTTGCCAAAGGCTGCGCTATGAATTCACACCTTTCAGCTTACCTTGAAGCTCTATTAAGAGATGTTTGAGGTGATAAAGACCTACGACAATTGAGCTACAGCTCTGTTAAAACAAAAGAAAGATGCATTCATTCGACAAAGCAGCAAATGGAGTCTCGGGCCCCAGGCTGACTGGCTCGCAGGGGACGACAGTAATTCATGAAGCTGTTCACAAGACGGAGTAAAACTGAATAAGTGTCTACGTTACCTAAACAACTCTGAAAGTTTTACTGTTGTGAGTTTACTGCTGTGTGAATGTTTATAATTATGGCTAAACTGATTAGAAGCCATACTGAAATGTCATGTTGGTGGACATTTTAGTGAGAGATTTATGGTACGAAAAACCATTTGCTCTGTTTTTGGCCTTGCCCACGAGAACAGAAATTGGATTTGAGCTACACCCTGTATGTTCAGGCCTGCCTCTTTAGGTGGGGCTGAAGGAAGGCGTTGGTCAGGTCAAAAGAGTCCTCTGTCATTTAGGAGACCCATTCCTCAATAGATGACCATTGCACAACATTCATCTAAAATAACATTTCCAGGAATCATATTCAATTTTCACCCAGATTGCTGCAAACAAAACAAAATAAAGTCATATCCAGCTTTTAAAAAACAATGACTATTTCTACTACTATCTGTTCCAGGAGAAAGATGGTTCTTTAGGGTGAGGTAATAAACAATGTTCAACATATTTACTTTTACTGCTTTCAAACCTTATTTCATGGCAACGAAGGTAAACAATTGTATAGAAATTCTGATTTCAGAACTGGCAAATTATCTGACCTCTAGTGGGATCTCTTCTCAAATCTTTTTAAATTATCATATTGATTTGATAACTTATACTTGTTGTACTGGTTGGTCTAACATTTATTGTTCAATCTTCTAATTTTAGTGAACATTAAATAACATCCAAGACTTAAGAAAAATCTTTGCACATTATTCATGTAAAAACATGGCTTCCCAGCAACAGTCAAACTAATTTTAACCAACAACCCAAGTAACACAGACACCTCCCTTTCTGTTACCCATGACAGTATAAATAAGTATAAACAGTATAAATACAAATAAGATATCAATTAAATAGTGTGACACATATTGGCTTTATGTTAGCTTTATGTTGCTCTATGGGATAAGTAGGGCTAGGCAATAAAACAATAACTAATAACAATAACAAATAAAAACAAAACACTAACAAGAGTGGTATGGATTTTTCTATAGCCGATGCCGATGTTTAGAGGTCAGGGTCAGCCGATGGCCGATATGTGCTGCCGATTTTTAGGGCCGATATCTTGAAGTTTTCCCCTTCATTTGCATGCAAAAATGTCACACTAATAATAAGTGGATGCACAACATTTCTAAACTTATCACCATTTATTGAGCACTGACTTGAACCATCTCTCTAATCTTAATTTTGTGCACTGCATGGTATTAAAATAAAAAATGTATCCAAAGTTAACCAAATAAAATCAATAAAATGACCAAGTATTAAATATATAAAACAGGTAATATATATATATATATTTACATAAAAGTTTTAGAGCATTTATCAAGTAGAATTTTTCAAGTTTGTTGGAAAATAAATATAAACTTAAATATACATTTAAATAAATACAATTTTAAAAATAAAAATCTGAAAAATATAAAAAAAATAAATATATAAAAAATAAATAACAGTAGTGCTGCAAACACACTAGCAACCAGCAAACTTTGTGTTTGGTATAAATGACACAGAACATCTAAAGTGCATTCTAATTTCAAACTTACATCGCAGTCTGTTCATTATTAAAATAAAGTATAGTCAACCAAACATTTAAAAGGTTACACTGGTCAGTTTAAATAGACCGTAGTATACCAGTCCACTCTGCTGTTATGCCAAGGTTTTTGCTCATGTGAAGAGGATCTTTATAGTCTAGTTTACATTAAATAAATAAAAAATATTATAGTTTAACATTCAGATACATTGCGAATATGGAAACAATTGGATATGTGCAGAATGAGACGTGAGCAATAACCTCCAAATACATCTAGTCAAACCTGCGCTCGCTCGTCCTCGTATGGATCGGATCATTTTTCGGATCAGCAAAAAAAAAAAAAAAGGCCAAGACAAATAAACATACGTTTTGTCTTTTTTTATTAACATTAAATTATTAAATTAAATAATTAATTTATTCCTCCTCCGTTCCTCCGCTCGCCATTACCACTGAGTGTGGACTAAACATGCGCAACTTTTTTTTTTTCATAAATCAATCCGGGGGTCACGTGTGTGCCGAACCGAAGATATTGATCAATGATGATCCGTTGCACCACTACTATAGTGTGTCATTTGAAAACATTGCAGATGAGTTTTAAAATACAACAACGAGCACCACGAAACCATTTAAAGAGGCGCATTCAGCGGTCTTCCTTGACGAGAAACAGTCAACAAAGTAAAATGATCTCCAACGTATGGCGCGCTCTCTTCATTTTATCAAATGATCATAATCACATCTATTCATTTTACAGTCCTGCTACTAGCATTTTATTCAGACTAAAACCCCTTTAATTCGGATGAGAAAGCTTTTTTTCCAAGTGGCTTTTGCACATAATAATAATACCGCTGCAGACGCATTTTGCAGCATTAAAGTAATTAATTGATCATTAATTTAAACGACGATCGATCATGGAAATTATCGAATATTGACATCCCTAAATACAAATGAGTTGGATGGAAAACTGGTTATTGTCTGCATCAAACCATGCTTCCGAACAAATGTGATTCACCGTTCTGGGCAGCTCCAGGACAGCTGTCTCTCCGAGCGCGGTGCTGTCTGTGAGCGGGGTGGAGTAACGTCAGAGACAGTTTACTTTGGTAACGTCACGCTGCAGTGTTTGTTAGAGCTGTCAACTTCTCCACCCCATTTACAGAGTGAAATTCTCTGACTACCTTTATCTCCCAGGACTGCTGTTGAATCTTCCAAAAGTTTTGGCTTGGGGTGCTTCACATGCTGCTGCAGCAGCACTTTCCACCGCACCAATAACACGGGGCTGCCCGCCGACGTGCCTGACTTTAAATCGGCGCTACTAAACACGGATATCGGCCGATGCCGATATATAAAAAAATGACAAATATCGGCCCGATATATCGGCCGGCCGATGTATCGGTCGACCTCTAGAATGAAATAGCACTACTCATTTGAACCGACCACATGGACCATTCATGCTCTCTGCTCGAAGTTTAAATCGCTGATAAATCTCGATCACGCAAGCACTCAACAGCGGTGTGCGATCCAGTTTGAAGACAAACCAAGAACACAAATGACTCTGTGAGTTAAACTAGTTTAAAGCCAAATGCAACAGCGCTGACATACAGGAGAAACACTGTGTGCAAAGAGACAGTGAGAAGGCTTTTTAATCATTTACCAACATTTACCAAGGATTTAATTCAATTCAAGTTTAATTGTTTAGTGCTTTATGATACATATCACTGCAAAGCAACTTTACAGAAAATTAAGTTTCTACCATATTTAGTAGTACAATATTTACTGTAGAAACACTAACTGCACCATGGAATTGTGTCAGAAATGTGCGATGTTCATATCAAATTTTATTATATTATTAATGAAAACTATTAAATGTAGGGCTGCACGATTATGGCAAAAATCATAATTGTCGATTATTCCCTTGAAATTGTAATTGCGATTATTAATTACAATTATCACAATTTACATCGAATTATGTTTTTACAGAATGATGTTTAATGCAACTGAATGCCATATTTTTACATGAAAATAAACAAGATGAAAACACATTGACTGAAAAACTTTAGTACTTTTCTATAGTATTAAGCCTCAAATGTCAACTATACATTGTATTGTTTTTTTTTCTTTAAATTATATTTAAAAATATATATATATATATATGAATGTTATTATAATGTTATAAAAGAACTAAAATTTAAATAATGGGAAAAACCCTTAAGATAACACAATCTTAAGCACACAAATAACATAAGTGACTTTGAACGATTAATTGCCGCTTTGAACGATTATGTAATTGTGGCATCCATGATTGTAATCGCAATTAGAAATTTAATTAATTGTGCAGACCTAATTAAATGTAATTACAGTGATTTTTGTCAGTAAGCTATAGCATTTGTGCATTTATACTGAATGTTCTTAGACTACTGTTTTCATACAAAAACCTAGAAACCAAATAGTTATAATATTTAATATTGATATATATTTGCTTGCTCTTTC
This sequence comes from Carassius carassius, assembly GCF_963082965.1. Classification (NCBI taxonomy): domain Eukaryota; kingdom Metazoa; phylum Chordata; class Actinopteri; order Cypriniformes; family Cyprinidae; genus Carassius; species Carassius carassius. The sequence goes on from NC_081766.1 coordinate 11,084,754, forward strand.
GTGAGAAGTCAACAGCGTTAAGGTGTTGATCTCTGGGAGTGTAGAGTTCAGAGGGGAGTGCGGGGACCCCTAGGGTGGTGATGAACAACAGAGAGGAGGATGGGAAGTAATGATTGAGCTCAAATGCCTAAGGCCCCCTGACTCATTAAAGAGCAGACAGACCATGGAACCATTGGTGTGAGAATCACTAATGGCTGGCGTTGACACAAAAAGTTGTGTTGGTGTAGCTAAACCCAAACATCTCTTAGGAGGGCATCTTCGGGAGAATAAAAGGTTAAATTGAGAGCCAGACTATAAAATCAATCAATCTCGTCACAACTCAAGACTTTACTTAACATCAAGGGATTTCAAATCAAACAAATAATTTGAATACAGTCAAGAGATTTCCACACCAATCAGGAGTAGGCATGGGCCGGTATGAGATTTTGAGGGTATGATAACCTCAAAGCAAAAATATCACGGTATCACGGTATTTTTGTTACAGCTCTGAAATGTGTTATTTTTAAATGACTGGGTAAAAAAAAAAAACATATTTTTTATTTTTTTTTAGCTGGACACAATATATTTAGTTTTTGAGCAACATACAGAACATTAGAAACAGTAGAATACGTTTATGTTTTTCTTTGTTTTGTTTCCTAAAATGAAAAATTAAAGACTGACATTTAATTTTAGTTATTATATAATTCATATACATATCATCTATATAATTTTATATAATTTAGTTTTATAATAACAAATCACACACGTAATTGAATAATAACCCAATTTGAAGCAAAAACAGAATGTTCTGACAAGCTTTGTAAAATGATATCACGTAAACTTTTCAGAATACAGTCAGCTTCCCTCAGAAATACATTCATATAAACCCCCCAAATCAATACTCAGGATTTTCTTCTAATAGTTTGTGCACCATGAACAGTGAGTGGTCTGCCTGCTACAGTATTTTTGTCTGTGCGTCCGTCTTCAGTGTCTCTGGCCTGTGTTAACGGGCGTTAATAGACTTCATGTTATCACATAAATGACATTGTGCAAGTCCAAAACAGAGTTGCAACAAGGCAAAAACGGCCGGTTGCAGATCGTGTAAAGGCCAAAGTATTTTCCAGCCATCCGTGCACTGTCGGCATTACGTTATTTTTCGTCATTAAGAGGGCTCGCGCACAGCCGTGCACTCCATGGTATGGTGTGTAAGCTCATCCATCCACACTCATCTGCGGTTGAGTATACTTTTGAAAGCTGTGCAGACGCGGCTCTGCGGGAGATGGAAAGGACCGCTTCTGTTGTGTTTGTGTCACAAGTTCAGTGACGCAGGTAGTGAAGATTCAGAGTTTACATTTCATGTGTTGGTAATGGTAAGGTTCACTTGGAACCTCAACCAAGGTGGTACTAGAAACAGTACCAGGTACTGTACCCAGTGCAAAAACCCCCATAAGTGAAGAGTACCAAGCCGTATCATGCCGTACCATGCAGTGTAAAACCGCCATTACACTTTGGGAAACCAGGGCAAAAACAGGGTCAATAGGCCCAGTCTTGTCTGCACACCCTAGAGGTCAAAAGGGACAAACAACCAACATTTGCAATACTGCTATAGACCACAAATCCTGTATCCGTGTTTTTTTTTTTTTGGTTTTTGTACACCGAAGTCAACCAGTATGGGTCTTCCATTGTCTGAAAGAAATATCTAAAGACCTGAAGGGTGACATCATGAAGACACAAGCAAATATACAGGTGTGTCTAAGCAGTAGTCAACATAAAAAGGTGGTTCCCAGCTAAGGAACAACTCTGATTTAATAGGGCATTTAAATGTATCTTTAATAGTATATTATGATGGTAATTAAACATTAAATCAGTGTCAACGGAATAATAGAATAAGTGTAAGATATTAACAATGATTTTGAAAGAGAAATTTAATATAACAAATTACTTTTGCACCAACACCGAAGCAGGTTTAAATAAAATTTAACTGACATTTAAATCAATAATTTTCCAACACTCTACAGAAAGTTATAAATGTATTAAGTTTCTTTGTTTCATTTTATCATCAACTATAGTGTTATTTTCATCAACGAAAACTATATGCAATTATAGAGTAAAATAGACCAAGATAAATGATTACTGACAAATCTAAAGAACATATTCATCACACAACAATAACAACAGTATAAATGATCCCTCTTCACCGCATCTATTTATATTACATAATCAGACTGGCAAAATGAATCTTTAGAAAATGTTCGACTTCACTGACAAGGATCAGTTTAATTAAATTTAGCCATGAATCACTGCATAGCATTAAGTAAAATCAAGTCTTAAAGATGTGGTTTACTTTGAATATTATTCTATGAAGACAAATGCTGTCATCACTGGTTCAAGGGGAAGCTTTAAGGTAAAGCTTCAAGACATTGATGCATTTCAAACCACACCGCAGTGCAGACGCTCAGTGACACTAGGCCACACATCACAGCCTCCTACGAACCACATCACACAGCATTCATAGACAAATTTTTGTGGTTGACTAGTCATAACAACAGGCTTTTATTGTGCTGTAACTCCACACATGGTGGTAACTTGTTGAGTTCTAGACAGCCAGAGAAGCTAAGCACTAACTAGTCAGGTCTTGTTCAGTCTAGCATTAAAAATAGTAAAAGTGTGTATGACAGTCAGTTTGTGAACTTATGAAATGCCATTAAAAGGTCACCTGCAAATATGGTGATCAGTCATACAGAATTGCAATCATTTAAAACACTTCATCTCAAACATATAGGAATATTCTGGGTTTGATGCAAGTTAAGCTTAACTAGCATGAGTTTGTGACATAATGCTATACTACAAGATTAATAGGCTTTGCTAGGTTACAGTGAGACACTTACAATCAATGGTATAACCATTTTAATGTTGATTTTATTTGTCAAAACAAATCACTTACTAAGATTTTCTGTGTAAAGTTAAAGTAGTTGTAAAGCAAAACCTTGCAGCTCAAGTAATAGACAAGTTTTAAAAAAAGTTTTTTTTATAAAATTATGAAGTTCAATCCTGCATTTAAATCCTTCAAAAATGAAAAAAAGTGACTCACTAAACCCTGGATTTTTGCTCAAAAATAATTAACAAAGAATAAAATTAAACCTTATTATAATAAAAAGGTACAAACAAGATAAAATAGTTTTGTGGTAATCAACATTATGCCACCAATGCACTTGATTCAGCTTAACTTGTTTGGAATATTCCTAAAAGGATATGAGGGCAAAATGAGGACACGCCTCTTCTCATTCTTTCAGGTCTGCACATGTATACAGAAGAGTTAATGATAAACTCCGCAACACTCATAACTTTACATTGACAAAATCTATTCCACAGGGTGCCTTGGCTCAACACTCACTTCACTGTTCATTAACTTCAGGCCTTTAAGGCATGCGACGGCATTGTTCCAAACCAACAAAAATCTCGACCATTTCTAGAGGAGTTGAACTTGGGAAACAGGAGGAGGATGTTTGAACTTATTTGAGATCATGCAAGGAAAAAGCAGGCACTGTTTAACAGATGCATGTTTAAACATGGATGCAGGACATGCAACAGCTGCATAAACAGTTACTGAAGTGCTGCCAATCTCCTCATTCAGCCCTCCTCCTCCCCTGTGCCGGGGTACATGATATTTTAAGGGCTTTCTCAAAAAGAGATTGAGATTACAGTCTAAGTGAAGGGTCAAAAAAATAACAATCCCTGATTTTATTTACTACATCCTTTATTTAAACTTCCGACTTCTCAGGGTTAAAACCTCTTCGGGGTCAATCAGCCATCTCTGAAATATTCAAATATTTAGACAACTAGTCACTATTTTGCCCATTGAGCATAGAGATGGGCTTTGAGGGCATCTGTTTTTGATATATCAGTCCAGTTAGTATGCTAAATGTTCTTATTTTGTGGGTTCTCGCACTTTGTGACCAATAAATTCCCATGATTTTCTCAGACCATCATAGTTGTTAATGATGACTAGATAAGGAATGATCTAGTGATAAATATATTTACCATACCAAATTTTGGACTTTTCTATGACATTTTAATATAAGAATGACGAACTGTTAAAGTCATTTATAGAAATTGTGCTCATAAACAACAATTTCAATTGAAACAATATTTAAAAACTGTGCATATCTATAAATAAATCATAATAAATTAAAAAATAGGCTTTTTTGTGTGTAATTAATGTCAAAACAGCAAGAAAGTTAACATATCCTGCGGCAAAGGACAAACATCCTGTTTGCGTAACCACAGCTAACATAGTTACCTGCTTACATTAAAGCTTGAGGTCATACACGTCAAATGTGTGTCTGCTGAGTGGAACTTGTCGAGAGCAGCTGCAGTAAAGGTCTTCACGGGTGACACTACCAAGAAGATTTCACTTTAGTTTTTCAGTCTCCTGTGTGTAAAACACTTGGTGTGTCGGACACATTCTCCATAATTATCCATTTATGGCTTCTCCTCCTTTTTTTCCCTCTCCTTTCCCATCTACTAATATAAGAGGATGGTTCCTTACACAAAACAAGGTAAGATTACACTGCAAGCGTCTGAAAGCCTGCGCAATGCATCTCTTTCCATCTTGTCACATTCACAGACGCATAAACACACAGCCTGTATCTATAATTAGGAGAAAGGTCTTCCTGAGGCATTTAATAATTTCCTGTGCAAAAAAATAAAAAATTCAGACAGAGAGGAAGAGCCCCCCACAAAAACAGTCCAGAGAACTTCCTTCAGCGGTGCCTCCGAGGACAGGAGCCTCTCTCGGGCCAAACCACTCACTCGATCCCATTCCCAACAGCCCCGGGTTCAGCTATGGCTGGATTTGTGGTTTTATCAGGTGATGGGCTATGGATGATGAGATTATAAACCGATGACTTATTTCCCAATTTTGGCAATGTGCAAGAAACTGTACTATTGCTTACTCAAGGAAAAGTAGTTTGTTCACCCATAAATGATGATGCGGCCATCATTTCCTCATGCCTCATTAGGTTTCAAATGTTTTTGTCCATACCATGAAAGTCATACATAGGTTTGTCATGAATATGTAGAAGAATAAATGAAGACAGGATTTTCATTTTTAAGCAAACTATCCCTTTATGCATTAAGATTATCAACATTGAGAGGCTCAATTATATTAAAGCTGGCAAGTGGGATATTTAAAACACCAGGACCATAACACCATCACTCTGTTCTCTTCCAATAAGATTCAACAATCAGCTGGCAACTTCATGTCTGTCACCCTCAGCTTTTCCCTTAATAAAACACAGCGCAAAGAGCCAGCGCGATAACAGCCATTACAGGAGCAAAAAAGATACAGCGCAGATCCAAAGGGGATAATTGCTCTTTTCAAAGGGTCCTTTCTGAGATTGATAAGAGGAAGGAGACATCTGTCTATCTCTTTACTTTAATAGACAAAATCACCTCAAGTCATTCATTCGTTGCTCTCATCACAGCTGTAGCTGCTGGCTGTAGGGTTTTGATTTTCAAAGATTTTCATCACAGATTTTCTTGAGGGGATAATCGCAGTGTTTAGTCTGAACCAGCATGTGTTCGACAAGAGTTAAGAAAGATTTCAGGTTTTAGCCAATCATATGAAAGTTGGCAGTACTTTACACAATCCTGTTTCGTTCTATGCCATTCTACAATAAGACTATAAAAGATGCTGGCTGAACAAAAGTTTACTGAAGAATTTACCACCATGTGAAAACTTTTTTTTTTTTACTTTACAAAGCTGTAGCTAATTTATTGTAAAGGCAATAATCAACGAGTTTGCCACACTAAAATATTCATACATATATTTAGACTACATCATTTCCTGTGACAGATGGGTTAGGCTCATCCATGCACAAATTCAGAGAAAACAGCATGTGAATATTTACATTAAAAAAATTTAAATATGTTTAAAAATAAAAACTTTCAGATTCAATGTTGGCATCACTATATAAGTATATAATAAATATATTTATCATAAAAAAATTATAAAATAAATACATACAACTCAATATATATAATATATAACCCTAATTATAAATTATATATACATAATATAAACATGCACACAATGCAAGTTATGCATTTACAAATGAGGCCAGTTTAACTAAAGGCGAGAAGTCCTTGTTAAAGTCACCATACTGAGTGCTGCGTTTATTTTTCTCTGTATGGTCACTCTCTTCTTCCTCCTCATACTGTCTTGTGAAGGCTCAGGAGAGTATGCTAGGCATGCTAATGAGCACAAACTTGAAAATGCTGTTTTGTGCCAGGCAGAAAATCAAGCACATGCTACAATAGCAAACTCTGAGGACAAAAAAAAGAATGGAAGTCAGTCAAGTTAGTTCAGTCTGCCGGGCCTAAATTTGGCGCTGAAAACGAACAATGTAGACGGCTACAAGACAGCTGCTACAGCTACAACAAGACTTCAGGAAATCACAGGGAAAGTATCCAGGTCTCAGGATAAAAAAAATGGATAAAAGGCAAGGAGATGATTATAACATGACTGATCATACGTTCTGTCTCAAAGCATGATTGTGCCACAACATGAACACCAGTTTTTACAATCAGCTTCAGCAGACACGTTCTTTTCTACTTTGCAATGTCTTGAATTGTAACTGACATCCCTCTGCGTCCGTCTTCTTTAAAGGAGTCATACCCTCGTATTACCTTGGATACCTACTGCTGTATTATAGTCTTTCAGGCCCTTCTAAAAAAGAAAAAAGGAAAAAAAAATAAACACAGAGCTCCTCAGACCCTTATCTCTGTAGGCATTATTGTCTCGCGAGATCTGATGCGATATTTTGGCTGTCGTGGACGGTCATTATAATAATGCAAATGAGGGGCACGTTGATTGGTTGCAGGAAGGAGGAGGGTTGACACCGCAGGTAACGCTTTAGCATATCATTACAAACTGACATCATGGCGCAAGTTGTGAATGAACGCGACCGGCTTCCCGGCCAGTGTATAAGTATGAGGCGCCGTTTAGGGCTTAAATCAAACTTCATTCACGCACAAATATGAAACACGCTTGCATATATACTAAGTACTAGTCACACATACATGTATATGAACTATCTACGCACATAAAGTTACTCATATGAGACGTGAGCACAGCACACACACACAAATATAAGACGTGAGCACACACACACACAAACTAGACGGGGCCTCATGTAAGCGTTAGGCAATAAATAAACAATAACCGAATTCATGATGATCTCAGTCATTTGTTTTTTGCAAAGTACGTTAGCAGCCATTCCCCATACCTCGAAGCTAATACTCCTGCCAGTGTTGTGCCTGAACGCGTTCATTGAACGATAGTTCATGAACTCGTTCATATTTTGGGCGAACATGAACTGAACGTACCGCATTACTGCCTTTAGGAAAGTTACTGTGAAGTCGTTCATTCTGGTGTCTGTGAACGCAACGCTCTCTCAGTTTAACTACGTTCAGTAGGATGCCAGATTTCTATAAAGCCTTCCAGGCGAAAACCCACCTAAAACCCACCGTAAACCGGCCTTAATATGTAGCGGAAAAAACACCCAATCTGGCAACGCCAGACTCTCTTGTTCAAACTTGTTCATCAAAATGAACAAATCTTTTTTCGAGTCATTTCGTTCATTTAAGGGGCTTTAAATGTTACTATTAAATGGCAAATTCCCCGAACACATCAACCTACGCAATCTTGATCATATTCTGGATTAAGAAATCATTATAATGCAGTCAAAAGTCCGTTTTTGCAGTCCGTTTACAGGGAACATAAATAATTACTTCACCTCAAGTCTTTCGTTTATTTGTCTAGTGACAGACAATAGCTGCATTAGCAGTTATGCTGTTTGTTACACACAGTAGAGCAATAAAAACACAGTCTTACCGTTTCAATTGCAGCCAATTTTGTTGGAATGGCGCTTTTCCCGAGCTTCGATGCCAACTTCGCCTGATATTGCCCCAAATTTGTGAAGGATTTCGGCGTACAATGTTTAGCACAAACACGTAACGATAAGCCAGTGGAAGGGTTGAAGGAACCGCGTCATTAAAAATGAATTTAATCCACTGGTCTCTGATAGCTAGGTCCGTTCTTGGTAGAGAAAACACATTTACATGTTGATTCTGGCAGTCAACCACAGAGCAACTCACGTGTGCACTACTCCAGCATCTTTCGCGACTGAATATGAGGGGGAGAGGGGAAGGGGCGAGCTTCCTGCGGCGGTGTCCATATATGGTATATCCTGCCCCGTCTTGACGTCAAGACGGGGAAGAAATCAAAATCTCGTATTTGAGTGCGCGTGCACGTGGGCTATTTTACAAACCCTGAGGTAAACAAACGCTTCACTTTTAAATATCAGCTTCCCGGCCAGTGTATAATCGTTAGGCAATCATAACATACATTGATTCTCGTGGAAAAGTGAAAATTGTGGGTCATGACTCCTTTAAGAGACCTCCTGTATCGCCAGGAGCAGAAAGATACAGTTGAACCAAGATATAATTTGGTCAACAATGATAAAACCTTACAGTATTCTCACAAAATCATGTATTCCATAAGTATGTAATCATGTCACTGCAATTTAGACAAGTCAAATGGATTCATAGACCCAGAAAACATGGGGTTAGACACCAAGATTACTTGACTAAATCAAATAATGAAGGAGTTAGGATATTTTAAGGGCTCCCTGCCCATCTTGGACATCATCTTGAAAATTACACCTTTCTAGTGGTCAAACTTTGGTAAACTTTTAGTATCTTATTAAGGACACCTAATACTACAAAAAACAGCTGAGAAACATTTTGTTAGAATTTTTTTAGGGGTTAGGTGTTTTATTTTCATATATGCAGCCGCCTATAAGGTCAAGGCGGCATGCTGTACAAAGCCCTTAAATCCGTCTTGAACCGATCCATGTAATTATGAGAAAGAAGGGTTAGAGAGAGCGGAACTTCATTTCCACATGACGAGTGATCGCTGAGATCAACAGTATCAAAATGACCTATGGGAGCATATGGAAAACCTGGCTTTGGATTAATTTCTCTTTTTTCAATTACAAACAAGCAAGGTCTTTTCTGCAAAAGCAATTAAATTCATACCGCACATTGCCAATTCTGCTCTGTGATCTCACGGGTGAAAAAAAGAGGGTGTTTTGGAATTAAAAGAGGTCAGAAGTCAATGACGGGCCAGTGAAACAGGGAGTATGGGCATAGAGGTACAAGTCAAAAGTGTCCTGAGGGCGCCATATCCTGTAGTATGGCGTGTTTAAGCATGTAGACCATCTATCAGATCAAAAAGCAACAACTAAATGAAATCTCACGGGTCACATTACGGTCAGAGACATTGCTGAGTGGACACATCCCTAACTGTAGGTAATACATAACTGGAAGTAGTAAACCTAGTTCATTTCACAACAGAAAAGACCAATAAATGCACAAGAGGTACAGCACCAGCAAATGTTCAGGAACACCTGTAAAAACATCACGTTACAAAAGAAAGTAAATTTAATCAAACCTTCTGTAAGGGTCCAAAATAAACTTTCTTGCCAATAATCCAGCCATAAATATTTCTCAATGTTATGAAACTGCATTTTGCATATTTTTTAATCTATAAAATAATAATCAAAAAGAAAGACATTTGAGTTTAAACAAGTTTTATTTAAATTTATTATAGATTTATATATTTTAGACAAAGAGCACTAGGGTTGGAAATCGTATTCAGAACCGGTTCTGTTTTTTGAAAAGAACCAGAACCGTGAGCTATTCCTAAGTTTCGGTTCCGAAAACGGTTCTGGTGCAACATGTGACCAAGCACTGGGAGCAGCTTTGCTCTGGCATTTCCGGTAAAGGATGTCACAAACAAAATCCCAGAAATGCCATGCTGCCTCTTTAATTACTGAGAACATTGTTTCCAGTGACTTGCACTCCACATACACGTCTTTACCTGCCAAACACGACTGTATGCGCACTCGTGCCTCTGATAACCATTTTGTCTGACTGCATGTACCGACAGCGCACCGCACCTGCTGCCAATTACATTATATTTGTCCCATATTGTCATTAATATACATACTGACTTCAATTTGGACCACTAAATAAATAAACTGCTATTGTTATGCAAGTATAAGGGTTAGATTATTTAGTGTACAGGTGGAAAAATGTGGAAGACGCTCACCACACCATCTCCTGACTGCCTTATTATTAGGGATGCACCGATCATGGTTTTTCATGGCCGATTCCGATACCAATTTCCGATTTTTTTTTCTTTAAGCAACAAACAAGAAAGAAGGAAAGTATGCATAAACAAGATGTTTATTTGGTATTTAATAGGCCAAAATGGCTTTTGGTTATTGAAAACAATAACCGTATCCATCTGAAATTAACGACAGTAACTGCACATTAAGTAGCCTACATTCAATACAAACAGATGGTACAGACATCAGCATTTAGCTTTTGTTTTTGAATTGGGCTGAAACTACAGAGAACTGGCCTTAAATGAAAAGATTAACTGTAACCATGTGAAATGGTTACAGTTAATACTGTATGGTTACAACAATAATTGCATAGTTCTACAATCCAAACAACACAATCAACACACATTCAATTAGAGGTTTCTTAATCAGCATTAAGTATTTGTTTTAGTTTTTAAATTTGGTTTTAAATTAAAAAAAAAAAAGTCTTTACCAGTGAGACTAAATAAAAGTATGCTATATAAATTATTCCAAAATGTTAAAATAAAATAATGTTGTTTTTTCATTCATCCAAAAAAAAAAATGAGGGTAATGATTCACACCTATATTTACATTAAGCCAATGATAAATAAATAACTATTGGCTCAAATTAAAAAAAAATATAGATGTGAATCATTACCCTAAATTTATTTTAATTGGATGAATGGAACACTTTTTTTCAGTGTGCTACAGCAGGTGATTTATAAATCAAATTAAGTCAATGTAATTTTAAGGTAAAATAAAAATAGTAATCCTATACAGAACTGATGTTTACTTCTGTCTTTTCAAATGTATATGCAAGTTCTACTTAAAAAAAAAAGAAAAAAAAAGAAAAAGCATTTCAGTTTTGTCACAGTTTAGTCTGTTTTGTTTCTCATCCAACATGGTAGAAGTTGATCTGAACATCCCTTCACAGTCTCCACTTGTGCAGGGTGCAGACAGGTACAGTAAGCTTGCGCAACTTCAGTGAGCGCAGGAAAGGGGCTTTTATTTGTGCGCCAGTACACCAACAGCTGTTCGCTTCCTGCTATCTGTGCCCCAGACATGTAGCTCTGTACTTCCAGTGCTGATCGGCTGCCCGTGTCCTGCGCACATATTTCGAAATGCTTTCCAACAAATGACATGATAGCGAATTATTACAATGTAGTCTGTGCACGAAGGCGCACTTCCGGAAAAATCGGCCGAAAAAAAATATCAAAAACCGTCCGATTGCCAATCGTGTATTTTAAGCAAAAACTGTCCAGTTCCGATTCATGCCTGGTCAACAGGTGCATCCCTACTTATTATTTGTAAAATAGGGGCTTTATGGAGTGTGTTTATACATGGTTATAAGTATAACAGTTTATATTTAATTAATTTAGGGAAATGAACAAGTGTCTTCGCCCTCAAGGGACTATTTGGCCAACCAGCTTATTCCTGCTTGAAAAGCAAAATGTAATTTATAGTGTAAAAAACATCAACTTTGAAGCATATGCTGATTGATGGACTAGCATTACTCAACATTACTTACTACCTTCCAGCAACACTAAATTCAATGAAGGTAAAAAAATAAATAAAAAAAAGTTCATTTAAATGGAACCAGAATCGGAAAATTTCTAACAATACCCAACCCTACTTATGAAGATCCGTACACTGTAATTTATGTTGAATTTTGACATTGCCAACCTTCAAATTAAGTTGACAGTAAGTAATAAACAGTATTGTGTATTGAGTAGTTGAGTATTGTGCATTTTTCCTTACCACTATTTAATAGTTGTTAAATGATTTTAATGGAACTGGAACCGTTAGGCAGGACAGGAACTGGAAAATATCTACCGATTCCCAACCCTAAACAGCACAGGCTGTGCAGGTCAAAAAAACAAACGTACACAAAAAAAAAAAAAGAAAAAAACCCAGATTGTGTTTCTCACATTTTGTTTGGTTAGCATAATAAGAGGAATATTTGACCAAATTCACAAAATCTTTAAGAAAAAACTTGTTGTGATGCTTACTTTTTGATTTGAATTTCTTGTCAATCTGATTAGCATTCTTATAATTTAACAATTTGATCATTTATTATCTAAAATTACCATGCAGTGAGAATTGAGTAAAACTGGAGTAACCCGCCAGTCGTATTTGGCACTAGACGGTTACTCCTCCCTCGGGGACAACAGCGAAAGATGGACACAACTCTCTGGTGACATCCATTGATGCTGAAGAAACAGTGCTCTAATTTGCTGAAACGGAGCACTCCTGCTCCCCCTTCAAGCTCCTCCGGACCCTTCAATTTACTCCCAAACTCCTAAGTTTCAACTTCAAAGTAAACAGTGATGAATGGACTACAAACACAGGCCCGTGGTTAAGCTTTTAGAGTGTAAATTTGGTGTTTAACATCTCATCCAGATGAAGACTTCTCTAAGACAGGGCAATGAAGTTGAGAGTAAGTTCTAATTAAGAACATTCAATTTGAAAAAGAAAGCCAGGAAGGGAAGAAAGAGGGGATGGAGGGAAATGAGAGAGAAAAAACAAGCAGACTGAAAGGTGGGGGATGTATGAACAGACAACTAGGAATAACCAAACAAAAAGACTAATCCAGTTACTGCATAACCCTTCCCCCACGTAAAGAAAAGAAGACCAAGGGGTTTTGTGAAGTAGAACTTGAAGAGGGTGGGCTAGAGATAGAGGGGGGGCACTGGCCCATGCCTCAGATCTAAAGATGGGACCCTGACACACACGGCTGAGGCTTCTCCGGTGGGATGGTGCTTCATTCAAAAGGTTTAAAGAGAGTGCAACCACTCAAATCATTCCTTAAGCTGCTATACCTTTTTACTTTAATAAGCTCCTTGGTGGCTTTCCCTTCATTCTTACTTGTAGACGAGTCTGTTTAGCTTTATGATTATGGAAGAAAGACAGAGTCCAGAGGTTGTTTTAAGATGAAACTAATCTTTGATATTCAGGCTGTCATAGTCAAAGGAAGACAATTAAGTAAATCGGCTTTCAAGAATCTGCACAATAAACTTTTTCAGATAGACACCAACAAACTGGACAGAATGTGCGAACACACATAAATCAACTCTTACTGTGCATGTAAACAAAAAAGCTTTGTTAAAAGTTTAAAGAAATATTTCAAAGAATTCCATAAAATTAAAAAATATATGAAGTATAAATATAGTAAAATAATATATGATCTACCAAAAAAAAAACAAAAAAAAAACAATGCATTTACTTTATTTACCCTGAAATTAACTTTATTAAATAAAATTAAGTCCATATCACATAGCAACAGTAATACTTTCTTGGAAAGTTGAGTTTAGGTTTTAAAATCACAAATGAAAATTAAACAGAGATGGTTTATAAACAGAAGACGTTATCATATGGCCTAACAAAGTAAAGTGTGATGCATCTTGCAAAGATAAATGTATAGACCATTATTCATCCCCCTAGAGTTTGTAGCCCTTATTACCACATTCTGGCCAATTATCTAACACAAAGGCAGGAGGAATGTCACAACAAAGTGCAGAATTTGCTTTGTTATTCCTCAGTAGGAGATGGTGTTTGGACAGAGGAGACAAAAGGAAGTGACTGCTGAGACTCCGATTACAAACGTGCCTCAACGTTTTTCTGGGAGCCGGAAACCAAACTGACCTGTGGTCAATGGAGTGTGTGCGCACGAGACATTTTAAAAGATCGCAAGGTCAGGGATCCGTTAAAAATAAGTTGTACTTAAATCGAATATTCAGAACATACAAGACAAGGGGTCACCTTTACTAATAAAAGCAGCTCTTAACATATAGAGCTGTGTAAACAAAAGTTTATTAAGTTTACTGATTCATGGGTTGGAATCAGAGGCCTTTCTTTAAACCAGGAGAGACACCAAGACTCCACCTCTCTGACTCTATGACGTGACTTGTTTTCTGTCATAACCTATTTCGGGATTCATAAAACTCTTACTTTGACAGATAAGTGTTGCTAAACAAAAAGATCTTTTGATGAATGAGTTTTATACAAGGTTGGCATGACAAATAATCTAAAAGGAATGTGTGAAGTAAAATCTGAAATCTGACTCATGCAATGAACTCCAGGGTCATGAAATAGTCTCAAAACCCAGCCACCATTGAAGGACAAAAAGGTGGTAAGCAACATGAAATATTTGATACATTTCTATCTCTGGAAAAAAATAAAACGACAACCATCTCTGACAGTATAGAACTTGAGAAAAAAGTTGAATATTTAATAAACCTGGTCACGGTTTGCCAAATGGGATTCTTTTTCTCTGACGCAATAAATAGTCAGAAGATCAGTTGTTTAACATTCTATCACAAAGGGTTGAGTTCATTTTAAAGGCAGTTCAGAAAAACATAACACAGGAAACCATGGACCCAAGGTACAACCAACTAAAACAACTATTTGCTCAGCCACAAGAGGAAAAAAAGCATTATGGTGTTGTTTCAAGAACATAATATTCCCCAAACAACATGCTAAAGGAAGAGAGATTTAACAATGGAGAGTGTCACTTGAAAATACTGTGAATTTCCTAGCATATTAATATTATATTGAACCTTTAGCCTATTAACATCAGCTCTGTGTGAATGCATTTACTGAAGTACTGAAGAATGGCTTGGGAATTAACTTTGCATGAATTATGCATTCCTGAAAGCACGCAAAATTGTATCAACTGTATCAACATGCCCAAGTCAAAAATATATATTAGGCAATGCTACAGATTATCAGGTATCAGCTAATTTAATAGAAAGAAAGTTGTAGAAAAACTATTATTTTAAGTTGTAATAATATTTCGCAATATTTCCGTTTTTTCTGTATTTTTGATCAAATAAATGCAGGCTTGATGAGCAGAAGAGACTTCTTTCAAAAACATTAAAAATAGTAATGTTTCCAAACTTTTGACCTGTACTGTACAGTACAGTATGGACAGTAGTATACAGTTAAGAAAGTAGTATGATTTACAGTAATATAAATTAAATATATTATATATAAGAGCAGAATAGATATACAGTATGAACAACATATACGCAGATGTGTGCAGTAACAATATAAGATTAGTACAAAAAAAAACTGGATGAAATTTGTTGGCAAACTTTTAAGTTGGCTTGAAAAAGCCTAGCCAGAAAGTTAAGGCAATACATTTCAATAGATAGGTAGAAAGAAAGAAAAATTAGGTGGTAGATAAAAGAAAAAAATAACACATCCGGTGGGCAAGCTAACAGGCTGCAGGACACAGAAGGACTCTTGAGTGCATGCCAGACATTCCTCCTCCTGTAAATCATGGCTGGAAGATGGTAAGAGATTTCTACGGAGTGGACTGGATGACACTTCCGCCAGCTCCACAGGCCATACTGGAACTTGTGCACTGCTTGTGTAAAAAACGAATTGTGTTAAAGGTAGATGCACATGTAAACTGCATGAGCTGCCATGTACAAACCTCTGTCAGGGTGTAAACTGACAATAAGTCACTTGAAGATGACTAGGGCACATGTGTGTATGTATGTACACATGTGGGGAGTGGTGTATTTGCTACTCCTGCAGAAGTAAATCTGTATGACATGTTTATGTACATTATAACTCTGCTCTGTTTGATAGCCTATGTTATTTGATAGTTATACTTATCTTGTTTCTTTTACATGCAGTTTATGTTATTTGATAGTTATAATCTTATTTCTATTACATACAGTTCTAACTAACATTAGAGCTCTTAGCGCTCCGGTTTGAATATTGGTTAGAATATTAGAATACTGACCCTTTAACATTATGTCAGATGTAACTGATAATTAAATATATGTCTTAAACATCAACAGGTTCATGTTCATGTTTGCCTTGAGTTTTTGGCGAACGTTTGCAGAACGATCGTTGATAATAAAACAACCGTCCCAAGTTACAAATCCAGGTTCTCCCTCCATGGGGATCATCCATTTCTAAAAGTAAAGCCGATACGGACCCTCGGCCCACCGTCTATAAACAAGGAAGCAAGGTCATTCACTCTCCGATTCTATACCTCATATTTTACTCTACTTTCAAATCGTGCTTCACTGTAAAAGCATGTGCTATCACTGATGCCTGAGGGAGGGTATTTTCATCAAGTATGAACCAGCTGTGTAGCGTGCGTTGCCAACTCTTAACCACCCGCTCCGAGTAAGCATGATGAGCTGGAAGAATTAATGAAGAATAAGAAATACATTGAGTTTTTCCCATTGTGTTGGGACAACACTCCTGTTCCCATCTGGCTTGTGAAGCTGTGTTTATGTGTGAAAACAGCTGTATTTGACAACTGACAATCTGCAAGGAAGCTGAGATATCGGATTCACACTTTGCTTCGCAGTGCTTTGAAACTTCAGAGAACTCTTTGTTGGAAAATAACAGAGCGAAGGGCTCGACACTGGATATGTTTTGAAAAGCATGTTTTACGTTGAGGTGTCAGTAAACTAAAAAAGCTGTTTTATGACCTTTTGTGGAAAATGTAGAGTTGAAAATGGCAAAATTGTGTGTGTATATATCTTTACATGCATATAAAACTGTGTGTGTGTGTGTGTGTGTAAAATAGTATTTTAAAAATACATAAAATATAAGGCTTATTTTAAAGCGTGTGTGTCAGGCTACATGCTAGATGAACTGGTTGACCTACATCCCAGATGGTATCAGAGCACTGATAATTTTTTTTATTTTTTTTGCAACTCTGCAACTGCTTGCAATGCTGGCATCAGCCCAAAGGCCATTGGATGCACATCTAGTGTTCATGGGAGTATTTTCCTGCTTCTGATACCATTCTGTGAATGACAGGATTGGAGAATTACCAACACACAGTCTTATTCCACTCATGCAATTGCACAAGTTCCAGCCATCACATTCACAGAATAAAATTCCAATACAATCTGGACTTCAGATCAAATGAAGGAGCAAAACAATGAGGAATAACACTGACTGATTAAATTTGACAATATAGCGCTGGCAGAAGGGAATCAAAGTGTTCTGTAAACATATGCTTTCATCAGATTGGAAGCCTGTGAAGCCTTTAATAGGGTATTGTACCTTAGTGAGAATCAAAGACATTTGAGAAAAGCCAAATCCAAAGATGAATGCTGCTTACAGGTGGAGCTGAGAGCAATGAGTGCACTAAATCTTAAGGTATTGAAAGACCGAAATCATCACCGATCACGCAGACAGACTTATTTATGCCAAACTAGCGTTAAATCTCTAGAGCTTAACATTTAACGGGGTCCTGTCATTTGTTAGGAACACTAATCAGTGTTAGCAAGAGCAGCAAACAGTGGCCTTAAGGGCTCATTCCACTATTTCACGGTCAAACGGGCCCATGGGACAACGCTCTCTTAAATGACACCATAACCACAACTCCCCGTCTCACGGCTCCCATCGCTGGCACCACAGACCCAGTGTGGGCTCTTTCATTACATGTTTGTACAATCTGGAAAGGACTAGTGGCTCACAATGGCTTTATCACCAGGAAATGAGGGAGATTCTGCACTTTGTCCACCCTGGGTGGCCCGAAACTTAAATCTTGCCCCTGGCTGTACAATTAGAGCCACTAAAGAGTCCAATTGCTTTCTGGTGGCATTGCAAATGAGTGGAAACAACAAATTAGCTTGGATTACATTTACTAGTGGCGCTGTTCCAAACAAATTCTAACCCTAACTGCCAATTTTCGTCTCAAAGGAGAAAAGCAGCAACAGGGCCGATGACAACTGGAGTAATTTACATGAACAGCTCAACTACAGGTTTCATAAACACAAGTTTCCCACACTGAGATCATACCTTCCAGAGAATAACAATAGGTTCGAACCAGATAGCAAGCTCTTCTTTCCAACCCCCTACACTCAGGTGGGTATAATTTGCACCATCTGGTCCCCTTCAGAAATGACAAGTTCTTTAATGGAGTTTGGGGGGGAAAAAAGTGCCTATGAGGAATGAGAGACGAGGACCCCAGAGCCAAAGAGAGACATTCGGCTGTTCAGTTTTTTTCCACACTGCTACTACTCATCGTCTCCTCTCTTTTAAGAAACCAAGAGAGAGAGAGAGAGGATGAGACAGGAAACCGAAAAAGAGAGGAGGAAAACAAGAACAGAGAGCAAGTTTTTGGCTCGTCAAGTAAACCAGGGTCAACCGTCTTACTGTAAATGCCCATTATCTCCAAATAAAACAAGCTTCTTTCCGACACATAAACAATTGTCTGTACAAATCTTAAAGGAAGACAGCATTAAAAAGGCCACATTGTATTCTGGATAGTGTGCACCAGAATCTTCCCAGAATTAAACAATTATGAGGCAGATGTTCGACCAGACCTTTTCCCCCGAAAACAGAAATGAAAACAAGGAGAGCTTCTGATAAACACACGAGGACAGCATATGATTACAAACAGGAGAAAAATGAGCTCTCTCATTTTAATGTATGTCCTGTACTTACTGCTTACTGCACTTCTGTTTAGATGCTAACTGCATTTCGTTTCCTTGTACCTTACATGTGCAATGACAATAAAGTTGAATCTAATCTAATCCAATCTTAAATAGTTTAGCATTTAAGTATGAAATTGAAGATGACACGGGAATCGAAAACAATATAATACAGAGTAAAATGAAAGGCACAGTTTGCCCCAAGCACTGCGGATTTCTTCTTTCTATCAGTGAGGGAGGAAACATTGCACGATAAGGGCCATTCTCAAGTTAATGAATCACTCACTGCTGCAGTTTATCAGATGAAAAGAAATGCTCACCCTCCACAGAAAAATAAATACATAAATAAAATCTGATATGCACTGGGCCAATTTAAGAATTTGGAAGTAACAGACTTGCAGGATTAAGAGTTTTTTTTCTGCGTTCCTCTATCACTGCTGAAATAATATACACCTATGAAAAAAAATCATTTTAAAGCTATAATTTAACAAATTCTATATAAAAACCAATGCGTTGATGACAGTCACATTGTTGAAAGACAATCTGTCAATCTACTTAAATGCCTACAGAGCCTTTATTGTGCAGTTGTAAAGGAACACTCCGACTTTTTGGGACTTTAGCTTATTCACAGTATCCCCCAGAGTTAGATAAGTCCATACATACCTTTTTTATTTCGGTGCGTTCTGTAAGTGTTATTTGACGCACCCACCGCTAGCCTAGCTTAGCACAAAGACTGGATGTTAATGGATACTGGTAGCATAGTAATCCCAATAAGTGACAAAATAGTAGCCCAAGTAGCCACTCCGCCCAAGTAACGTTAGCTGTGCTCCTACGCCTAGTGAGAATATAGTTCCCAGTATTTATACGATTAAAAATGCTCTCTGTCTCATATAGCCTTGTTATTTGTACACGCTGTGACTATACAGATCACAACATGTAAATAGGAAAATGTTTGCATTATTTTGTCACTTATTGGGATTACTATGCTACCAGTATCCATTAACATCCAGTCTTTGTGCTAAGCTAGGCTAGCGGTGGGTGCGTCAAATAACACTTACAGAACGCACCGAAATAAAAAAGGTATGTATGGACTTATCTAACTCTGGGGGATACTGTGAATAAGCTAAAGTCCCAAAAAGTCGGAGTGTTCCTTTAATGAGTCAATCAAAAAAGTTCACAAAAAAAAAAAAAACATTCAGAGCCAATACTGAGGTCACAAATTGAAAACTGGGAGTCATTTTCAAAATAAACTAGGAATGGTTAATTTGAGGCAGGGTTTGCCAAAGTGGAGGTTTGTGAGGGAACTGTAGGGGTCGTATAAGATGATGAAAAGCTATTAAAGTCATACATATCAATTCTTACATATTCTGATGTACCTCTTAATGAAAAAAAAAAAAAAAAAAAAAAAAAAGGAGGGTGGGACCTGGGTTCTGTCCATCAGTTATTGAATGATTGCAGGCAGATCTGAATGCAAACTTGCAGTCGATTGTATTTAAGCTTACTGGAGAAGTCCAGTATACATTACCATAGAGAAGTCCAAGTCTAAAAATTAGGTCACATTGCAAGGATGAAACGATCGCAATAAGATTAATAACATGCTTTCATGAAAAAGGAGGAGGGGGTGTAAAATTAGCAAATTTTCATTCCATGCAGACTTGAATTGATAATAATTAATAAATAAATAAAAAACACACTAAAACATTTACACATTTACATGGGTGAACAAGTAAATAATTATGTCCAAGTGTTCAGCAGCCTAAAAAGATTGGGAACCCTTGCTGTAATGTATCATGCAATGTATGCTAGTACATTTGTGAGACTTAATAGCTCCCTAGTCTTTGTCATAGGCCTCAAGTATTCTATCAATGCCTAAGACAATTCTGGAAAAACAATGTCCTAACTTCAGAAATATAAACAGGCACTTCTTGCTGGATACAGCATAGCTAAATTTATATCTGGAATCCCTCTGGGCTGTGTCTAACAAGTAGTCCAATTTAAAAACAGACAGCATCAGCAATATTCCATTAACCTGACCATTCTTAAACCACCACATTATATCTATTTGCCTGTACAAGTTCCGATGCATAAGTCTTCATTAGCCAGTGTCTGGATGATGAATCCAATTTCTCAGTTTTATGGCATTCTTGGAGCATGACAGGCCAGCCAGAACTGGTTAATACAGACATACAGAAATGTTCAATAGTAAATCTACCCTCCTCATCTCTCCTCGCCCCCTGAATCTGCTAGGCCAGGCCCAAATCCTCACGTTCTCCCAGGACTCAGCAGTGTCAAGTTAAGACATGCCTGCTTGTGCCTCGACCATCCCAACAAATGCAGAATAAACATGAAAGCCATCAAAGGCAGAGCACATAAAATAAAAGCTTATGGCTGGGATCCAGACTACTTGTAGGTTCCCACCTATGAAGTGGCTTTGAAAACGAACAAAAAAAATTACAGAAGAATAAAACAAATGTGAATCATGTAATATTTTGGCTTCTGTTTTCAATACGATGCTTAAAAAGAGATTCAAAAATATGTATTTTTAAGCAAAATTGGGAGTACTGCATTAAAACATTGTATGGAAAAACTTGATAAATATAAAATTTCCTTGTTTTTCGGGGTTTCATTTAGATTTAGTTCCTCCGCTCATCTGACCACACACATAATTTCCCGACAAGCATGTAATGAGTTTAGCGGAGTTTTAAAACTTATTTAAAGCTCCCGGCTTAACCTGCCATCTTGCTTCGCTGCCCAACCGAAAGTCAATAAATATAAAATGTACATTTATTTATAAATATTTTCTTTTGTTTGAAGACTATGCCAGAAGCACATTTATTAAAAGTATTAATTAATGTATCAAATAAATTAAAATTAAAATTGTGGCTCAACCATTATATTAATTTCATTACCTTGCTTAGGCACATAATCAAGACAAAAAGCATCAAATATCATATGGCCGTAAGTTTCACACTGTTTTAATGATACGATTCAAATGCAAAATCAACAAGAAGAACTAAAGTGAATTAGAAGAAAGGCATCTGACTGAAATGGCCCGTTGTAGACCATGTGCTAACAAATGGCTACTAATAAACCAAGTCTATGATAGGAACATTGAAAGCCAAATCACTTCCTCTTCCATTATCAAAAAGTCTTATTGACACCCTGATTACAGCTCATTAGAAATGCTTATTACTTACATATTTGCCTACTGATATAGCTGTGTCTACTTGGGAACGAAAAGCTACAGAGGTCATGGCTTGCTGGGACTCTACTAATTGGTTACATCAGTGGTTCCCAACCCTGGTCCTGGAGGCACCCCAACACTGCACATTTTGCATGTCTCCTTTCTCTGACACATATATTTCAGGTCTTGAAGTCTCTACTGATGAGCTGATGACCTGAATCAGAATCAGGTGCGTTTGATTAAGGAGACATGAACAATGTGGACTGTTGGGTTGCCTCCAGGACCAGGGTTGGGACCCAGTGGGTTATGATACTGCTCTTTTCCCACAGGCAGAAGAACCTCCACCTGCAACCCAATCATTCTGCTTATGCTGGAAGAAATTCAATGATTTGCGTAATGTGCAAAGCTTCACCGCCAAGTAGAGAGGTCACTCCATGCCAGATCTAACAGAGGGTCTACATCATTTTCTAAAACACTATCTTGTATGATCTTCTTAGGTAAGGTTTCTACATGACGGCCACAAGAACTACAGAACAGTAAAGCTTGAGCTGTATTTAAGAGGTAATGGTTCTTGCTAAATGACATCCAGTATATGATAACAATACAATACAACAAAAAGTCGAACCATGACAATTAGAAACATGAAGATTTATTATTGCATAATAGCATTATTTCACAATGCATTTCACCAGCAGAACTGAGTGATCACTATTATTTTTTTACTATTTTTTTACTAGCACTTATTTATTTATGAGATGCTATCAGAAAGGCACCAAGCACTGCGGATTTCTCTCTACAACTGCCTTTGCTTAGTTTACGATAAAGCCTAATTTGTTAACATTAATGCATTAAAGATATTGCATTAAATAATCTAATAATAAGCAATGATTTTTACAGCATTAATTAAATCTTTATTTTTTTTACAAAATTAGTACATTTGAAATTAACATTTAATAAATTCTGTAGAACTGTTGTTCATGTTAGCTTATGTTAACTAATAAGATATTATTATAAAGTGTTACGGTTTTTACTTGATATACTATTAGTCAGAATGGCTATTTAATAGTTTATTACTACTTCCTTGTGAGATTAATAACACATTATTGACTAATAAATTAGTACTAATTTCTAATAAAACTAACAAATGGAACAGATACTAGCAACTATCCAAAAAGTAACTAAGAAATAAATAGTGAATAGTAACAAGCATGCTTATTACCTGCAGTGAATAGTAATAACAAGTAAGAGTGGAATTGGTGTCTACAGCTATTAGAACACATACTAGTCAGAAGTGAATAGCTAATATCTGAAATACAGATCTCTTTAGATTTCAATAAAAAAATGCAATATGTTAATAGTAACAATTAAGTAGTTATGTATCACTATCAATAGTGATAATAAGCAAAGGAATAAATTATAGTACGCAACGAATACAAACATTTAGTGACTTATATCTAATGAATAGCTACTAGTGAAACAGAGATGACTTTAAATAACACATCCTAAATCGACTTAATCGTCATAACACCAGAACAACTTTTCCTTATAGCGCAGGAAAACAACATTTTCGTGACTCTGAAACACAATTTGACGAGAATACAAGAGAGAGCTGCCTACCCAGGTGAAGGGTGAGGTTGATGGAGTCCGGGTACTGGATGCCCGCTAACATAGTCTGACTTTGCCACCAGGTGGTATCCGACTGGGTGTTGTAATCGGTGAGAAAACCAGCGCCGTGGTAGTTTCTGGGGTCTCCGGCATCGCAAATGTGGCATGATTTAGTGACTCCCGTTACCCCGGTCTGTAAACAGTATTCTTCAGGCGGCGAGCCGCAAGTGTTCGTGGCCACTACGGTTACATTGAAAGCGGCGTTAACAAACTCTGGCATGCAGCGCTGAGGCCGATCGGACTCGTCTGTACATTCATCCATCGCTCCATGACTGCACGCTGCCCACAAAGTCCATAATAACAAACAGCTAAAAAGCGACATTGTATCCTTTTTTTCACGCGCCTTAAGTAGCTACCGTCACTGTCCTGATCCCTTAAAAAGTTTGCGGTAACTCGCAAGCTACCGAGTTTGTGGTTTAATAAATAAACTCATGCGGAAAATGGTGGTAATCGCTTCAACTCCAAAAAGCGATAGTTGTGGCTTAATCTCCTCGCGACTTCTCTCTTGCAAACCTTCACTTTATTAGTGTTTTGTAACCACCGCCATGTGAAAAAAAAACTTTTGGAGAAATTGAGTTATTTGCGACTACACCCTGGCTGCTAGTGCGCAAGTCAAAGTACATCCACAAAAAAAATCCCTACGTCTACTTCCGCCTGAAGGATGCTTTGATGGACCGCCGACCCTCTAAACAAGGCAAATCCAAATGGGAGGCATGAGTGGGCGTGGCGAAAGCGACATGAGCTTTGCACCTTTCCGATTGGTCAGTTTCCCAGTCAACTCCAGGAGTGGGTTGGGACAGAATTCCATACCTCATAGATTCTCAACGTAGCGACCACTAATTATCCGTAAACAAATATGTGTTTTAAACCAAAGCTTGATTGTTGATTCGTCATCAGAAAATCCCCGAAATAAGCTGTCCATATGTAGGCATGCTGTTCAGCAGGGTAATTAAAGCTGTCTTCATTTAAACACTTTTCTGTGTTTTCCACCTTCACAGTTATCATGAGGTATTTTCAAAGAGACTCACTTTCTGGATGAATCCCCCCCGTGCTATGAATAACTAATAGATGATAGCCGTTGCTTGCTGTGAGCAGTGGGGTCAAAGAGCAAGGTTATATATACTTACTCTACCAGGCAAGGCTGTATCCGACAACTTTAAATAGCTGAGAGTAACATTTTGTGGTCTGTTTATTAATATTTTACCAGCATTTTTTCTAAGATGTGTAGATATTCATGTTAAAGTTCCTCCCACATTCGTTCCATCTATTTTAAGATAAATCCTTCAGACTCGTGTTTTTAGGTATGGGTATTATATGAGATTTTCTGTCATATCTTACCTCAAAATCAACTTTTTTTCAATGCAGCTAGCATATTCAAAGGTTTCACATCGCTAAAAACTAGCTTATTTTTTTATTCCATGTTTGATATATATTACCTCAAAATTTACTTTATGCAAAATAATAATATGCAAACTATTTTTAATGCAAATAAGCATAGATCCTAATCGCTATAAGCAAACCCAAAGGCTTTACAGAAATAAACAGTAATAAAATAAAATAAAATAACAAGTTACAGTTAGTCATAGTAAAACAAATAAATACATTAACACATAGAAATAAAAGATAGTGCTGGCTATTTTGGCAATGTATTTTATTTTTTTCTCAATTCATATCACACTGAACTGTCCTTTCTTTTCGCATTGGATATTCCCAAATAAAGTTTGCTGCATGGATTGATTGGAAAGAGAGAGCTGGTGTACTGAATTATCTAAAAAGGTATGTGTGGCATTGATACGAGCTACAGCAGATATTGTATCTGATAATCTCCATGAGCCTAGTGAGTGTTTCAGACTGGCAGTGAGCAGAAAGACCATCTTCAGATCCAGTCTTCAGACACATTCCTTAGATAATACTATTAAGATTTAATCAAATAGTCATCAAAGAACAAAACTTGGGTGTTTATCAAGACAATCAATCAGTGGAGATTAATTGGTTTAATTTCTCTATAAAATATAATTAACTCAGTTGGAAATAAATTTGTTTACATTTCCCTCATAAAAGCAAAAATATGTTTATATATTTTTGAGCTAAGAATTTTGATGTCTAGCAGCATTATATAACCTTTGACCTTGCAATCAGCAGTCAGCTGTGTACTAGACTTCTATAAATCAGTCGCCATGTCTTACTATATCCAGCACGGGGGAAATGAGGGCTAGATTTATTCCTGTTAAAATGAGAAATGAGTCTCAACACTTTGTCAAATACTCGTTCCTACCCCCCATACTGCTGCATCAAGCTCAGGCATGCCCTGGATGTGGATTGCCTCACTGCTACCTTCAAACTTTGAACACATTCATCAGCAATTGTTCTCGAAGGAGATTTAGTCTATCCAGGATATAAGAGACATGCATTCTCTCATTTTACCCAGAGGCTACGACTACATTCTCCTCAGACATATTCCAATCCTCTGGGATCTTGCTGTAGTGCAAAATTAGCTTTTTTGAGTAAATCAGATGTAGTGTAATTTGTAGAAAAATGTTAAAGTAGCAATAAGACGAGGAGTTATAAGTAAGAGTGTACAGAATTGGTGGTTTTATTTTCAATATTGAGACAACTATATTTGCAGTTTAGGTTAGTCAATTAGAGTTTAATTAAAACAAGCAATTACATGTTTTTTTAATGGTAATATCATTGATGGGAACATCCAGAGGCTCTCTAATCGTTTATGACAGTGTCGTTTTCAACCTGTGGTCCGCGGCCCCCTAGTGGGCCGCGGTGGTATTGCAGGTGGGCCGCCAATTATTTTCTGTTAATTTCCAGTCCATTCTAGGGCTGTGCGATTAAAAGAAATCGTCATAAAATCACGATTTGAGCGTGCGCGATTTCTAAATCGCTTTATAGCACGATTTTCCACGGCCCTGACCTCCCGTAGTATGCTATCCGATCCAATCAGAATGCATTGCGCCTAGCGCGAGAACAGACTGGGCATATGCCTATTTCCAGGTTCACACACCTTCTGTGATGCGCCTTTTTTCCGAGCCCATGTAAACGGATCAGAGCGTTCACACTGCACGCGGTAAAAGGCTAGAAATAAAAACGTGCGAAAATAATTAATATCTAACAGAGCAAAGAGAGAATTGTGAGTGCACAGGACGCAGTTTAAGTGAGAAGAGACACGTTTTAAGTGCACACTCTCTCCGCGCAGAGCAGCGTGTATCTGAGCAAGCACGTCTGGTTTTGTGACAGAGCAAAGGAAATCTTCGTGCGAACAGAGAGATTCGCACTCGTGCATTATTTTAATGTGCTTTCACGTTATTTTTATGCGCTTTCGCTGCTGACCGCATACACATACTGTATACACACTGCAAACACCTGAGGCACCGCTACAATTAATGAGCTCTATGAACAATGCATGGCAAAAAAGAAAAAAAAGTCCCTGTACATGGGATTTTTTTTTTTTGCCATAAGTCTATACATTTTGTTACATCTTTACTATAGTGATAATTTTGACTTATGTCTGTTCTAGAGACGTTACAACTTTTTGATAAAGCTCTAATTGGTTTTCGTTTGGAAATATGTTTCAAATTAATCCAGAATGCATTTATGACTGTAAAAGCATATCGGTGTGTGTCACAATCGCAAAATTGATCAAAGAAATCCCGATAGTTTTTTTTTGTCCAAATCGCACAGCCCTAGTTCATTCAATAAATACAGTTAACAATCTAGCTTCTGAGTACTAAGTTATTAACCCAACAATAGCGGGGTCAGTTAATTTTTTTTGAAGTGGGCCGCGCAAACATACGTGTTTGGTTGTGTGGGCCGCGAGTTGAAAAAGGTTGGGAACCACTGGTTTATGAATACTCTACTTCTGATTTAAAGCGCCCTCTATCGGTAATTATTAGCAAACGCCTCTGCCGTAAGCCAAAAAAACATTATAAACAAACCCCATAAACAATAGATATGTGGCAGTCATTTAAATCATTTATAGGAATAGTTTATTTAAACAATATGTATCTAATATACATAAAATATTTTGCCAGCATTTTAATTTTACGCACCAAAGACTACAATTACATAAAACAAAATGTAAATCTAGAGGCTTAAACCTTGATATTTAATATAGCCAAAAATAATTTACAGTTGCTCAAATATCACTATATAAATGTATTGCATGTTCCGAAACAGAATGTACATGGAGAAAAAAAAAGGGAGAGAGAAAAAAAAGAGCAAAAGGATAAACTTGCTTTATACTTTTCACTCAGTGTTCCAAAACTCTTGTGTGGTACACCGTTTTATAGCCATGCTTTTCCAGCTGCAAAAATGTCATTTTGTATTTTGTGATCTTTGGAAAGACACTGGATTCTGAGAAACTGAAATAATGTAAATATTAAAGTAAAATATTCATGCATTTATCAGTCAGCAATCCAATATTATTACATACAAACAGTTTGCTTATTTCACATTATTTTCTTAAAATGCATATTTCTAAACTGAGTTGTTTGCTTTAGGGAACAAAATGTTGCTCAATCCAAATAGAAAAAAAAAACACATTGCTGCACAACCACACATCTGGAAACTGAGATTTTAATTCCCACCAGTAACTTTGTGGTTTGATTGTCAGTGAACTTAATTCTTACAGGGCATGAGAGAGATCAAAAAGACCCATATTTTAAATATCATAAAGAAATTATTCAAAATAATAAAAAAAATTATTTCATTATAATACATCACTTAAAATGTATTTGACATCTATTAAAAAATGAGTAAACATCATTGGTCACAAATAGTTATTTTAATAACTGTTATTAGATGACAGTCATGGTTCAACTTTTTCATGCTTTCTTATACACACACAAAAAAAAAACCCTGGAAAGGACTGATTAACACAAAGAAACAAAACTCAAAACATAACTTTCTACCTTCTCAAAGATATCCTTGTTCAGATATTTAGCTTTAATAACCACCCCGGTTTCCTCCCCAGCCACCTCTGTTTCCCCTCCCTCCATATCCTCCTCCTCCACTTCCCCTGTATCCTCCACCTCCATTAGATCCTCTGTATCCACCAGACCCCCTGTATCCACCCCCGCCTCCACGATACCCTCCAGACCCTCTGAAGCCGCCTCCTCCGCCTCTATATCCTCCACCAGACCAGGATCCACCTCCTCCACGGCCCCTGAACTCTCCGCCCCCTCCAAAGTCAGTACGTGCCATCTTTGGTGGACGAGGACCATCTCCAAAGCTATAAAATAAAATAAATAAATAAATAAAACGATTTGTTAAAACAATACAATTAACATCTCAATTTCAAAAGAGTTCCATAAGAAAGCTTCATCCCAAATAAGCCAATTAAATGTATGGGATCAATGATCTCACCGTGGGTTGGCGGCCATAAGGTTGATGCCCGCTGATGAGGGTCTAGACACAAGCCGAATGACGTTCAGCAAGCGCTCATTGTTGGGATCCAAATTTCTGATGTATTCTGGGTCTTTGGTCACCTCCACCACCAGGGCTTCCACCAGTGCCCTCAGGGCCACCACACCACCGGCTACATCATGGGGAATCTTCAATTTGATCCTGCAGAAGGAAGGAATATTCTGCATTATCACTGGAAAACTATTCTTGTTGGCTTCCATGCAAATATTTGGCTTGCTTCCAGGATTCCTGACTCAAGAATTCCAGAGCACTTATTTTTGTTGTTTATGGTTCATCTTAATGAAACACATACCAGTCATCAAGCTCAACAACTTCTCCATTTGAGGTGATCTTCTTCGAGCCGAACAGAAGAAGCTGAAGAGGACTGACAAGAGTCATTCCTTTGGCAGAAATGGCTCGAGTTCGGATCTATAATCACAAAAGACAAAATCATACTTGCATTTTCCTAAAAGCTGACAAAAATAACTTTTAGGAGATGATATACATCACCATTCAAAGTCAGGAGTCTTTTTTTTTTTTTTAGAAATTTACACTTATACTTATTCACCAAGTACACATTCAAACTTACCAAATGTCACAGGAATGAATTACAAATAGAAATCAATGTTTTGTATTTTTGAATGGGTCAATGCTAAAGATAAATGGACTAAAAATCTCAAACCCAAACTTTGGATTGGTAGTGTATGCATTTAAAAATGTACAGTTTCTCTCTGTCTTGCACTATATACTCCAATCAGATATTTTAATTGGACTATATACATTTGATTGGACTGGATTCTAATATATAAAATTGGATTCTAATATTTGAATAAGAACGTTCCACCCCCTAATATATTATCTGCAACTGATTAGCAAGTTGAAAATCATGGTTCATGGCTGTGGTGTAACTAAAGTCTGCATTAAATTGAGTATAAATGGAGCAAAAATTGAAAAAAAAAAAAAAAAAAAAAAAAAATAGTAGTTTAAAGCTAGACTTTCAAACCAACCTTTTCACCAAAGACAAAAAAAGGAGATGGATACACCATATCGTGGCTGCTGAAAGGACAGTTGACTGAGGATTTGTGAATGAGAGCACTTCGCCCCTCGGTGGTCAGGATCTTCCTTTTCTCTTTGTGGTAACACACATTTGGGTAAGAGCCAAACGTCAGCAGAGAGATCACCACATCCAAGTTATTGTCTGGTCCCACAGCGTTAAACACCTGATTCAGGAGGCACTCTACAAGAAACGGAAAAGCCAAAAATCCACTATGAATCTCTCTAAATAACATCTGAGGACTGAAATAAACCGTAGCACTACATGGAAGTGCATTAAGAAGCACGGCTTAACCTTCAGGGAAGCCGACATTGACAAGAATGTCTTTCAGCTGGACCTTGGCCTCCCAAGTCATCCTCAAAGTGGGCATGTTCAGCCTCTTGTGCTCACAAAACCGGATCTCTGCATCCTCACCTCCCATCCTGGCAAATGAGAAATGTATTTCTATTGCGAATCCCTCAATAAACCAGAATGTTAAAACAACAACAAAAAACATTAAAAGGTCTCCAGATTTAGCACAATGGCATCTGGACTCACCGGACTTCATCCCAGGCCTGGAAGACAGAGAGTAAGGCAACGTGATCTGAGAAACGTGAGCCCGCAAAGTTCCTATGAACAAATCCGAGGCGTTTACCCTCGTTGATGAAGGGCTCAGGGAAACACGCTGCAGCTGAGATAGTGCACAAGGCATCTCCAACACTAAACAACAAACACAAATAAATCAACAGGTAATTTATGGGGGGGAAACGGCTAATAAAAAAGGTAAGATTATGTAATACACATATGTAAACATTTATACACACATTCAGCAAGGACACATTAAATTGCTCAAGAGTGACAGTAAAAACATCAATAATATTTAACATTGCATTTATAAAAATAAACAATCTTTGTGATCATACAGAATACTTTCAAAAACCTTAATCCTACTGACTCCAAACCTTTGAACATTAGTGTATAAGCATTTAGAAATATTCTTTCCCATAATATTTTTTCTTTACTTTATTACTTCTTTTTAGGGTTAAGTATGAGCTGTAAGTTCTTGACAGGTTTGTGTGATTCACCCATTTCATAACCAGCCAAGGTTGGATGAATGAACTTACTTAAATATGCATCCTATGATCATCATCTTTCCCAGACGTGGTTCGATGGGCAGTTTGGCCAGAATGCGTCCCAGTGGAGTCAGCTCATCATTACAGTCTAGAGCATCCAGCTCTGGGGAACAACACAGGCTTGTTTGATTTGGTTCACTTCAACATCATTAGAATTAAGATGTATAACAGCAGAAGCTGTACCTCTCAGTGTATGTTCAGCTTCAATAACGGCATCCAATGGAGGCGGCTCAATGGCTTTGGACAAGAAATTCCCAATGGCACCCAGTCTCAGTAGCTTAATGCTGAGGGCCACTTCATGCAGGGGCGTGCGGAAGATCTCAGGAGTCATATGGGTCTCCAGCCTGCGGAACAATCACTGCAATCATCAACATTCCGGAAAATGTCTGATTTTGTCTGAGGTTTTGGTACAACTGAAGAATGACATTTCATACTTTTCAAAACGAGCTCTGCTGCACAGGTGAAAGCAGAAGCCGGGTCTGACTCTGCCAGCTCGACCCTTCCTCTGCTCAAGGTTGGTCTTGGAGGCCCACACTGTGGCATAGTTTGTCATGTTGTTGTGAGAAGTGAACAGCTTCATTTTCTGCCTGCATGACAGATAGTTGATATTTTAGACCATTTGTGCATAAAATGGGGCATATAGAGAAGAGAGAAAATACTTTGTATGTTCTGCGTTACATCAAAGAAGAATGTTGGTATCCAAAAATAGGCACCTTTAATTATATTTTGTGTTCCACAAATGAAAGTCATACATGTTTGGACATGAGGGTGAAGTGTAATTTTTGGGTGAATTATCTCTTTAAGCTGCTTACTTGCAGGAGTCGAGGACAAAGACCACATCGTTGATAGTAATGCTGGTTTCAGCGATGTTCGTGGACAAAATGACCTGTTGTGTATTCACAAAATTTGTTTCAATCAAATGCTTTATTATATCAGCTCCTAAACTACACAGTGAGACATCTCCATACCTTAGTCACACCCTCAGGAGTGGGCTCAAACACTCGTCTCTGTTCTTCCCTGGGGATCTGAGAGTGAAGGGGCAGGATTCGGTATCGAGGTCCACCTTTGAGGGACACAATATTGGAGGAATCACTATGAGATATATTAAGTGATCATGAGATAAAAACCTATCTGGAAAAAAGATTTTGCTTGTGTGTGAGCAGAATATCATTACAGACCGAAGTGTGGGTTCATCTCCAGGTATTTCTGCATGGAATAGATGAGGTTCCAGCCTGGCAGGAAGACTAGCACAGCCCCTGGTACTTCCAGTGTTTCAATGTACTTCAGCAAAGCCTCAATGAGCTCGAAAGGAGTTTCCTTCTCATTCAACTGAGACATGGCACGCTTGGTTTCAGCAGTATACTCAGATCCACAGATGACATTACAGTTCACCTGCAGAACACAGAAGTAGAAAAGTAAAGCGTTTCCAGGATCAATTTAAGTAAACTTATCTGATCAGTGCTGTACAGTAAAGTTTAGTGAGTTAAATGCAGCTGTTCATATCCTTCAGAAATCATTCTGATTTGGTGCTCAAGAAGAAAGATTTCTTATTAAAAGCTGTGCTGCTTAATATTTTTATGAAAACATGATAACAAACAAACAAACAAAAACATACATCTTCCTCTCCACCATCTTCATCTTTATCCTTTTTCTTCCGGTCCATTGGTGGTGGTACGAACTGAGCCATCTGAATGCAGTCTTCTAGAAAATACACTGGAGATATATAAACGTACAAACAATAAGCTTTCAGGTTGTTGAAACCAATTCAACAGTGTTTTACATTGTTTTTCATCCAGTATGTGTGATTATGTTAAAATTAACTAATTAAAACAACATTATAACACATTGCATTGGTGAAACGTGCTCCTCACCTTGCACAGGATGTGCACGTCCATGCACCTCGATGATAGGACAGTTAAAAAAGTATTCCCTAAACATGGTGGTGTCAATGGTGGCAGACATGAGGATGATGCGCACATCAGGGTAAGCCTGGACCACATCTCTCAACACTACCAACAGGAAATCAGTCTGTACAGAAAAACATCTTGTAGTGAGACAGTATAGGTTGAGAGAGTCTAAACCTCTCTAACCCATTTAAAGCTGATATGGTATGGTGAGACACTGGACTTACATTTAAGTCCCTCTCATGGATTTCATCCACAATCACATGACTTATGCCACGGATACCAGATTCCAGCTTCCTCAGCAACACCCCTGTGAATAAGACGTTTTTAGTTCTATCATCCAACCCTGTGCAGTGTGCCACAGTCAAAGATTATAAAGTGAAACGCACCAACTGTGCAGAAGAGGATGCTGGCATGAGGTCTGGGCAGGACGGACTCAAAGCGCACACTGTAGCCACAGCTTTTCCCCACCTCCTCTCCTCTCTCGAATGATACACGTTCAGACACTGACACAGCACTGATCCGTCTTGGCTGAAAGGATGAGAGGCAGCAATAGCTAGTCACATTACTGGCCTACTTATGGTGACCGAGCATACAAAATCAATATGCATTTCAAGAGACTCACCTGCGTAACAATGATATTGCATTCAGATGCCCTGCCTGCCTGTATGAACTCATCCAAGATGTACTGAGGAACCTGAGTGGTCTTTCCGCAGCCAGTGGCTCCACGAATAATGACCACTGGGTTTTTGTTAATGGTGGATATGATTTGCTCTTTGAAATTCTTGACTGGCAGCTGACTTCGCTCCATGAGAATCTGTAAAAAGACCATGCGCTTAGTTGATTTGACAAAACCAAATGCATTTACCCCGTCAACAATTCTCACATATGCAAAATGCTCACACTAAAAGCTAAAAAATAGGCTTGCTGAATATTCCATAAAACATAAAAAGTTTAAAGCATGTGAAGTTTTTGGTACTGACATACTTCCTATTGAAACAGGACACTAGGTTTAGGATATATATTCCAAGGCTTGTACATGATTATGATGCATTTTCTGAACATCTGACATAACATTGTTTACATTTTAGGTCCATTTTTCAGAAGTGACATGACGTGTGGCCAACTGTGGTGACCCATACTCTGAATTTGTGTTCTGGATTTAACCCATCCAAGTGCACACACACCGTAGTGAACACACACCCAGAGCAGAAGAGAAAAACTGTACATTTTAAATGTGCATTCATTCATGTTTAGTACGCCAACATTTAACATATAAATATCCTCAGCCTAGGTTGCCTAGCTATGCTTTCTAAGGTTTAAAATAGAATATATAATTATGTACACACTATTTTTTGTGTGTATATATACATACACATACATATTTTGCTTGACTGCCATCATGGGGGAGTTAGTATTATTGTCTTTTTCTTTGCTTTGTAAAGTAAAATGCCCTCAAATATAATACACTAACTAAAACCCACAAAACATCAATTTTTCAGGGCAGTTTTTAATCTCACCGTCTGCAGATGTTTGTCCTGTTCGAGCTGATAGTTGAGCTCATGCAGCAGGTCTGTGCTGATCTGTTCTGGGGTACACTGCAAACCAAAGCACAATAGGCTTTCAGTGGTATGAAGTACATCACATCAATTTTATTTGCTATCATTCAGTTAGAACAGCAAGACTCACAAATGCCAGCGGTCCTTCGTCAATGTTGGAGCTGGTCCAGGGGTTCCAGTTGACCTGCGGTGGAGACCACGGCACCACTCCTGCTATGCTCTGCCTTTGTGAGGGCTCAAACTGAGCCATCTTCCCTTGCACCAGAGATACTGGACTGTTGGGGTCCTGAGGCTAAGACAGGACACACAACAACGTTTTGGCACTTATTCTTACTTGGTAATGCAAAGTCAAGCAGCTTTTCTGTCCATCACTTACAGGAGAAGGGATCAGGATGCCAAGTTCCTGCACAATACTGCGTATTTGCTGCTGTACATCATCACTGAGATTGACTTCATATACATCCACCTGTCACAGCAACCAAATCAGGAAGTCAGAAGAGTCCGTCAGCAGACAGGTCTCAGAAGATAGATTAACTGGGGTGTAAAACTCACACTCTCTCCTTCTTTCTTCTTGGTCTGTCCTGTGTAGGCTTCTATGACCCCCAAATGGTAAAGCTGACGGACAACAGACAGCGCAGATGACTGGGCGGCCAGCTTCTTCGTAGAGCCATGCTCACGAGCAGTAACCTCTGGAAAAGTAGGGAAGCTTTAGCATGGACACGGCCTCTGATGTCAAACTATTTGCCCTTGACCTAAAAGTTTATTATGTGGAAGGTTTTCGGATACTTACTCCTACCCAGTTGTCTTACAAAGACTGTCATCTCAGCAATAAAACTCCTATAACAGAGCTAGATTTAAAATCAAGATGTCCCAACATGACATTTAGCCCACAGGTGCCTTTGCAAGAATTAAGCACAAATAAACTCCACAAACTGACCTCTTAACCGGACAGCACGCGCGATCAACAGAGTGACATTTCAGCAGAGTCCGTACAGGACAACCCATCCTGAGCAGGTTTGTTTTTCTGCCAGACTTCTAAACATGGCGTTATTCCTTTCTAGGTACTGGAGGCCTTGACCCCTGATGGATGAGTGACACCAGAAATCACAACCAGATATTATTTTGCTTAGAAACCCAACCAATCACATACTTCACCATGTGACCTCTTAGTGTAGCCTAAGTCATGTCACATGTTTTCCCCACATGTTTAAGGTTGTGATTTCTGGTCTTTCTATTGGCCCCCTTTAAGATTACATACTATATGGGTCAATCTGGCAAAACAAAACATGTCCAGGTTACATTTCACCCCTAAATAATGTAAATAAATATGCATAATTTTTTTTTTCTCCATCTTACTTGTTTTATTGCATTGTGATCTTAATTGTATCAATTAAGTATATTATTCTTATACTATTCAATTTTCATTACTATAATTTATTCTTTTGAGTTTGGACTGAAATATGACCTGGACACGCGCTTGACAATTTTCATAAGATTCACCCATGTAATATTGTTGATTTTGAAAAGTAACATCCCATCTGAGTCTTTTAGTTGTCTGAGATCTCCTTGAGGTTATATACACATCAAGGAGTTCTCTGTCATTGTTTCAGTCCAGCAGAAAAACAAACCGTTTGATACAATACATTTAGATGCAAAGCCTGATTTTCGACGAGGCTTATAATTAAACTATAATCTACTATAGAAGTAAATGTGAACGTGCAGACCTGTTGTGGTCAGGCCCCACTTGGCTGTACTTGTAGTCGGTTTGGTTCTTCTCCTTCTGAAAGAACTGGTTCAAACGAGATTTTGCATTGTCCAGAGTCCAGTTCCCATGCAGGCCAGCATTTAGATCAACTTCCTCAGCTTCTAAGGTCTTGGGAATGTGGGAAAAATATCTTAAACTCTCAGAAACTTTCTATAATGGTAGTCAAAAACAGGCAAAAATAATAATAATAATAATAACCATACCGCTTTTGCATCCTGTTCATCTCTCTTGGAATAATACTCCTGGATGTTGGCTCCACGCTCCCATTGTGTGTTACCAAAACCAGAATAGCCCAAACCTGTGACTCCAGGGACAGGTGCAGAACCCTCAGGAGGTTCTGAGATTCAGGAAGAACACAGCATTAAACATTTTTTTTTAATCAATCTTATAAATGGTTTAAATAAAACCAGTGTGTCAATACAAGTGGCTTGTTAGCTAATCAGACCAAACTCTGCTGCTAGATGTCATAACTACACAAATCTGAGGCCAAAAGGGATCTTTCTCACTGATATCTAAACAACATCTACAACACTGATATTACATTATAGCAGATGTTTCGTTAGCAACAGCAACTAATTACTGGATGATTCTAGGTATAATATAAAATACCTCCATCTGATTCCTTCTTCATAGAAAGATGTGGAGGTAGTGGACAGTTGGATGGGAGATTTCCAAATTCACCACCTTCCTCATTCCCTCCGTCAGGTACGCTGACCTGAGAAAAAAAAAAAAAAAAAAAAAAAAAAAAAGGATAAATGTAAGCTCAGACCCTCCTCACAACACATGAGCCGAGGTAGAACTGGTAAACACAGATGTGATACTGACCCCAAGAGCAGGAACTTCACCAGGACTAACTTCTTTCATCCGAACAAGATAATTCACAAAATCTCGGGCTGCATTGGACTGAGCATCCTTCTTGCTGGTAGAATTACCCATGCCAATGTAACTGTAACTTTCAACACGCACCTTAAAGAAACATGGTTCAAAACAGTTAACAACTACAACAATAAAACGCCTTATGTAAACACACACAACATTTTTATTTAAAGTATTTTTATATAAAATTTGCTAATGACTTTAAGAGGCCTCAGCCTTATTCTTACCTCACACAAGAATTTTTGTCTGTTTTTATTTCCAGCTGCTCGGATGTCATAGCTCGGCGTTAGCTTCTTTTTTCCACACCAAGCATACAAAAAGTTCTTCATGTCCGCCATAGTTGAAAGCCTGCATGTGAACGTGCATTACATTTATAAAACGATTAAAAAATAAAAGAAGATTATCAATCGCCCATAGGAAAATAATATGGTGAAAACTGGAATCTACCCATTTCTCACAGATAAACATAAACATGCGCTGACTTCAAAATTACAGAGAGAGAGAAAATTACTGCAAGAATAACTGTATCCAACTCGATACTTTGGTAGTTAGAATTTTAAACTCTCAGCACAAGAAAAATCATACATTTAAAACACACAAATGAACATCTACAGAGGCTTCTTGGCTATATATTTGCAGGTAAGTTAGTCTGCTGCAATCTGAAAGGGCTAACATTAACTAGCCGGTTCCTGCAACCATATCCAAGCCATATAATAACATTATTGGTAAATTATTAAATACAACTTAAGATGATCCTCTCTACGTTTGTATCATACCCGACAAATGGCCTTTTGCAAGAATCCAAATAAAACGCTCACGATGTTGAGACAAGCCTCTATGTTACAGGAAAGCTTTCACTGTCTGTCTGGAAAGCTAGCGGAGCAGAAAACACAGGAAGTGACGCAGCCGTGAAAGCGTAGAAAATCCAATAAAACTCGATCCTTGTGACGCAGTTTCACTGAAGCATAAATATAATCGATAACACATATAGATTTTGGGGTCAAAATTAGCATGACTATTGACTGAATGTTAGTTCCTATTTATTTGGCCCTAGGTTAATTTTAGGTTATCATTACCATGGATATACATGATGCTTTGATGTGTTGGAGATATTACATCCGGAGAGTGGCAATGACAAACTTTCATAGCAGTTTAATTAATTGTTACACATTTTTAAGTAAACAGTAAATTATTATTTTGTAGGCCTGTTCAAGGCCAAATGACATTCTACCCACTTTGGGGTACAATTATGAAAACTATCATTTCGAAAACTGTCATTCTTATATATACACTACAGTGCAGAAGTTTGGGATCAGTAAGATTGCTTTTTGTAATAAGTCTCTTATGCTCACCAAGGCTATTTATTTGATAAAAATACAGTAAAACAATAATATTTTGAAACATTTTTTCAGTTTAAAATGTTTCTATTTTAATGTATTTGAAAATGTAATTTATTCCGGAGATGGCAAATCTATGGTTCCATATCATGCATCAGAAATAATTCTGTTATTCATTTGGTGCAAGCATTTATTTGTAATAAATATTTTTAACCATTGTAAATGTCTTTAATGTCACTTCTGACCAACAATGCATCTTTGCTGTAGAAAACTATTTAAATAATGTAATATAAAACAATAGAAAAATGAATACAATATAATCTTTAATGGGAATGACTCTTCTTTTGGTAATGTGCAATAACAGCAAAATAAATGGAAGCAGAAATTATAAATCTGTTTCAGGTCACACACAGACAACAGGATCAATGAGGCCACAATCCAACTTTATTCAATGCTCAGCTTTCAACCTTGAGACTGACCATCAAATATATTGCTATGAGAACAGCAAACATGGAGTACGGTAGTTCTGTGCCTCAAAAGGTTAAAGGCATTGATACTCATATGGACAGAGTGAGAACAAAGTGGAAAAACAATGACTTTCAATAAAAGCAGCTGACAAACAATAACAGGATCAGAAAGAGGGCACTGAGGCTGTAGATTGGCGGTTTCACAGCACTCTGGTCAGATACATAAAACAGATATAGGGCCAAAAAAAAAAGGAAAGAAAGAAAAAAAGAAAAAAAAGTTAAGTTAGGTTGAGTGGCAGTAAAATAACCAATCAAAATGAAATAAAAAATCAGTTAAATTAATTCAGTTAGTTAATTACGTTCAATATTTTAATTTATTAAACCCACTGCTTCAGTCATATTTTTTTAGTAACATCTATGAACACGCATTTCAATTTATTGAATATCATGTTCTAGATTTGTTGCAATTGAACTCTGGCTGGCTTATCTGTGTCCTTTTAGTCACCTAAAATCAGTCATAACCTTAGAACAAAATAATAATAATAGAAAAAAATATATAGAAAATTTGTGTTAGAAAACTGAGTGCATAAAATTGCCTTTCATCTATCTCTGCCTGTCAGATTCTGCAACTTAAGGACATTTACAACTACGGCTGATACCTATGTGCTTTTCTTCATATTTTCTTTTAAAACAATTTTACTTTAAGATATGTACATCTCCTTCATATATCTTAGGCAATAATTAAAAATCTTTTTGCAATCTTAAATCTGCATTTATGCGTAAATCAGTATTTTAAAAAAACAGAACCGATGCTACGCACGACTCTCCCACGCAATTTCAAAACACTCTGCAGTTGCATTTCTGTACAGAACCAATATTAGGTAACGTTTATATACATTTATAACCAGACATTCATTGCAATCGCATGTATACAGTAGTCAGTATGTTTAGGCATGTAGTCTAGGTACTCTGTCCGTGTTGAACTCGACCAATCGGTGCTGGTGATCTGTCTTGGAGCACCAATCGGCACAGCTCATCAAGTCCATGAGCACCAATCAGCAGCTGCTGTTCTTGAACTCTCCGTTCTCAGTGATGGAGAGCTTGGTGGGGTTGGTGGGCGACAGGCCGTTGCGGAGGTTGTGCATGCTGTATCGCTCTTTCACCTGAGTGAGGGCACTCATCAGCCGAGAGTTAGCTGCATCCAGGGAGCTGATCCTCTTCTCCTGCAAGAGGGAGAAAGAAGTGCATAAAAATTTAAGATATCTTAATTTTTAACATAAATTAAAGCAATATTCAATGTTAAATATTACATATAATATTACTGCTCTTATTGATTTAGCAGCAGAAACAGAACATATGTGTGTGTGTATTACATGATATTTGAGTGTATATACACAAAAATACACACAAATATCATATAATACAGACATTCTGTGTGTAATGCATGTGTATATACAAAACGTCTGTTTACAAAAATATTTTGTATTATAATACATACATATAAATGTTAATTTATTATTATTAAATTGTATACATATTAGTATCATTTCTTCTATTATTAGTTGTTTTATTATTAAAGGTAGGTTTGCTTTTTCAGGTTAATGAATTTTAATTTTGCATTATATTCTACCAACCTTTTATATTCTATTTTAAGTATTTCTAGTATATATTCTATATATAAATCACTTGAAATTACATTAAACCATGGATATTCCTTCAAAAAGATTCATAAAAAAAAATAAAAATTATATATATATATATATATATACAAACAAAAATACAAACAAATACAA
The DNA here is from genome assembly GCF_963082965.1 of Carassius carassius. Lineage (NCBI taxonomy): Eukaryota > Metazoa > Chordata > Actinopteri > Cypriniformes > Cyprinidae > Carassius > Carassius carassius. The sequence goes on from NC_081766.1 coordinate 11,125,489, forward strand.
ACAAAGCTATATATATAAAGTAAACAAATAATATTGCCCAAAAGGAAAAATGGGGGACATAGATGGTGAAACTGAATGTTAGCCAAAAAAAAAAAAAAAAAAAGTTCAAAAAAAGAAAGGAAAAAGTAAAAAGAAAATAAATAATAAATTCAATAATTATAATGAGTAATTTTTTTATCATGTATATTTTTCAACGAAGTATAACCAAATTAACTACAAAATTAGGATAATTTTAAAGACAAATAATAATTAATGTGAATAGGGCCTATTAATAATTTGTGCCAGTCTGACAGAGGTCGGTCAAGTGAACAATCACATGTGCTAAAAGAATCGGTCTTCAAAAGCATACACAAGCAAAAGAGCAAGTTTGTAAGGACAGCAAAAAAAAAAAAAAATTAGCACAACTCAAATCCTGTATAAGCAACATACGCAAACAAAAACCACAAATAAACGATACACCATCAGTAGTATATAGTCAGTATACAGTATACACATATATAGTCAGTAGTAATTTGAGGAGTGCACACACAACGTCTACAGTGCTGGGAGTGTGGCAGCATGGGCAATCAAGAAGTGACTAGGCAAAAATAAGGAGGGAAAAACAAAAACAAAATTGCAGCCAAAGCTAGAGCTCACAGATAGCAGGTACTAAATCTGCTACGAGAGATCCCTATTAACACACATTCCTCAATAGCATCATACTAACATCAGGAAGATGCTCTGACAGCTTTGACATGTGGGAAAAAGCATGAGCGTTCAACAACCCGGAGGAGAATAAAAAAGAAAAGAAAAAAAGAGGGAAATGAAAAAACAGGCCACGACTGAAAAGTTTCAGTATGCAACCATATTCAAATATCTAGTTTAAAGGTAAAGTGTGCAATTTCTACATCACTAATGGTGTCATGAAGAGTTTCAAGTACTTTTCAGTTCCTAATTAGGAACATTTAATTCAATGTAATATGATTTAAAACATTATAAATTAAAGGGAAAGACTACCCCAAAATGAAAATTCTGTCATCATTTACTCACCCTCCTGTCGTTTCAAAATTGTATGAGTTTCTAATTCTGTGGAATGTAAAAAAAAAAAGGTATTTTGAAGAATGCTGGTAACCACACAGGACAAAAACAATGGGTCAAGTCAATGGAATTGAAACGTTTGGTTAACAACATTTTTCAAAATATCTTATTTTGTTTTCCTCAGAAAAAAAAAATGCATAAAAGGTCTGCAACAACATGAGAGTGAATAATTATGACAGTTTTCATTTTTGGGTGGACAGTCCTTTTAAATATCTAATAATCAAATTAAACATGAATTACATAAATGACATTCAAATTGAATACAAATTGTTACATATAATACAGAATATCATTATATGTGACAATATTATTAACAAAGCTATACTTTGTGTGGTTAGCTTACATTTTGCTTCCATTTGTTTTCTGTACTTATTACACATTTTCCTTTATGATACATTTTTGTTATCGTCGTCTCTGCGTATTAAATTTGGACAGAGCATCTTTTAACATTGACAAATTAAACACTTCACCTTTAACCCTTGTTTTATTATATTGTCTGAAGTGGAGAGAAACAAAATGGCTTAGAGGACTGAGTGTTGCAAAGGTTCAGGCCAGGCATGGGTGTTGGATCGGGGAGCGCTTACATAAGCCTAGCTGCTCTGCTTGTACTTGCCTGCTGGTATTACCTCAGTTCCATTAGCAACCTGGAATTCAGTAGGACACAGTGACAATGAGCCAGTCAGCAGCCTGTTTGTTTTAATACCATCTGAGGTTTAGGAGGGAGTTCAAAGCATACCACTGACTGTGCAGCACACACAGGCCAGCACCTCACAAACAGACAGTAGACTAAGATAATCTCCAAACTCTCACTAAAGTTCTCTTGCATTTATCATGCGGATTAATATGGCAATCTGCAGTACCTGTGCGTCGATTATCTTCTGTTTGGCGTCTATGACCGCCTGCATCTCTGCATGGTCTCTCTTTAGCTCTTCCTCCACGGCCATCAGCCTATGAGCCACAAATGACATAAAACCTTATTTTTACACTTACATTTTGACATTGCAGGTTTTTAAGTTGGATAATTTTGTTTATATGTTGTATACAAGAACCAGACAAATTAAAAAGTAAAAATGTAAACACATCAGAACCTTAAGAAATTAATAATAAATGCAAAAGAGCTTTCATATTGTACTGACCTCTAAACTGTTAAACATCAAATGTACACATATACAAAGATTTGACTTCATGTTTACTAAATGTTTAGACACCAAAAAGTGTAAGATTCTCACTCCTCAATACAGTATATACTGTAAATTTGGTCATACTCTGCCGGTTCATGCACTCACCTGCAGATAATACTCTTCATCTGGCTGTCTTTCTCCTCCTGTTGTCTGCGCAGACGGTCTTCGCTGTCCTCCAATCGAGTCTTGTATTCCAAGAGCAGTTTCTGCATCTGCTGTTCCTGTGCCAGCAGCCGCTTCTCATATTCCTCCAGTCGCCGACTAGACGCCCGCAGACGCTCCTTCAGCTTTGAGATTTCCTGTTCGTACTTCAGAGAAGAAGAGCAGAGTCTCTTAAAACCCAACTCTAATGCATATTTGCAGCAATTTCTTCTTATCGCTTGTTGTACCTTCTCTACATGTTTGGCATCATCTTTGCTCAGTCCGTCCTCTTCCCCATCTTCATACTGGCCATTATTCAGGACCCATGCTGCCGTCCGCTCCACTGGGGACATGGTGACTGACTCTACAGGGGACTGTACCTTATGGACACATGCAAAGAAAGCATTATTTGGGTTCAAATGTGTCTGGATAAAGCAAACTCTCTTTCCTCATCTCAGTCTTTACCTGTTTGGTGCCTCGTCCTCCTGGAACCGAACTGTCTCTGGAACACATGGACTGCTGTCTGGATCTCTCGCCGCTCTGCTGCATGGGTTCAGTGTTGACGCTGCTGCTGCTACGCAGAGAAGTGCTGTGAGGAAGTGACCTTGGGGTTCGCGACCCTGCGTTTCCTGCTGCCACCCCCACTCCTCGACACTGTTGCTCCACCTTCACGATATGCGCCGTACCTGCGCTGCTCTGCTTCGGTACTGCCACAACCTGGGCTCCCGAGTGCTGGTCTGCAAGGGGAGGGTGCCAGCGTGCCGAGGGAGGAGGCGTCTCCTGGCCCTGGATGCTTTTGCGAGTGAGTTCTTCCTCCATGCTGCTGGTGGAGGGCATCCGTGCTCTGGGTGTAGCTCCCCGGCCAACTGACGCACTTGGACTGGCGCTCCGAGAGCTGCCAGTGCTCAGGTTCTCTGAGCTGGAGTCTGGCTGCTGGGACTGGACAGAGTGCATGGATTGGGTTGAGTGTGTGGATTGTGCGTGCAGGTTACTGAGGTGGTAAACAGGATTTTGGAAAGACAGCGGTTGCAGGCTGCGCTGCTGGCTGAGGGAGGGGTGCATAGGGCGCCGCACTTGCGGGGCACTCTGGGACAAATTGTCTCTTAGCTGGGGAACTTTCGGATGGACCGGGGGCTGGTGGAGGTGTGGAGGTGGGACAGGGCCGATGGAGGCCTGAGAGCCCACTCGGCCTAATCTAGGTTGGGCTTCATTGAGAGAGTTAGGACCCGGATGCCCCTTTGCCAAGTAAGAGTCCTGGAGGTCCATTAGAGATATACTGCGTCCATTCGGGAGCGGACTGTCTCGCTCTTTGTCAGAGAAGCTCATGCTGTGAGTGGAGGACTGCTGACCCAATAAAGGATGCTTCCCTCGGACTAAGGCCTCCATGTGCTCCTGGAGAGGAGATTTGATGCTCCTCATTTCACTGAAGAACAAAATACACAAGAATGAATATATGAGAATCATGCATTCATAATATTGCGCATTTTATTTAAATGGTCCAATTCAATGGTCCAAGTCTCAGAGGTTTTGGAAAGTTACTTGTGCTAATGTAATGTTCATTCATACTTTGGTTTTACAATGTATTGTGGTCTTTCCTTGTCCGATACAAATGGGCCTTCTCAGAGAAATATAAGTAGGCTTGCCTGCCATCTGTTCTAAAGCCTTTTAAAATTTGCGATGAAATGGAAGTTAGTACAGATCTTTTCTTCTGAATTGTGATGTACATTTGAGTGAAATGAATTATCCCAAAAAAAATGTAGGACAGGGACAATTTATCCATTATTAACCAGTTAAACCCGTTCTAAATGTGATCTTTGGAGAAAAAAAAAAGTGATTTGTGTTTTGGCTGTGTACGAGAACAAAGATAATGTACCTATATATAGCTATAAATGCAAATCACCACAGGTCACCACGCAAAGGCTATGTTTTTGACATATAAAGTTGGCATGAAATCTGTTGTATGTCACAATACAGAAGAAAATATATGTCACTACTTTCATTACATTGCGTCTTTAACCAAAATAGCCCTTTATAATGTTCATGTTTCCACAAATTCAAACCATGAACTTTCTCAGTACATGTGAGAACCAATGATGTTCTTCTCCTTTCAGGAACACACCAAGTTTGAACCAGTGGATGAGTGAGAAACTACTATAATTTTGGAATAGCAACCAAATAATTTCAGTCTATTCCTCACACAAAGCCTAATTATGGCTTTAGATGAATATAATAGAATATAGCACAAGATTCATAGATAGCGAAATTTATGAAATCCAACAATGTCCTACCTGTCTGCTGGGTCTTCGAATATTCTCTGCAGTCCTGAGGACACGCTTCCACTGATGTCATGAGCGGAGCTATGGTCCTGGAAGCGCCTGAGCTGCTGCTGGATGGGGGTGGGGCTGGACAGAGAGCGGGTGATATCGCCAAGAATACGTGGCAGGGGCCCCAGTTTGGCCACCGTCGCCTGCAGGAAGGAATTGTCACCCTGGGTTGGTGTGTTACCATGGTAACCACATTGAGGACCACAGAGGGCAACCACATGGAGCCCCAGAGTATGAGGGTGCAGATGGCAGATTGGTGGGTTGGCAGGAGGTTTTTTTGGTTGGTCGAGATAGTAGGCACCATAATGCATTGGTGATAGAACAGCATAACCATGGAGACAGTGTGTTGGACAGGAAAGGGTGGAATGGATAGTGTCATGGGTAAACAGAGGACAAAACAAAAGAAAAAAAGTCAAATTAGGTATAAATTAAAGAAAAAACAAACGCATGCTTCTACAAAAATGACAAAAGCAATTTCAAAAACAACAGACAGAAACAAAAGGGGTAAAAATGGTCAAATGCAGGCCATGCATCACACAACAACAGAAGGTTATGTCTGAGATAAGATAAAATAAAGGTTGCGATGAATTAACTCATGGCAAGAAACAAAAATATTGTGCAGGGAGGTTTTAACTGCAGTCAAAACAAAACCATGCTCCAGACGCAACAGGTCAGCGAGAGTAAGGGGAAGGACGCGTGGGGATGCGTGAATGCACTGTGTCCAATGTCATTAAACAGACTGTTCCAGTTTAAACAGGGGCATTATCCTTGAGGCTAACTTAACCTAGACAATGAGTTATGACATTAACACTGCAAACAAGTGCAAAGCTTTTTTTTTGGTCATACGTACGTAGCCATTCAATGTACTGCAATACCAGGTTTGTGATAACATTTAAAATCAGCTAAATCCTTACAACGTTTAGTGGGGATAAAGCATTACTGACATGAAGCACACAGCTCAACATAACATTTGCAGCAATACCTCTGAGGTATGAAACGTGCTTCATGATTTTGAGATGTGGGCTCTCTTAATTAATAAATTAAATGTGCACTTTGCAATTTTTTGGTGAGTACCATTCATGTTGCATTTGATTATGTTGTGTAAGTCCTATTTATTTCTATGTCTAAAACTTTTTGGTGAAAAAAAGAGGTTTACTCTCTGGTAGGCAGGTGTGTTTTTACCCCACCACTGTCACGCCTCTTGAACAAATTGATGCTCAGCTGTTCTAAATCTCTGTAAAACCAGACTTTAGCCTATTGCAGATTTCATTGTAAGAGGTATTGTTGCAGTTTAATGGTTTGGAGGGATTTCAGTACCTTGTCCAGCTGAGACACCACCTCCCACAGTAGCGAGTGTAACACCGACAGCTCACGGCCCAAGTCGATGTAGCCCTCAAAGCCCGGGGTGTTGGAGATAGTCTCAAGATTCGAGATCTCAAGCAAAAATCGAGTCATACCAGCCCACTCGTGCTCCAGGAAGTCATTCATGAAGGCCATGTACTCCTCTTTGTTTCCGAATCTGATGTAACAAAGAACAAAATATTCAAAAGTACTGAAAGCGTTTCACAATGACCGCATTTACACACACAAGAATATTATAATATTAATACATAACATTAAATGAGAATTATGTTAGTGACATGTAAACCGTTAACCTGGATTCCATAATTTTGACTCAATTTCCCATTTTCACATTCAAAATCCTGAAACTATTGAATTAATAATTAGAATTTTATGAAGTAAACATTGTGAACTGTATGAAGAGTGTTCCTGACATACTTGGCAAAGTTAGCGAGATTCTGGATGACTTTGGCAATGAGGGTGAGTGTTCGAGAAGTACGGTCGTCAGGGTATTCCTGCATGAGATTGAAGAGCGAAGGGGACATGATGGCAGGGCACAAAAAACGCAGGAAGAGCGATGCGCTAATCAGACGCTGACTGATGTCTTGCTTCCCTCGGGCATGACACTGCTGCTTCCAGGATGCAAACACGTCCTTCAGTTCACGTGGAAACACACTGACAAGAGCACAGCAGCAGGTTAGGATGGAACTAATGCTATTGCAAACATGAGCATATGAAAAAACTACAAAGAAGAGCAATGTAGTTGTGTTTGTAGTTACCAGTAGAAAAACGGTGAACTCCATAAACATATACTGCTGTTGGGTCGGCAATTATTCATCATGTTTTGAAAGACATTTCTTATGCTCACAGAGTCTGTAAAAGTTACTACAATTTACCGTAAATGATCTTTTTTACATTTTAAAATGTATTTTATTTCTGCGATGGCAAAGCTAATATTTCAGCAGCCATTACAGTTTCATGTGATCCTTTAGAAATCAGTATTTCTTATTATTATCAGTGTTGAAAACGTATTATTATCAATGTTGAAAACCATAATACATTCTTGTCAGGATTCTTTGAAAATAGAAAATTCATAAGAACTCATAAGAATTTTATTGAAATAGAAATTTTGTACATCATGTTATAACTGTTTACATTTTAATGATCGCTTTTGATCAATTTACGCACATCCTCATTGTATAAAAGTAATTTCTTTAAAAAAAAAATCTTACTGACCATAAGCTTTTGAACGACAGTGTAAAATCTGAATATATAAAGTCTGGAAAACCAATTTAAGACTTTTCCAATTGTTCAGAATTTCTGAAGAAGAATTCTTTAAAACATTTTATGGAGATCACCTCACAAGAAAACCACTATTTTAATTACTGTGAACCCTACATAGATTCTTTTCTTTGTTTTTTTTTTTGTTATTCAAGTTTCTTCTTAGCTACTTTTAAAGTTTACGCTTTACATAAATGATGTCAAGTTTTAGGAATTGAAAAAGTTACCAGTAAGAGTTGATGATCTTGCAGAGGGCCAGCTCACAGCACATTTTTAGGTTACTTTGATGCTCTGGAAGCTCAGTGCTGGAGCACTTCGATGGATCTACTTCACAATTTTCATCTGACTCATAAAGGGCTTTAATAAACTCTCCTGCAAAGCAAGTACAAACATATATTAAAGGGTCTTCTTGTTACAAAAGCAATGATGAGCAAACTTTTTTCCTAATTTACCTAGTGCATCATGTAGGTACTTCTGTCCCACCAATTTGAGGTATTCTTCAATAGCTTTGGTGGCTAACGTGTTCTCCCTAAAGATCAGCACGTCATGGTCAGCGCAGCGATCCACCTCAGACATCACCAGATCTGTTAGGAAGTCCTAATAAAGGCAGGTTTCAGTCATAAACAAGTGATTTATGGTGCATTTAAGTAAATGAGAAGTTAACTGGCATCGTACCTTCGCTCGTCCCGTGCTCTGCAGTATGTGCACAAGCGCGCTGGCCATCTCTTCCTTGTTCTTCACGCTGATGACAGGCTCCAACACAGAGCACAGCATGGTATAGTTATTGGTCACAAATTCCGCAAACTCCTTGTACTGTTCCATGGGCAGGATGGAGACGGTCTGGAAGCGAGATTTAATGCGGATGGAGGGGCCTCCACCTTTGGATTTGCTGGTGGTGGGGGTGCTGACCGGATACCATTTCTCCACAAACTGTCTTCCCATCACTCCTTGCACTGGTATGTTCACCAGGCCCACATAGTTGTTTTTGTCCTTCTTCTTTTTCTTGTCAACATCACGGTAGATGTGTACAGTGATGCTCTTAATGGCCGGCACACCGGCGAACTCAAAGTGCTCCCCCCAGAAAAGGCAGTCAGAGCGGGTTTTGCTGGTGGTGCGGGCATACAGCACGTCATCCAGACACAGCTCACAGAAATACTTCTTTTTCGGTGGCAGATCTTTGGCTTCAATGATCCACAGACGGAGGATGTTTTCCACCCGTCGGCAGTTGTCCTGGTGATTTGAACCCACAGTAAGTATAAAACAAGCATGCATGCTTTTGTATTGATTAAAAGAAACAACAAAAAACCAGCATCTGGTGGTCACCTTATTAGGCTGCACAGTTCTCTTGAGGTTCTCCATCCATTTGTCCCGTTCAGCAGCAGAGGAGCAGCTGAAGCACTTACTTCCACCCGAGTATGCCACCTACATGAGGAGAGGGACTTCATTCATGAAGGAAATCATTCATTTAACCCATATGTTATGAAAATGTGAACTGTATTCAATATAACCCTTCCAAAATATACTGTGTTTGTGCTGTGGTTTACTGATGGTCTCTTCTCATCCTATGGTTCAGTTTGATTGCATTTACATTTATTCATTAATCAGATGCTTTTAGCCAAAGTGGCTCACAAAAGAGCAATAATGCTTTGTACCTCAAAGCAGAAGTCTTGTCCTAGAATACTACTGTGTAAAGGTTTGATGTAGACGTCCTCATCCATACTCAGATCAAGAGCTTCAACAGCACTGCCTGGACTCAGCAAAGACTCATGGGAACAGGACTCCTTCAATTTGGTAAGGCCTCGCGACCTACAACAGCACACAGAAATAACAGAAGCTTTTACTCAACCGCTCAAGATTCAGCCAGATCATTTAATAATAATGAATCCGATTCTTAGATTTCAGAACACTGTGTCCTCAGCCACAGGAGATTTGAAAGGCAAATAAGAACCGTGACAAATCATTTTGGCTCAGAGAGATTGATTATAATCTCAGATGAACTTTGAGGACCTTTTAGTACGGCCACAGGGAGGCAGTCAAACGTAAGAGAGTGAGTGTTTCAGACAAAAACAATCATTTCATTTTATATAAACGCACCCAATAATCAATTTCTACTTGTTTGCCGTAGACAAAGCAATATTTATTATAAAATCTGACAAGAAACCAATTCCACAATCTCACTGCTTCCAGAAAGAGAGTTTATACCTACGAAAAACAACTAATGATCCACTTGAAGGAGTCTCCCAAGAGCATATCAGGATATTAACGCATTCCTGTAATGAAACGAAGACTGCTATCCAATAGTTTTCACTTCCTTTTTTTGTTGCAGGTGTAGAGGTACTTCACTGTAGCTCAGGTGAAGTTAAAAAGGATGCAGAAAGCTGATGTGACAAACAAGAGAGAGGGCCGTCCAATGCCAAGTCCCCGTGAGAACGTTACCATGGGGACCGCCCTATGAGGAGCTGAGGAGCAAGGGATGAGTTGACTACATAAACAGTCTTAACACTCACACACACACACACACACACACACACACACACACACACACACACACACACACACACACACACACACACACACACACAGCTACATACAGTACATATGTTCTACCATATTTTTGAAAGAAGCATTTATTTGATCAAAAATACTGTAAAAACTATGGATGCACGATAGTGGATTTTGCCGATATCCGATATGCCGATATTTTTCAAATCATTTTAGCTAAACAGTTATAAATTTCCTTTTGATTTGAAACAACACAAAGTCTGTTTTTTTTTCAGATTATTTTAAATTTGGTTAGTTTTGAGTAAAAACATATTTGTTAGAACTAATAAAACTAATCAAAAGTTTTTTAGTTTTTAAGACCGAATGAGTTGAAACCTTAACATTTTCTTTGTGGATTTAAAATGAATAGATGGTCTTAAGCAAAAGAGCTGCAAAAATTCTTAAAATCATGTATTAAAGTTTTTATAATGCATTTGAAATTTTTTTTACATATTAATTAATAAATATGTATATATTAAATTATTTAATTTACAAACGTCATGTTTGTGTTTTTTATTCATGTAAGCTATAGCTTCTGACTTTTAAAATCAAAACAGACTCATGATTTGGACAAAAATTACTGCTTTATTTATCCAGAATCACAAGTATCTTAAAGCGATTTGTATATATTTTTTTCATTCTATTACAATTAGGCCTACAGCACCCCCTAAATAAATAAAAATTTGCCTTATTGAACTGGCACTACCTGGGGCAGGCTGTTGTTGGTGAAGCATGTGCTGGTGACTGTTGCGTCTATCGCACATCAGATGCATCATTCTGTACGTACATTCTCAAATTAAATGCAGCGATCCAATTGCTATAAGGCCGAACGCAATAACATTGCACATATGATCAGAGAGTAGGTCACGTAACATGGACTATCCTGGCATAAGTGCCTAATAGAAAATATGCTGGCATCAGTTACTCTCATTATAAGAAATTGTGGTGATGCCTGCTGACTTAGATAAAAACCAGATAACCACAATGACTGGCCACTCATCTGGCTCACAGCCCAACAGAACCCAAACACAGGACCCATCATTTATCACAAAACATCCATTATCTGTCCACATTACCCCATATTTTCCCCCGAGATGTGATATTCCAGTCAGAATTGAATATAATCCAGTTACACAAAAGACAACATGTCTTCTCTGGTTGTATGAAAAAACACAGCACACCCAATGTAGCGCGATTCATGAACACACAAATCCTGCGAGTTAGCTCTTTTAATAACACTGGTCAGACTCACAAGCTATCGAATCACAAATCAGTTTAATGGATCTTTCACCAGATGAACTCGCTAAATCTGTCAGCAAATTTACTGAACTGACTCACTTACTGAACCTTCTGAATCTTGCCTGGGGTTTGTGAGACCCAGTGCAATTGCATATGACAATGTGTAGTTCAAGATACTTCAATCCATCTCCTCCATCCTGAAGGTATCTCTTTCCGGCTCCATTTACAAAGGCATGGTACACTGAATCGGACAGCTGATGCAGAAACAGCAGGGTGACTCCTGATGGAGGGCACACTTCCAGCTCTTGATATGTTTCACCTGCGCTGACTCGGACAGCTAAGCAGATCAGTGCACAGTCAGCCCGTACCCGGACACAGCTCTCTTCCTTGATCCAAGAAATCTAATCAGTCCGCTGGGACTGCAGAGCCACATTCAAGCTCTTTATAGTCAAAGCTTCCAACTCCACTATGAATACAGGACTAGTATTTTCATTCAGACCACATAGTGAGAGGTGATTCTGCTATGGCAAAGGTCGATTACTTCAAAGCCTCTAATGTGCCATTTAGATTTTCTTTTCAGCTAAGAGTTCAAATGTTTTCCCATTGCCAGCTATTCAGCAAAGCAAAGAAAGCAGAAAACTTTAGCCTTATCTGAAGAGGGGTTTAGTTAGCTTAAGCTAACTCTTGGCATGATCACAATGGGAACCTATTGAGTTTTGAAGTTTGAGTGAAATGTAAATGAAAATGTAAAAGAAATGTAAAACTCCGATCCGACATTAAAACCAAATTGGAATTTTCAGCAGTATAAAAAAATATTTCTATAGGATATTTTTATGGTACATACACAAGCAGAATAGCTTATAATGCCAATATGGGATCAGTAGGATTATTATTTTCTTTAAAATACATTTATTATACATTATATTTATATACCGTATTTTTCGGACTATAAGTCTCATCAGTCCAAAAATACGTCACGATGAGGGAAAAACATACATAAGTCGCACTGGACTATAACTCGCATTTATTTAGTACCAAGAACCAAGAGAAAACATTACCGTCTCCAGCCGTGAGAGGGTGTTCTATGTCTTTAGTGTAGACTACAGGAGCACTGAGCAGCATAGAGCGCCCTCTCGCGGCTGTAGACGGTAATGTTTTCTCTTGGTTCATTTCTCTCAGTTCATGTCAATTTAATTTTGATAAATAAGTCGCACCTGACTATAAGTCGCAGGACCAGCCAAACTATGAAAAAAAGTGCGACTTATAGTCCGGAAAATACGGTATTATAAATAATACTTTTATTTTCGGGTCAACTATCCCTTTAAATGCACCCAAACATGTGCATGTAAGCGCATGCGTGAATGTAGTGACAGATGTCTGCCGAGAGTTCAGCTGTAATTCATCTCAATCAAACGGTCACATGCAGTTCCTCTGTCTTGGCCACACTGAAACAACCACATGCCCCACAACACTCACACACTCCTTCCCAGAATTACTTTATGAGCAATAGCTCCTCAAAACAGATGCACTCAATCCACAAGGAGCAGCATGAGAACTCAGAGTGATTAGAATCGCATCTCCTCCTCATCTGTAGTCTAACCGCAGCAGCTGTGGCCATTAGAGTATACAGAGAGAGCAGATCCAACAGCAACATCACAGCCAGAGCCCAAAGTCTCCAACATGTTCCAACTAACACAAACAAAAAGGGTGGAAAAGCAACTTCTGGTTTGTCACCATAGGTAACCAGCCCTAATTCAGCCCTTGGGCCTGTGCCACACTCTCTGTGTGATAATAAAGCAAAAGTGAATTTCCCTAATACTATTAACAGCCCTGCTTATCCATTAATCCTCCTTACACACCCAACTGCAGCACCGAGAAGAAGTAAATCACAAGCAAATCTGAAAAATCAAATGACAGAAAACAAAGAGCCACTGTCCATGTGATACAACATCATCTGGGTGGACAGTCAATAACACCTGAAGAAAGCCATTTATCTTAAAGGCAGATCAAATAAAATTAAATACTTTTATTTTTTTAGGACAAATAGGAACTGTTAACTGGTGATTAATGAACCAATGATTTTTGGGGGGGAAACAAACTAAAGAAAGGCAAAGCAAAGCAAAATAATTGAATTTCACCGAAACATGATCAGTGGAGAAAGATTAATTTTTGGGGAGTCCGTTTGCGAAAATATATATTCCATTTCATCAGAAAACAATGGAACTTTCTGATAGCAATTAAAGTAGAAAGATTTTCATTGGCACGCAGGAACGGTCCAACAACAGCTCAGAAAATAAAATAATAATAAAATAAAATAAGACTTCTTTAGGTTAGAACACATGGGAACTTAATGTCGGTCAATGGAGAAGGATTTTTCAATTCTAAATGGGTGAACTGGCCTCTGCTAGGCAGCCAAAACATTTGTCACACAGCCAGTGCATTCCACTAGATGGCAGTAAAATCCAAATGTTTGACTGGTAGCTTAAGTGCAGTTTAAAGGGCAGTTTTAACGCTGTAGCTTTATTAGGGATGGTTCATCCAGAGAGCTGTAAGACTGCCTGAAAGGTTTAAAATTTCTTTAAAATGGATCTCATGTTATGCCAGGTCACAGCACAGCATATTATACAACCAACTGCTCTCTAGAAGACAAGCAAGAATTTAAGCAGAATTTTTGGCCTTGTTATATAAGCACCCAAACCCTTTTTGTGAATAGTTGCTTATAATTAAAGAAAAGTGAAAAAACATATAACTATTATTTTACCTATAAAAGGTCCAGAGAAAACGATCCATTCAAACATATCTATTAAATCAGTGTAAAATGAAATAAAATGGCTTTTTTTTTTTTTTTTTTTGAAATAAAATACTGAAGGAAATTCAGTGAGGTTCATTCAAAGTTTATGAATGATTACATTCATGAGAAACAATCAAGCGTAAGTTGTACCTGTCATTTTCTGTTGGTCGTAGCGACGGGAGTCTAAAACTTGTGTTGCGGTCCAGCTTTGTTTGACTCTTCGTCCTTTTGATGGATCCTTTCAGTCGCTTACTTAAAAAACCCTGTGAAGAAGAAGCGTAGAAAAAGTCAGATGTGTGCCTTTAAGAAACTCATGTTTTTCAGTCGGTGAATGACGGCTAAGTGTGTGGCTGTGGCCGGCATGACTCAAACTTGTTCATGAGTGTCTGCGCATACAGTTTTAAAGTCATGATCAATTATACATGGACAGCACTCGCTGAAAGACCCTGAGAACATGACAGAGAAAACGGCACCTACACGACGAAGCAGAAGGCAACTTCACAGACTTCAATGACCTTTCTAAAGCAGGTTTGAACATCAGACGACAAGCAGCTGAAGTAAAATCCAACCGACCATTTCAGCAGACATATCAGTCTATCTTGGCAGGGAAAATGCACTCGCACGGAGAAATAAGGGGCGGCCAAGGCCAGCTGAATAGTTTAACGTCTGCTTGTTGCACAGTCAGTGCTTGCTCAGTGTCTTGAAGGAAAACAAAATATTAATAAGTAACCAAGTCATAGAGTTCAAACAGCCACCTGTGGATATGTATGCAAGTAATATTTGGTACTGGGTCAGAATGAGCTGTTCTTATGAGGTGTGCTGGTTTCAGCATAAACAGAACACAAAAAATTCTCAGCAGAAGCATATCCATTCGTATCCGGTGTGAGTATGTTATTGACTCATTTCAGTTAGTAGGAGGAGCACAATAACTAACTAAATAAATACATTTGTAAAACCTCTGAAATCTGATTGATTGAAACTGTAGGAGAAACAACCTAAATAAATAAATAAATAAATAAATGGGTATAAATTGTATTTACAATAAGGTTCATTAGTTAACATTAGTTAACTACTTTAGTTAACATGAACTAAGCATGAACAATTCTTCCACAACATTTATTGAGCTTACCGTATTTTCTGGACTATAAGTCGCACTTTTTTCATAGTTTGGCTGTTCCTGCGACTTATAGTCAGGTGCGACTTATTTATCAAAATTAATTTGGCATGAACCGAGAGAAATAAACCAAGAGAAAACATTACTGTCTACAGCCGCGAGAGGGCGCTCTATGCTGCTCAGTGCTCCTGTAGTCTACACTGAGCTGCATAGAGCGCCCTCTCGCGGCTGTGGACGGTAATGTTTTCTCTTGGTTCTTGGTTCTATATAAATGCGACTTATAGTCCAGTGCGACTTATATATGTTTTTTTCCTCATCATGAAGTATTTTTGGACTGATGCGACTTATACTCAGCTGCGGTAGTTCATGTTAATTTCAACATTTACTAATGCATTATTAAAAAAACAAAAGTTTTTTGTTAAAAAAACTTGTGCTTGTTAACATTAGTTAATGCACCGTGAATTAACATGAACAATGAACAACTGTATTTTTATTAACTAATATTAACATCATGTAATAAATACATTGTTCATTGTTTGACATGCTAGTTAATACATAAGCTAACAATAAAAAAATGGAACCTTATTGTAAAGTGTTTCCAATAAATGTTATAATTATTAAGAATAATAATCATATTTTTTGTTCTGTTATCTGGTTTCCACACCTCTGGGAATACTGCTGATGTATCTTAAAATTCAGGCTACACTACAGACTGACAGGCTTCAATGCAGTCTTCACATAATTCATATATCAATTCTATGCTTCCTCAACAGAGCCCATTAATCCGAATGCACCTGTCAGGCAATGCTTCCATATTCTTAATAGAAAATGACTTGGGCTGTAATGAGACTTCATATTAACAGACACATCCAACATCCAAGTCTTTTATCCAAGAGCACCAAATCAGTTCATTTGTCTAGGAATTTTGTGACAGACAGACAAATATGCACGATTAATCACTTATAAAATGACACAGAAATGCTGGAGATATAAATATCTGCCTTGTCCCACTTCATGCCTGGTTAAAAATATCATTAAACAATTTCTAATGCATCTCAGAGGCCCAGACCGTTTCCAGGATGTGCCTTTGTTACTATAATGCTATCGGAGGCAGTGTTTGCTCGTTGTTAAAGGCAGGGTAGGTAAAAAATGTATAAACAACTTTCTTTCAAATTTGTTTAAACTTTCTATATATATATCAATGCATAATTAAAATGTAAGTACTCTGATAAAAAGAGTATAAAAATCGAGTGACTCTAGACCGTTTAATCTGTATTAAACACAGCTCATTATTTCCATTCGGGACAAAACATAGGATTGGCTTAGGCGACTGTCACTCTCTCGCAACCATGGCAACCACCCTTTTGCCACACATGACCTGCCCACTTGCGCGCGCACGTTTAATTTGAGGAATTCAAGAGGCATGGATCCTAGGAATACCAAAACAATGGCAGAGAAACAGCAAGCAAAATTCACAGTACCGGCCTATGCAGTTAGTGAAGGCAAACCAGGCAAAAAAAGGAAGACAGTAACAGTACAAGAAAAGGCAATGAACAAAAAGTCTTTGGATAAACAAAGAAATAAAACGTGAGTTAATATTGGCGTGGCTTTCCAGCGATGGCGAGAACTGAGGGAACTCAAGGGGCTGAAAAGTGACTCCTTGATGGCTTTATTTCTGCTGGACAGGTAAATCTTTCTTTTTGTATTTTGATCATACATATTTTTTTGTTTAGTTTTTCATGAAGCATGTGTCATTAGCACACGTAGCTGCGTAATATAGCTAACATAACATTACTTAGCGAGCCGTAGTAGAGGCTTTGGAAGGAGCCCAGAAGGGAGGGGGTGGAGTGAATGGAAATAATGAGCTGTCTTTAAAACAGTCGTGAGAGGTCTACAGACACTCGATTTTTATACTTTCTTTTTCAGAGTACTTACATTTTAATTATGTATTGATATATAAATAAAGTTTAAACAAATTTGGAAAAAAAGTTTTTTATACATTTTTACCTACCCTGCCTTTAATGCAAAAAAAAAAAAAAAGGAAAAAATTTTATTGTGCAAACTTACAAAGTATTATTACACTGTATATATAGATATATCATTGTGCTGAACTTCTGTCCTCACACATAGGAACTGGCCTGGAGATAAACGGAGGAGGATGACACTTCACTAATCAGGGGCTCAAGAGGGTGATTAAAGTGGGGCATGTATCCCAAGCAGGAAATCTGCTCTATTTCTACATCAGTGCAGTGTGACATGTAATAGACGATGATTGATAGTGGAGACTAACTAATGGCAGCGACACGAATATAGAATAAATACAAAAATGAGAGTAATTTAGTTTCACTTTTAGTTTTTTGGTGAAATGTCCCTTTAAAGCGATTCTTTTCAACGAATGCTAATGTTGAAAACAGGTTCAAGCAAGATAGGTTAGGTTATATTTGTTTGTCCAAACTGCTGTCATTCATTATTCAAAAACTTTGAAAGCCATATGGGTTTGGAACAACACTGGGGTGAGTAAATGACGGCAATTTTCATTTTTGTGTGCACCATCCTTTTACATTTCTGACCACACGTCTTTTTCAGTCACTTTTTCCAGAATTTAGCGATGTAGTATAACAAAACTTAACATAGTTTTTAATAAAACACTGTATTGTGAATGAAACTTTACAGTCGAGCAAGTTGAGACAAAAATCAAATGCTCTCCTAAACAGTAATGTAACCTTGCTGAGTCTGATTCATTCCTGTGATTCAGCTCATTCAGACAGTTCAATTAAATGAACTGAAAAATAATAATAATAATAATAACACATTCAAAAAAACATGACTGGACAATTTACACTGGTCAGCAGGCAAAACAGCGAAGTATGCTCAAATAGCCAACAAAAAAACAATATGGGACCTAAACATGAAACAACGGCTGTAGGGCATAAAGTGCTGGCATCGCAGACTGTAACTGAGGCCAGTGAGATGTGATGATGAGTTGGTATAATAATGATATGAGTGCTTTGCTAAATGAACTCACAGGCACTTTGAAGGGTGAGGAGTTGGGGCCATCCATGGGAATGTTCTTCTCCGAGCTGCCGAGCCCCGATATGCTCCTCCGCCTGGGAGAGCGCTCCGCAGACGCTTCCGCTGTGAGAGAAGAGAGGAGAGCAGGGATTAGATCAGAGGAAGCCTTCAGAGAGACTGGAGGATGTCTTTAAATGTTTTAATAGGCACACTAATGATCAGAGTACTACAGATATTTCAAACACTGAGTTGAAAAGCTGTAACACAGAGGTAGTCGACTGTGGAAAACTTCCAGAAAGAAGTTTGATGTCATTGATGAATTACTGATACTGCAGACACAGGAGTCTTTCTAACTGGAATCAACATTTGTGCCAAACATTATTAGCACTACTGTGGCTGCACTCATTTAGAAATGATGGCTGATACATTACCAATTATATAAGTCAGAATGCAACAGTGTAGTGGCGTATGTTCCACTGCAATGCTATTATGTGGTTCTATGCCTGCATTAGCTGCAAACTATATTATGTATGAATTGTTATAAAGTTTCTATGTATAAGGTTAATAATATATTTGCAAGTCAGGCCCAGTAAGTTTTTTTGGAAATAAATAAATAAAAAATAATGCATTAAATTGATCAAAAGTGATGGTAAATAAATACATTGTTACAATGTAACAAAATCTTTCAATTTCAAATAAATGGCGCTTCAAAAAAACTTTCTATTCATCAAAGATGAATTCAAAATGATCAGTGTTTTAAGAAGCACTGTTTTCAACATTTATAATAAAAAGGAACGTTTCATGAGTACCAAATCAACATATTAGAATGATTTCTATTCTATATATATATATATATATATATATATATATATATATATATAAAATTGAGGATGCACAAGAAATTTATTTTATGAGCATCCCTAATTATGATGTCTTCCTTTGCCTCTCACATTTTTTTAAAACTGTGCCCACACCCATGATTGATCCTCCTGACCAATCTTAAATGTAGTCTGGGGTCTAATAAAGTCACCTGCCCTCTGTAAATCTATCTCTCCCCTAATGATGCCCAGCAGGTCACTAACAGAGAGCTCACGTCTGGCTAAAGTGCCAGTCAGACAGGTTTAAAAGAGTGAATTAACCCAAAGCTTTCAGTAAGTCCTCTTAATAAAGCACTCATCAATCCACTCGTGAACGCTCACTCTACCTGCCACCACCAGACTTTCAGATGGATGCCCTGTGGCTCTCATATACATCCGCTCTCAGAAGCTAAGTGGAATATTACTCATTTTCCTTTCATAGCCAAGTTCATTTTTAATTTCCTCAGACCGATTCATTCTGGATTTGCAGGGAGCCCTGCAGCCGATGTGTGTCAAGGATGGAGTAAGATGTAACCTACATCCGCACAGCCTCCCAGAGATCCACCCCTCGGGCTGTCCTCCTCACCCAAGTGTAGATAACCCCATAATGAGTTAATTCATCCTGAGAAATAAAAACCCAGTCCATCACTGAGCACGAACTGCCGCAGAACTCCCGCCTCGCAGCATCTGCACTGAATCAAGAAACACTGTTGAAATTGACCCAGAGGTCTTTGGCCAAGATGCTGCTTCTGGTTCCAGCTTGCAGGCCTCAGTGGATCCATACAATAGAGACTGTGCCTGATCCGTTGGAGAGCTGCCCACTGCTGCTCAAGATCATACCCTCCACTCACAATGAAAAGCTTAAGCCATAGTTCACCCAAAATTCCAAACCTGTGTGACTGACTTGCTTCTGTACAATGCAAAAAATGATATTTTAAATAATTTTAAATAATTTTTTTGTCAATGATCACAATGGGGTCCAAAACAACACCACACCCCTTTAAAACTTTCATTCTATAGAGAATCTTTTTTTTTAAATATATCTGTTTCACAAATACAAGAAAGTTGTTCAAGTTTGGAACGACACGAATGCTGCAAGATTTTTTATTTTTAGCTAAACTACTGATTTTATATCTTATACATACAGATCAGATCAAAACTCTGCTTTACAAGGACAGCAACTTTACATTTTCTTGTTGTATAATCGATCTCTTTGGATCAAACTCTTACACACATCACTCACACTCTCCATGAAGTTGCTGCCAGCGCGAGGGCTCTGCAGTGCTGAACTTGACGAATCGCAGTGATCCCTATGACCAAGCAAAGCGGTACTTATATTAAATCTTGACGCTAGCAACAGAGATCATGGGATCACTTCCCAGGGAATGCATGTTGTGATTAAACATACAGCTTGAACACACTTTACATAAAAGCCAAATGCATAAATGTGAGTAAATAAAAACCAAAGGCAGCAAAACACCCGCCCCTGAAAATGCACGGACAACTTATCAAACAGGAAATGACTTGTAACAGCATATTCAACTCCACTTCAATCATTATTGATTTTTTAATGACCCTCCAAGTCTGAGATCAAGACGATAACTTAATCTATTAAATTAATATAATGAAATGTAGCTGAGAAAAAGGTTGAGAGAGAGCGAGCGATACCTCTATCACAGCTGTTGCCCATCACCTGCTGAATAAATGGAGCTGGTCACCATTGGATTGGTTGAAGAGTGACCATCGCCCTCGTCCAATGAGTTTGAGCGCTTTCCCTTTAATTGTCCATCACTCAGAGAGAGATTCCGCCGCATTGATAAACTGCAGCCTCTTCATTGTCCTGCCGTGGCTCGCTGCCACATCGTAGCGTCTTCCTCTCTCTCTCTGTGCCAGCACTCCAGAGCTCTCCCTCAAAAGCTGAAACGTCCTCTGCTAAACCCCTCTCTCCCGTCTCAGTCCATCCTCTTCTCTCTACCCCTATCTCTGGATAACAATCCTAATCTTCACTTTATCAGCCTCTTCCCTTTCTCTTTATTGGCACGCCAGCGGAAGAGATTTTACCGCATTTACTCAATCAATCGCTGTAACCTCACTCCTCTGTTTCTCGCAGCAGAACTGCAAGCACTTCCCATCCCTCTGTCTCTCTCTCTTCGTTCGCTCGTCCCCCCCCCCCTCCTCAGCGCATCTGGCTCCGTCTGCCTGCTGCAGCCTTGCACATTAGGAAAAACGAAGAGGCGCTCTTTGCCTTGAGACTTTTGCTTTCGTACTTCATGTGGGACACGGCTCTGGAGATTTGTGCTGCGCGTGTGAATGCATGTCATTTTTATGAGGTGTGTTATGGAGGACGTTAAAGAATGGAGAAGTAAAGGAATAGAGAGGAAACACAAGCGTGTATCAGATTACATTAGCTGCTGTAAGGTCAAAGTGTGTTAGAGCTGAAACACTGGGATCAGAAAATGACGCAAGCCAGACTCAAACCTAGACTGCCCACATTAGTCAGCTCAAGTTGCTGGAGTGTGTAACTCCTAGGCCACAGCTACAACATAAAGTTAAGTTAATTTCTGTTCCCCACAGGAATTGCATAGCTTGCAAAAAATTATATAAATAAATAGGAAGAAACGCACTGATATGTTGCAAAAAGTACAAATTTGTGTTTTAAATGTCATACTGCAAAAAATTTAATAGTGAATAAATGACCTTGTAATGTTCTCTTCGTTTGTCACCTATTGGAACTGCAGATGTTAAATAATAAGTAAATAGTAAACAGTAAAATTTTTGATGATCACCAAGGCCACATTTATTTGTATAAAAATTAAATTTATTGCATCCTTGATTAAAAAAATAGCTTCTATAAAAAATGTTTTACTGAACTGACCTCACGTTTGCACAAGTGTAAATCAATCAACAATCAATTAATCAATCAATCAAGTTAAAAATAGTCTTAAACATGTAATAAAAATATTCTGTTAACACTGTCAGTTTGACAGACCTAAAAATACATTTTGTATTAATTCACTTTTTAAATAACACCCTACTAAAAGTGTAAAAAAAAAAAAAAAAAGTAAAAATGTTTTATTTTTTTAAATTCACCTATTGATAAATGTTAGAACAAAAAAATGCACTGTTTACCAATGCAAATACCTCAGAACCTGAATCTTTGTACACTGAAAATCTGAAAAATAAAAAATAAATAAAAATATAAAGATTTTTTTAAATCTGTTTCCAAAACCAAAATGAAAAAAAATGGATAAAGCTTCGTTTTCTGATTTTCAAGTTTGTGCTAATATATATATATATATAAAAAAAACGGATAACAAGCGTGTGTTTCACTTTGGTGTTTTCGTCTGATGCCAGTTAGTGACGGTCATTCTTGAACGGTTCGGTCATTTTGAACGAGACAGCATTGGATAAAGAAATTAATTTACACGCTTCCTTACAAATAGGTGCCTAGTCATTATTATTATCATCATCATTATCATAATTATTATTTACTCTTACTGCATTTCTGAGCTTTTTACTTCTTACAGTTTATAAATGTACAAATTTCTATCACAGTGGTTATTTTCTATACACAATGTTGTAACAAAGGTAATAAAGAGTACTTATTACTGAACACATATGATTATGGTGGGTTTAATTTCCTTGATTTCTCTTTTTTGAACAACACTTCCAAAATTAATTGGATTAGACAGTGTTTGTGTAATCCAAACTCAATTTGTATTTTTATCCCCAATGACTACTTTTCCAAATTAGGTGGTCTCCCTTTCCTATTGATCTGTATTTATAATATTGCTAGAATCCCTTACAATTTAACCAAATTTCATAAACAGGCATTACTTGCATGGTCATTCATTTTTAAGCACCCCTCAGCGGTACTTCATTTGAAAATTTTTAAACTATAGAATTATGCGCATGCGCGACCGAACGAAACACTCCCAGAGATGACTCGTTCTTCCCGAGTCACATTAAAGATTCGTTTAAAATGACCGAATCTTTCAAGAACAACCGTCACTAACTGGCATCAGACGAAAACACCAAAGTGAAACACACACACTTGTTATCCGTTTTTATATTTATTTTTGATATTAGCACAAATTTGAAAATCTTTTTTTTTTTGTTTTTCAAATTTTATTTTTTTCAAATTTTATTTTTTCATTTTTGGTTTCAATTAGAAAAACGAAAGAACGAATTATACACTGATTACGAATTTATACGTATTTTGATTTCCGATTTCCATCTATAAACACAATCGGATAACGAGATTGTTTTCCTTCTTTTAATATCAAAAGAAAAAAAGAAAAATGGATTATTTTCCGTTTTTTGTTTTCCTATTTACTAATGGAAATTGGGAAACGATCCGTTTTTCGTTTTTGTTTTTTTTCCTTTTAAAATGAAAATCCGTTGGCCACCTGGTACACGGACCCAGGACTCAGGCAGTGTGGAAAAACCAGCTATTCTCAGTGACTACACTTTCATTTAGTTCCCTTAAATCACAGATATTACATCACACCTAGAATTATTCTCGTCTCTCCCTCCCTGTCCCCTTGCATCAGAGTCGACAGGTCTCCCTGTCAGACCCTCAGTGAGGCCAGCAAAGCGTAGCGTCTCTCCTTTTCTCCTACCCTCCAGGCTGTGACTCCCCCTGAAAATCCACTTACTGCATTGATTTGGCCCAACCCTTCCTCGGATCAATACGGTGCTGGATATAACAGAGGGGTTAAAATCAACACTGCAAGACCTGAAACAGAAACCCGGGCTGTAATTAGAAGTGATGCGGGTGCTCTGCTGTTGGTGGATAGGAGGGTGGGGGATGGGCGAGAAAGGGTGGTCCCTAGTTAGCGCAACAACACAGCTTTTATTGCCTTCTGAGATGAGCCATCAATCTGTGGTAAAATGCCATTCGCAAGTTGTAAATGATTCAATATGGATTTGCTTAAAAAAAAGTGAAAAATATTTTGCCACAATGCTTTATCTAGAGCCAAACTGCCTGCAACATTAAGCATAACTGCACTTACATTACCCATCATTCTCTGCATGGATGAAAAGACTGTTATTAAATGTATTGATATATGGATGCATTGTAGGGGAGACACAATTCACTGGGAAACTAGATTTTTAAATTTTCTGTGTGGTGCTTGTCTGTGCCAAAACTCTAAGGTAAGGGTGGCTGGGTCCCTCCTTCACTGTAAGTCTATGAGATTTTTGTTTTATTGTCCATCAACCACTGAACCACTGAAAATCATAAGGGTGCAACTTGATTCCCAACATTCACAGGTCTCCAGTTAAAAAAAAAAAAAAAAAAGTATAGAAATGTAAATATGAAATTTTAATGTCATTATTTTGATAAAATAAAGTTACATGTATAATTATATGTATATTATGTGATACATATACAGAGTATGTATTCTATATCAGTGGTTTTCAATTCCAGTCAATTTCGACCCCCTGCTCTGCAAATTTTGTATACATCTCTTATCACTTCAATCGACTTTAAGTGTCCTATGAGATATTCCACCATAATTCCAGGTGGAAGGGAGCATAGATAAGTACTGGTAGATGCCCCATTCAACTGCACCAATTATGTAGACACGTCTGCCATCTCTAATGGTCAACTTGACATCATACACCATAACAAATCAATGAATATTCAAAGATGCCACAATCCTGCACATGCGATGGTTGTAAAAACCGCCGGGATTTAAAATCCTGAAGAAACGTGTGTTTATAAATGTTATTACAACGATTAATCAACTAGTCATCGTTTATTTTGCTGATTTATCAGTAGACATTTGATTATTCAGCTTTTGCAATTATTTAAAATATTGAGTTATACATATTCTAACAAATAAATTAAGGGAATCACTTCAGCTTTTAAAAGTCATATTATGTAATTACAGTTATACTATTAATTTATACAAATAAATATATTTGTATATGAGATTGCAGAGAAACTCTCTTATTCACCATTTAATTACCTAAAATATATTTTTGTAAGAAACAAAATGAAGGTTAAGTGATAACATGTTTAATTATTTTGATAAACTAATATTCACAACATAATCTCTCTTAAAATACCTTATAGGGTTATGATAATCAAAACAAAGCTTTGATCTCTGCAAACCAATCTATACCTTTAATTAAATGTCATTTAAATAAATGTTTTCCCCACTAATAAAAAAGATTTTTATCATTAGCTAGCTCCACACTGGAGAGCTCCTTTATAACAGAAAATCAAGTTGTAATTCTAACTGAAAGCGAAACTAACTCTGGTTTTTCATGTTTAATACTACTGTAAAGCTGCTTGATAAGGCTAGTACTAAAGTATTAAATAAATAAACATGACGTGACTGTTCTTTACTGGAGGACTGAACTACAGAGCTCGTGCAAACATCCACATCTCTGTAATCAGATGCGTTTTAAACTGCTACCTTCTCACCACTGTCAGTTTTTGATGTTTATTTTGTTATTGAAAGGAAAGCGCATAGTATTTACTGACTAGATGCGCATGATCATATCGTTAGATATATCGCCCAGCCCTAGTTCGCAGACCATCGGATGTTATGGTGAATGACGTCAAGTTGACCCTTTGAATATAGGGGATGGCTTACGTATAGCGGCCCATGGAAAGAGTTGCTAATGAGGCACCTACGTATAACATATCTATGGAAGGGAGCGCATGTGTTCCATTAAATTGTGCGAGACGTGAATTTAAATTGTATTGTTACCAAGACTATAACAAATCTTTCTTGCAATTACAACAAAACCTTATTTATCCAATGTAAAGTTGAAAAGGTGACAACAGACTGATAGAGAAAACCAAATGTTAAGGCTTAATACATAAAAATGCTAAAAAAAGGTCTAAAATACACAAGATATATTAGGTTAATAATCAAAATAAAACTGAAATCTTGAAATGATGTCAAGGTGTTGTGTATGAGCCTTACCGAGCTTTACTCGTCATTATCTCAGCATGACCACTAGAACAAGACCTTACACAAACCGACAACTTTATCAGTACTACATGCCTGAAGAATATGGAATACATGAAAAGCCTACTTGTCAGGCCTTTCCACACCATCACAGTAAAGATGATAATACCTGATATGAAATGTGCAGGCCGGGTATTAATTATTCATATTTAGCGGAATGGCAGGGGAAACAGTGAAGCTCTGTAAAGCTCCACGCTTCTACCACATGCAACTGCAGCATTTCTCTGCATCATAACACTCAGAGACGGCAAGCTATGGGGAATATCCTGCATGAAAGCCAATGCAAAACGCAGTGGGGTTTTAGTCATTTAGTGGAAACACACACTATATGATCGGACAGGATTGACTCAGAAAGACTTATTCATGGGCCTGTTATCCCAGTGTTTTTTTATTTTCATTCAGATACTCAAGGGCAACTTATGAGGGGTTATATTTATTTTTATTGCTGGGTTTACCATTCTTCTAACTTCTATTTGTGGTGCTAAACCACAATAACAGCTTGATGGCGCTACAGAACACTTCCAGAAGTGTTTGCTGACCAAGACAGCAATTTCTCTATTGCCTTATCTTCCCATTTTAGTTCAGGTTGGTGCACCTTCTTAAATACCACTGCTCTTGAGAATGTGTTATTTAATGAAACAAGTGCAAACAGAAGCACAATAGTGTATCTATTCTCTTCCTTTCCTGATGACAAGACTTCTGTCACTATTTACTTTTCCATCTACCCGTTTCTGTGTGATTCCAAATGTCTGGAATGTAGTGATGTCACGACACTAAGCTGTGAAACTGTAGACTCGCAAGATGTCTTTTCTATTCTTACACTGAGCAGACAGGTGTGGTGCAACTCACTGACCTTGCACTGTTTTAGTTTTATGATGCCTCAGAACCTAAAAGGTCAAACAGGTTTGGTCAAAAATGACGGAAACCCACAGACAGGTATTTCAAGTTTAACATCAGGTATCAAAAGTGTGCTGAGGTTCATAAGAGGTGGTCATACAATGTACTTACTCTACACACTTCCTTTCCACTTACACCTACATGCACAAGAGAGTGAGTGTATGTGATGACTGTCATGTTCAGATGATGCTATTCAAGCTATCCAGAGTCACATAGCAAGTTTCAGGCCTCAGTGACTAAAAATCCTGTCAAATGGGGGCAGGGCAATGAGCAACAAAGACTGCATGACTCCAAGCAGGAGTTTACATCCAAATAATCTTTACCATGACAAATCATTTCAATATGCTTTAGTACTCTCAAATCCCAAGGGAGTTTGAGTGATATTAGTAATTGAAAACTCATGCAAAGGGCACTCATGAGTTTTCTTTTTGGAATGCAAAACTATTGGAAGGTCTATTCACAAATTGAGAAACTGGTGGCATTTCTCAGAAATCAAACTCTGTATGATCATAGCTTATTCATGTTCTCTGTACTCTAGCCATTCTAAACAAATAAAAAATAAAATAACAAACACATTGTTTTAACTACAGGATAGTTACTTTTACACACACACACAAACACACACACTCAAAACAGTTTTGCTATACAAGTCTATTTTCTATACTAAGTAAATTTTTGGTTTAAAATACGACGATATAAATAATTACACGCGTTAGTATTCCAGTAAGATTTAACCTCTCCGAATGATTCAATGAGTGATTCATATTATATATTTGGTTCACTAGAATGAACCGACTCAAGCGAGTCATTTTCTCGGGAATCGGACTACTACGGGTTGAGCTTTAGGAGTCGGTTCTTTACAATAGTGAATCACGGAGTCTTTGTGGAGGGAATCGAACTATACTAGTCACGCTGTAAATTTCAAACACTGGATTCAAAGTATTTTAATCCGGCGTTTAGTCTGAAACAGCGGGAAACACAAGTTTAGGAAACGTTCAGGTCATGAAATTAAAAACAACCGTTTATCGATTCTGAATCTTTTAACAGAACCGTAAACCAGTTTCAACTTCACACAACTGTTGAATGCACACTACATCATATGTCTGCATTAGTATGTGAAATAACAACACTATAACAGTACTAGTTGTAGACCTAAGTCTCAGTTAGGCAAACGTTACGTAACGTAACATCAATTCAAACTCCCACAACTTACTGCCGTGCTCCACAACCGTGGAATATGAAGCGATGCGAAAAACATACCTATAAATTCCATTGTTGATTCCGAATCTGCAATCAGTCATATTCCTTCGCGACAACAAAACGAAACAATCCCAGAGAGCAGATGATTTGAGCCGAGCCGGTGTTTAGTGAGTGAAGCCTCTCACACCCCCTTCACGCAGTTGATACAGGAATGCAGTAAAACATGAGCCCGATCCAGTCAGTCTCAGTCAAACCCATTCCGCTTAGTCTATTGAAAAGAGCACAATGACTGTCCTCTCAGAGGATCCTTTAATCTACAGACGATTGCACACGGTCCATCCTAAAACATTACTAGGAAATGCATTTATCCAATAAATCAAGCGCTTTGACAAGATAAATCCCTGGGTTTCACACAAAATGAAAGTTAAGACATTTACTGGCGATTATATTGTTTCACCGAAGAAAAAGTCAAACAGGCTTTGTATATATAATAAAATAAAATAAAAATAAAAACTATGACTTTAATGCAAAGGTGCCAATGAGTCAATCTAGCACTGATCCTTATAATATACAGAACAGAAATACAAAATATATTGCTGCACTATTATATTTCACTCATTGTGTACTAACACTGAAGTAAGACATTTCACCTGTTACATGCGTGAGAAAGAACAGGAAACCCTCACTGCGGCAGAACAATAAAGTGGAATGAATAGAGGAAGTGAAGCACCTGGATGTACAACTTAGCTTATTTTTCTAGCAACAAAAGCATTGTGTTGAATGCCATTTCTTACTGTAGTTTTATTTTAAATTACTTAAAAGAATAGAATGTCATTAGAAATCAGTGAAATACTGTAACATTTTCTGAATGATGCAATGCAGCAAAATCCTTTTAAAGAAACATAGGATTTAAGCTTTCAGTTTAAATGGAATTTGGATGCGTGTGAAAATGCTGGCGATTAGCATTTAACTATCTTCTGGGACCAGCTGTATAAATCAATGAAATAATGCTTATTTATACACTTAATATGGGTTGAAGCTACATATAACAGCAGCTCACATTGTGAAATGTATCATAGCAACAAGTCTATTTGCAATCTCAATGTCCCACCATGCCAAAGTCACACAATGTGGTCACTGCCAACTGACAACACTTTTGACTGTTTTAGATCAAATGTTGCTATCTTCAGGTATTTGATCTGTGGTTTCCCCCCAATTCTTAGTGATAGGAATATTGCAACATTGCATAAAATGTGTAAAATACGAGACAAGCTGAAGAATTTAATGTTTCAGAAATGCATACTTAACAGTAAACAATTTTTAATGTTATGCACACAACTAAGCTGATTCAGTAAAATCACAGCCAGACTAAACTTTATGGAGTGCAAGATGGTTGCTCGGAGATGAACAGACTAAAGTTTCTGTCTTCTAACTCACTGAAAAAGCTTTTATAGTGGTCAAAGCAACTGCACGTCAGGTGTATAACTATATATTTAGAGTCTATGAGGTGCTGGAATATTACAGGATCCTGATACTTTAGACAATGAAAGAGGAAAGCTTTGAGATGCACTTATCAGAATTTCAGCCTTCGTACTGGCTAGGAAAGCTTCAAAACAGTTAAATAATACTGTATATTCCTTTATAGACAACAACATTGTGAAATTTTGTAACCCTAAGAGCCCAGCACTGCAATTTTGCAGGTTTTCACTTCTCTAAAATTCACCCCAAACCGGCAAATGCATAAATGTCAGGATTTAATGGATTTCTAAAAACAAATTTAAGGAGGAAAATCCAAAGTGCAACATCAGATGATGGTCTCAAGATGACAATCACAATTCAGACCAATTGCAGTGTGTTATGCAAAATTACACTGATTTTGATCTAAAATTCTGAAACTCAAAATACTTTTTTTTACACTGCACCATTCAAATGGTCAAAGCAAACAAGTAGGATGTCGTGCATTTATAATGCACTGAGAAAATAGTAGGAAAGAGCTGATAATAATACTCCTAAAATTGCCATCCAGATAAATCTAAATACATATAGCCTCACACTTAGTTCTTTCTTCCAACAAGCAAAACAACAATATTCTGCTATCAACACACTAGTAGCAGTTTTTCTTGCCTTAAATATGGCAGGAGGTTTTTTTGATCTGCCTCGTCCACCACGTAAAAAAATAATTTCTAAGGACAGCATGCCCCATGACACTGCTCACTGAACTATTCTCATCCTTTTTATTTGTTCCAATAAAAATAAACTGTGTTGCAGAAAGACTTCAGGGGAAAAACACAGACTTTGGGACCAGTATTAGTTGATTCTGTAACGCTGAGTCATCTTCCTCGCCTCAACATGTATAAATAGCAAAATCAATAGGACATTTTCTTTAGTGCAACAATAGAATGAGATGCATTTCATCTACCAAAACAGATCTCCATTATTCTATTTTAGTCTCAATTAAATGCTTCATTACTATTAACAAAAAAGTTCAAGTGAATGTTTTGATGCTGTTTTCAAATATTGCATTGTATAGGGATAGTTACCCTAAAAACCCTATTGTTGAGCTCACTATCCTTTTAAAACAGATTTTCTCATTGGAACAATACTACAAATGTGGAAGCAACATCCACAATTAGTTACAAGTGCACAAATAGCTTTGTTTGCTATGTGAGAGAAGTCAGAACCTCATTGTCTTGACAACCGTGAGAAATACAGAGCTGGAGCTTCAATAAGATACACCTGTATAGCTCTCCTCATGGCAACAAAAGAAAAAATATATATGATTCACTGATCAAAACCATACAAACCGAAAATCACATTATGATCTCACTACATTTTTGTAGCTGTGAATCTAACAGCCTCTAGAGACTCAACCTGTTCTGAATGGCCACAGAAATCCACCCTTGCTGTGGAGTGTCTCACTGTCAAACAGAGCCAACATTAACATATAAATAACCCTCTTCTCTCGCTCTAAATCCGTGGCGGCGCAACTTGAGAATGAGAATGAATGACTCTCGTAGTCACAGAGATTTGAGCATTTCTCTGACTGCTGCCTTTAGCAACCGACCCGCTGGGTCAGTGTCCACACCCCCACACATACTGGTACTGAATGCGAGACCAGTCAGAGGGCAGCTTC
Organism: Carassius carassius; assembly: GCF_963082965.1. Taxonomy (NCBI): domain Eukaryota; kingdom Metazoa; phylum Chordata; class Actinopteri; order Cypriniformes; family Cyprinidae; genus Carassius; species Carassius carassius. The sequence continues at coordinate 11,156,607 of NC_081766.1, forward strand.
AGTTATTGCCCCCCTAGGCCTGAGCGGGAATGAAACACTGTCCAAAGAGAGAGAGAAAGAGAGGGAGAGAACTAACACAGTAACAACAGTGAGTTTTGTTCTACAAAATGACATTCCTCTATACTCCTCCTCGCACAAGCTTGCCCGGCCCACAGAGGTTGCGAGATCAAACGTACCCAAGTTACTCAGACATAATGAATCATTATGAGAAAAAGGTGCAGATATGGAGAGGTGAATCAGAATATTAACCTGCTTTTAGAATAACTTGAACTTTGAAAACTCTGGAGCATCTGAGTCTGAGTTTGGATTCAAGGAATAGTTTACCCAAAAATGAACATTTTGTCAGCGTTTACTTATCTTCTTGGCATTGAAAACTTGTTTGACTTTATTCTGTTGAACACAAATAAGACATTTTGAAGAAAGTGTTTTTTTCTCTTTCATATAATGAAAGTCAGTAGGGTCCAGTGTTGTTTTGGACCCCACTGACTTTCATTATATGAAAAAAGCAGACAAAACATTCTTCAGAATATCTTATTTTGTGTTTCACCGAAGTCAGTCAGTCATAGAAGTTTGTAACAACACATTTATTGACTAATGCAATGGTATCTCGTATCTCATATTGAAATAATGAGGGCAGTGTATATATACGCACATAACAAGTATGCATTTGATACTGTTGTACAACAGATCTTTGTTTTGTGAAATATTCTGCAGTTTTTAGCATGCATATTTTCGCCCCCAATCTGGTGTTTCTCTTAACCCAGTCTGCAGTGTTGCGGTTAAATCCATTGCTTTGTTATTCTGATCCTCTGTGCTTTTTAGAAGTGGATTCAAGAGTTATGGCTCTGATGTTACAAATGCACCTACTGACATGATTTTGTTCACAATTCACCTCATGCTCTGCCTGCAGTGTGAGCGTGCCTGCTTAACAACATCTTAAAGCTACAGTAAATGCAAAAAGAGTGCCATCTGATCCCACAGTATAAGCTTCATCTTTGAAACCCTATAGACTGCTAAAAGTTCCTGCTACTGTCTGAATCAGCATTTATTTCCACACCTTTTGAACCGGGGCATAAATAATAGTTTAGCTTTCATAACAGAAGCGCCACATAAATCTTACCTGACATGGAGGTTCCCTCTGGTGGATACTCTGGGAACTGTCCTTCAGAGGGCACACTTACTGTCCTTCTCAGGCTGTGACCCTTTGATGAGGATGCTGTGGGGCTTTCATGGACTTCAGATGGCATCTGGGAACAAGTCAGAGCTCAGAGGTCAGTGGGTGGAGGTCACAGAGTACACAATGCTATTAATTAACTAACCATTTAAATGTATCTGAAAGCAATCGGTCAATCAGAAACTATTTCAGTAAATTAATAGAATTTATTATTCCCTTTAAAGATTAAATTGGTTGGTATGCACAACAAGAATAATGCACTCATTAAAGAATAGAACAAATCATTCAAAATGAGGCTCTTTAACTATCAAGACCTAATCAGATGGGAATAGTTTTCCTAAAAGGGACATTTCACCCAAAAATGAGAATTCTGTAATTATTTATTCACAGTCAAGTTGTTCCAAACCTGCATGAATTCATTTCTTCTGTTAAACACAAAAGAAGCTATTTTGAAGTATGTAACCAATCAGTTTCTGGATCCCTTTGACTTCTATAGTCCCCCGGGCTCCATACTATGGAAGTCAATGGGGACCATCAACTGATTTTACAAAAATATTGTTCCACAGAAGAAAGAAACTCATACAGGTTTGGAACAAACTGAGGGTGAGTAAATGACGAAAGGAATTTTCATTTTAGAGTTAACTATCCCTTTAAGGAGGTCAGGTAAATTTGCTTTCGGATTTTATAACAGACTTCATAACTGTAACCCAAACGTCTGGAAAACTAATCCGATCCAAATAGAGCTCAGGTCAGTAAATTACATCAGCAAACAATGTATTTAACCCTCACAAGGGGAAATGTACAAGAAAGCACAAACATCATCTGCACGTCTTCATTTAACTGTCCTTCGCTCCTCATTCTGAGAGAGAGGAAAACAGAAGAATGAAGCACAGGGAAGGAGCGCTCTTACCTCTTCCTCCTTGTTAAGCAGGATGAGCTGGCTATCGGTCAGGATGCAGTACTTCCTCTCCCAAACGCAGGGCTCTGTGAACGGTGACTGGCCACAGGAGAAGTGGTGACTGGGTGGCCCCTTCACATCTGTGCACAGGGGACAGAAAAGACATCTCAGAATCGGTTGCCACAGAAAAGGACCACCACAAAAACAGCCTCTCTTCATGTCAGCAAAGATTCTCTTTAAACCTCACGACTGAGCAGCGCTTTTATCGGAACTCCCAAAATATGCAACTACATATTTCCTCACATCTTGCAGAAATAGACAAGGGTCCTCAGAGAGGCACAGACTCTCTTCTCTTCTTTATTTAATCAGTTCACCTCACAAAAATAGACTCTGGACAATGATGCTGCTCATAAGAAAATGAGTCACACTGAACTCATTAAACGCTGCTGTGAGCAAATTTTGCAGCACTAGCTGCATCAAATGGATTTATAACAATAACAACAGTCTCCACCACTGCCAGCTAGCGCGGTCTAAAATGTATCTCGGTGGCAGAAAGCTGCCTTCTACACTTCTGACTGAATAACACACACATGCTGCAAATCCCATTCACAAATGTGTCAGCTAACGGGATAAAAGTATATACTGTATAAAATTACTGACCACCCACTTTCACTGTGTGACTTATGTTGTGAAAAAATGGACTTCGGCGGGTGGCTGGGAAGGGCTGAAAAAGATAAAGGGATTGAAAGGAAAGTTGTTTCAGAGGCGGAGCAATTTTTTACATTGTGATTAAAAGATTACAAAGACTTTTTTGTGATTACAAAAGTCTTTCTTTGAAAAACAACATGCCTAACCATGCACAATAAGACCAAGAAAGTGCATTAATGTTGGCTTTGATTTCACATTTGAAGAGCTGTACTTGGACTGTATGGTGTTCTGCACACTGCTGCCTGTAGAGAGCAGCGTTATACTGGTTTATAGTGTTGCTCATGCACTCGATCAATCTACATCTTTTACAGAATTCAATCTCAGTTGTGGGGGAAAATGACACCAGGAAGCTCATAATTCTTTGCATCTCTCTCAGAGCAACCAAACAAACCCTGTTAGGGGAAACATCTGCTTTTTGAAAGCAAGAACTGAGTGATTAGATGCATTCTGGGTCACCTTCAGAGCGACACTTAAGTACATTTTGGGAACAGTCACATCTCATACCAACGAGTGCAAGCACTTGTCAGAGAACATTACTGGCGGTCCTCCTTGTCTATTAATTGATCATTTAGACCTTCGCTAAGCTTCATCAATCAGTTCTGGCTGACAGTTTTGGTGTACGGTTGACCAGAACGAGACACAGAAAGAACATGTCAGGACTCAAGGTCAGAGGTCAGCCACGCCCTTATGTCACTCTGGATCAGGCGACTGGGCCAATAGTGGCCTCACTTCAGTTTTTCCCAGGCCGCAGGGCTAAATGAACACCACACAGATGCAGAAGAAAGTGACGCAATGTGTCTCAAGAGGACGGGTGGGGGGCATCCCCCTCAGTTTAGTGAATGCAGTCATCTTACCCATGACTATTTTACACATAAGCTATTAGCTTAAAGCAATGCTATGACGGAAATGAAGAAAAAACATTTGCTCTTTAATCAACGTGAGATCAGGAGCTCAAACGGACAGAGAACTGATTCAATAACAGAGCGAATGGACCAAAATAGAGACTTCTTGAGAAAAAATAAATAAATAAATAAAAACCGGAGCTTAGTGCGAATAAAGCTTAAAAGAAGGATAAAAGAAATAGTCATTATTTTCATAACTTTGATGATATTTCACACAAATGAATGTATTATTATTATTTTTCAATCAGAGTAACCATTTCAGTCATATAGAGCAAGTTGTTATAGTAAATCTAAAATGTTTATTGTAAAAAGGTTTTACTTGCACTGATTTAATTTTTTTTTCTTTTTTTTATTCAGCAAGGATGCAAGTTTGAGCAGAAGTGTCAGTAAAGACAGTTATTAAAAAATACTTTTTTAAAAATTTCTATTCTACTCTATATCCTGAAAAGGTGTATCATGGTTTCCACAAAAATATTTAATTATTTTCAAACATTGATAAGAAATGTTTGAGCACCAAATAAGCATATTAGAATAATTTCTGAAGGATCATGTGACTGAAGTAATAATGCTGAAAATTCAGCTTTGCCATCACAGAAATATATTGAAATGTATTAAAATAGAAAATGGTTTAAATTAGTAATAAAATTTATTTCACAATATTACTGGATTTACTGTATTTTTGGTAATCATATGAGTCTTCTTAAAATCACCAACTTCAAACTTCTGAACATAAGTGCATTTTAACAATAACATGTTAATGTATGAAAATGTATTTCTTATTTTTGTATGATTAATCAAATCAGACAGATAAAGCACTTAAACTCAAACTCACCAACTTATTTAAATTTTGTTTCTGCTATTAAATATGAAATCAGAAATGCTATTAAGATTCCTTTGGCTCTCTATACACTAACCTGCAGCTAAAAATCTTTTATTTGCCATGAATGACATGAGGCTGATTGAATGATGACAGAAATATAATTTCTCGGGTGAATTATCGGGCCTTGAGCCCTTCACAGTTTTGCTTTATGTTATTTCACCTGAGAGTGATCATCATGGATATATTGTGATAATTGGTCAAATCTCCCAGCCCTAGGTGTGAACAAAAAAGGTTAGGAGAGATCGAGCTCAACACTGACAATGACACAAACAGTTCTTCTATTTACTGCTCTGCAAACAAGCATGCAACTGTGTAAACAGACATGCTTTAATGGGTGTTTGGATAAGTGCTGGAAGGCAAACGAGTGAGACTGGTGGCGCTCCACTCAAGGTGGCTGCAGAAAGATGGAGGTGAAATGTGTGGGAGTGGAGGGAATCGGTCCAATCTAAAGCCTGTCTTTGAGACGACAGCTCGTGCTCGGCAGCACAGTGGCAGCATATAAACATATGGATGGGTGAGATTAAGTGACTTCTCCAGGGATCTTATATCCCATTAAGAAATGTGTGAAGCTGTTGGGAAAGCAGTTGACAACTCCTGATCGATCACAATATCTTCCATAATTATCTATGCATATTGAGACTCTCCAGGCATGAGAGACTCGAAAATAACAGTTCAATTACACCAAAGTTTCAAATTACAAATGTGTAAACCGTGTACCACTAGCATATGAATTTCAAAAATACTTGTCTATTTTGTCAACGCAGCAGCAAAGAAGATTTATTTCAGGAATTTTAATTGCATCCCGTACAGATTGCCTGCCTCTGATTTTGGGGCGGATGAGGGCATCACCTGCACCTGTTCATACCAGCTATGTGCAAATCACAGCTTCTCTCTTGGGAGAGTAAAAGGCCAGTGAACATTGAGGATCAGAGATCTCTCAAAACCAGCAGATGGAACAGCCTCTCAAAGGCCTTTATTCACGCCATTGGAAAGAACTGAATAGTGTTTTCAGAGCTGAGAATTCTCATTTACATCTCACTGAACTAGTCTTGATTGCATATGGAAGGCTATACATTGCAGGCTCATTTATTTGACTTAATTTGCACGAATGTTATGCAGAATTGTGACAACTATTTAAAAGCTGTAGAAAACCTAGGTTAAACTAATTCTCTGGGTAAAATGCAACATATAGGGTTGCCAACTGTCTTAAAGCAATGCATGTTTATAAATATTTTTACAGTAATTTAATAGAGGTTGTGCCATTTGCATTTTGGGTACCATTTATTGGAATTAATATAGATTTTAAAGAAATATATATTTATTGGTATACAAAAAGATGCAAAAGAGACTTTAATTGCAAGTCAGTGAGGATTCAGCTTCCAGAGGCTCCATGTACAGCATAAACAAAATAGATTTCCACGACCTTTAAAATTTTCAAGGCCTGTGTATTTATATTTTTTAGAAAATCCACTTATATTTGCAGGTTTTCCATGATTATGGCAACCCTGAATGTAGGTTCCATTAACAGCATCTTGGGCGTGCGCGCGCACGCACGCACACACACACACACACACACACACACACACACACACACACACACACACACACATATATATATATATATTTTAATTATGCCAAATATTTTTTTTAGATTAAGAATACTTCTTTATGTGGATGGGGAAAGTAACAGCAACACAAACTAGAGAGTCCCAAGTTCACTGAGAAGGCAAAACATTTAACTTCCTCAGGAACATAATTAATGTGATCTTAAACTAAATATAGCAGCGGCATATAAAGCTCCCTCCCTGAGGTGTTCAGGCAAGGGAACATTTAGTTAAGTGTGAATATGTCATCTGAAATCTAGAATGAAAATCACATCTGTCCTGACAAAGTCCTTCAAAAAGTACTGTTACATAACCTCTGCAAAATACTCATTTTAACAAAAATGTTGTCCTCAACTGAACTCATCTTTCACTCCAATCTCCTCTAGATTAAAGCACAGCATCAGCAATGACAGAGAACATGCAAAAGATGTTACCCAACATGCTCTGTGAGGGGGGCGGCAGCTGTGTGAAAACAGATATTAAATCAAACCCTGCAATGACAGAAGGGTCAGTTAAAATGTCAAGAGACAAACGGATGAAAAACCCCACAAAAAAGCAGCATATAGCTCTCTAAATAAATGTATTGCCGTAGTATTTCATAAGAAAGACATAAAAAAATATACCAGAGAGAACAAACACTCATTTCTCTGGAAGGGAAATGCAACCACAGAACCGAAGGCTAGATCAGGTAACCTCTATGGGAAAACACAAATGATTAGGGGTGTAACACCCCTACAAATGACAGACACAGATAATGTTATTTTAAGGCCATTTATAAATAGAAGTTATATTATTTATATATATATTAATTTGTATTATTATTAATAGTTTTTTTTTGTTTGTGTAGGGACTATATAAAACATAATCCTAGCAAAAAATGAAAGGCAAAAAATGTGTTGTACAGCCATGACCAAAATTTTGAAAATGACACTAATATAAATTTTCACAAAGTCTGCTGCTACAATGTTTTTCAAGGCCTCTGCGGTTCACCCTAGCATGCTGTCAATCAACTTCTGGGCCACATCCTGACTGATGGCAGCCCATAGTTGCATAATCAATGCTTGGAGTTTCAAAATTTGTGGGTTTTTGTTTGTCCACCCACCTCTTGAGGTCTGACGACAAGTTCTCAATGGTATCAAGGTCTGGGGAGTTTCCTGGCCATGGACCAAAATTTTTATGTTTTGTTAGTTATCACTTTTGCCTTATGGCAAGGTGCTCCATCATGCTGGAAAAGGCATTGTTCATCACCAAACTTCTGGTTGGGAGAAGTTGCTCTCGGAGAATGTTTTTGTACCATTCTTTATTCATGGCTGTGTTCTTATGCAAAACTGTGAGTTAGCCCACCCTCTTGGACAAGATTTATTCCAGATGCCCCAAACAATCAGAAAAATGACTTTACCCCAGTCCTCAGCAGTCCAGTCCCTGTACCTTTTGGAGATATGTGCCTTATTTTTTTTTCTGGAGATAAGTGGGTTCTTTGCTGCCCTTCTTGACACCAGGCCATCCTCCAAAAGTCTGCCTATGGAGGATGCACATGCACTCCCACCTGCCTGCTGCCATTCCTGAGCAAACTCTGTACTGGTCTGAATCCTTTTTTTTCTGCAAAGCAATGATAACTGCACGTTTCCTTGCAGGTAACCATAGTTAACAGAGGGAGAACAATGATTTCAAGCACACCCTCCTTTTAAATCTACCAGTCTGTTATTCTATCTCAATCAGCATGACAGAGTCATTTTGGGAAAGTTAATTCTCATGGCGAAGAATGACTTTGCAATTAATTTCAATTCATCTGATCATTCTTCATAATATTCTGGGGTGTATGCAAATTGCCATCATAAAAAATGAAGCAACAGACTTTGTAAAAATGAATATTTGTGTCACTCTCAAAACATTTGAACATGGCTGTATAAGAACAACATAAACATATAATCTATGGGGGGCCATACAAGCCATAATTCATTCTGGCACTCTCACACACATACATTCTCCATTCACATACATACATTTCTACTCTCACACACATATATTCTCCTTTCACATACATACATTTCTACTCTCACACACATATATTCTCCTTTCACATACATACATTTCTACTCTCACACACATATATTCTCCTTTCACATACATACATTTTACCCTCACACACATACACTCTCCTTACACATACATACATTCTCCTTTCAAATACATATATTCATACATAATTTTTTTTTTTGCTTTCACACACATGCATTCTCCTTTTACATATATATATATTTCTACCTTTTTTGGTATCCATTACTTCCTGTATAAGCAGGAAGTCACTCTCAGACCAGGAAATACATGAGCAAGACCTGCTCAGCTCTTCCTCACAATTTTACAGTTATGCTATTTTCTTTTAAAGTCATCCTGTTTTCTTTTCAAGTACATATTTTAAGTTTTTATTTTTAACAAATCATTATGTAACCTACGTGTTCTACAGATCTGTGTACAAGTTCTAAGACACTGATTTTGATCATATTAACAGGGCTTAACGCTAAAGACATTTTCTACTGGTCCGGTTCGGCCAGTGGTTTCATTTTTTCTTTACTTGCCCTGGCAAAATTTTTACAGGACTTGCCACAATCAATCAATCAATCAATAAGACTAATTGTTTTCATTGTTGACTGTAACATTGTATTGTAATAAATAATAACCACTTTGCACAAATAGGTACAATAGTTCAAAGATAAAACTGAAATAAACCATGCTTTTTCATGTCTTTCAGGTAGTCCTAACTATTCCAGTTAAGGATGCACTGATCAGGATTTTATTTATTTTACAATCAAATGAGCCGATTCCCATTCTCGTTGCCAATTTATTTAGTTGTTCTGTATTTATTTTATTTTTTTTACATTTATTAAATGTTTATTTTGCTCTGTTACTGGCCAAACTAACCTTGAGCAAACAAACAAACAAACAAAAAAATATATGCAACATGAAGCAAGTGCACAAAACAAAAACATCAGATTGGCTGAATTAATTTTTCATTATTATTATTAGTTTTATTTCCTTAATTGTTTGTAATTTCTGTACTGGAAGCTCCTGACGAAATTTCTTCTGTGTGTAAACACTTGGCAATAAAGCTCTTTCTGATTCTATTGAAAATGCTAATTCAATCTCTGACAACAGGTGGCGCTTATAGATCACTATTCTAGCACTGAGTTATAGATACAGTCGGCATCTAGTCATAGCTGGGGGCGTGGCGAGGGCGGAGTCGGCGTGGGGGAAAACACTGCGAACATTGTGTGTATTTGAATGACAAAAATGCACATATTGAGCGCTCATTCCCAGAGACACGTAGAACAATTGTAGTCTCTTTTAACTTTAATATTCATATACACTAGTCCATATCGATATTTGATATATTTTACAGCCCTAATGTAGATGTATTCATTCAAAAATAGCCAAAATCCTTGACGTTCTGCTTTATACAGCAAGTTCTATTTTTGACTGGATTCCGCGATTCAATCGCTTCGCAAACACAGACGGGGTGAATTTATGAATGTAATTGTAAAAGTTCTGACACAAAACTAAGTTGTTACATGTCCACACGCTTTTTTAAGTGGGTTTATGTTCGACACTAGGCTAACGTTACATAGTTTAGCTTCAGGTAGAATGATAAGGCTAATTATATATGCATGCCACTTTCTGAAACAACCTTACACAGTTTTGACAACGTTAATAATGAACACGATGTTAATATAGCCTGCCTGTGATGAAATGCCGACTGCACACATACACATGCTTAGTCTTGGGATTCCACAACTTCCCTTGATCATCCTCACAACTTATTGCTTGTAGCCATTTTGTCATCCTTTCCGGTTCTGTATGTTTATTAGGAAGGATGTAGAACTTCAATTCATAATTTGTTAGTTTATTGGAGGTACAGAAAACGACACAGCAACTCTTCGGCGTGATTGTCCCATGTATTTCAATTGGCGCCAAGGCAATGTTTTCCCCCACGGGCTAAATTCACATCACGTGACGGGGCGTTCCCGGGGGCGTTCCCAGACCAACCGTCTGTATCTATTGCTGCACGCAGAGCTGCAATTGAAAAAAAATAATTAAATAAGTAAATTAAAATCTAAAAATAAATAAACCGCAATGAGTCTTCAGTTATTTAAATAATATAAAGATATCGCTGTCCCTAACTTGCAACCTCCCACTTTATTCACTTCCTAAATTAAATGAAAAAAAAAAAAAAAACCTCGGACGCTTATAATACATCTATCTTGCAACACGACTGAGGCTGAGCTCGCGTCCTCAATCACAACTCGCTCAAAGGACGAGGCCATGTAACCTTTTCACAATAATAATATTTATTTATTTTTTAAAACCCAGATAGCTTGCTGAAATACATCTGCGGCTTCCTCATCTACCTCAGCCATGCTGATCAAGACCGGTCACGGTGAGCCTGATCGCGCCTAACCTGCCTTCCGTTTCAACTAAACGCCTTCCGTTTCCACTATACTCCTTCCGTTTCAACTAAACGCCTTCCGTTTCCACTATACTCTCTCTCGCACATACATACATTCTTCTCTTACATACATTCTATATATGCATGTGTGTATATGTATGTGAAAGGAGAATGTATGTGTGTGAGAGTAGAAATATATGTATAAGGAGAATGTATGAGTTTGAAAGCAAAAATATATGTATTTGTAAGGAGAATGTATGTGTGCGTGAAAGCAAAAATATATGCATATGAAAGGAGAATGTAAGTGTGTGTTAAGAGTAGAAATGTATGCATGTGTAAGAAGAATGAAAGTGTGTGAAAGAAAAAATATATGTATCTGAAAGGAGAATGTAAGTGTGTGAAAGCAAGAATATATGTATGTGAAAGGAGAATGTAAGCGTGTAAGAGTGCCAGAATGAATTAAGTCTTGCACGGCCCCTCATACTAATCTGCACCTATACACATATATATACATATACATATATATACATATACATATATATATATATATAAAGTATGCGTGTGTAATTATTATATTATCAGTAGTATTTTTTTTCAATGCTACTGTTAATGATGTAAACAACAGCTAAAGTTGTTTAGCTGTAACTAGTCAACCATTCTGATCCATCCCTACAGTGAAGAAAAAATATAAAATAACCATGAACATCATACCCTGATGATCTGATAATTTAGAAGATACAAGATACAGATTAAGCTGTAAGGGCAATTCTTTTAACCGCAGTGAGCTGGGTGGGTAGAGAGATACCTAGACTCTAGAAAGCTTATAATAAGACTGTAACCGTGTGGATGTCCTAGACATGGTCCTACGTGCTCCCATATGTTTGTTTGTGAAACAATTACTGCAGGGTGGCTGCCAGCTGATCCCAAAAGCTGCCAGTTTGTGACCCCGTAATGGAACTGGAGCCCACAAATAGCGCTTACCCAAGAGGTCAGGGAAGGTTCAGACAGACTAGCAGGAAGTGAGTGTGCATGTGTTAGATTAAAGCTCCATATGTTATACAGGATGATGATGTGATATCATCACGTTTGTAAGACATCTGAAGTAATAAAGCATGTGTCAACTATGAGAGTATGAAAAGATAAAACAGATGAGTCAGGTCAGTGTTTCGTCTGCACGTGTGCTACACCATGGTTCATGCAGATATGTCACAAGCAGATCAAGCATCTGTGAGGAGCATGTGTGTGACACTGACTGGGACGGGCCTAAAGTACATCTCCATGATCACAGACACTTGCATGTGTCTGATGAAGGGGTAATCCTAACCCCTGCAGCCCTGCCTGGAATGACCTCAGCTAAAGAAGAGACCACCTGTCTGGGATGAGGTTTCAGACGAGGGAATGCCTGGGACCGCTAATCACTGCCAAGATGGAGAAAACTCAACTGCCTCCTGCTTTTAAAGGATCCCACTTTGTCAAGAAATTAAACTCTCCACAACCAAACAAAACCACATTGCAATTTCTTTCAGTTACTTATTTTTAATTGTATAATAATAAAAACAGTTCTCCTAAAACACAATTTATTTACCCTGATGTTGCGGCAAAACCCATGACTTTCATTCTTCTGTGGAAAATTAAAAGTAAATTTCTGAAGTATCGTTCAATGGCATATGAATAAATGTAAATAGGAATATGTGTCATTAAAGGGTTAGTTCACCCAAAAATGAAAATTAGCCTGTGTTTTACTAACCCTCAAATAGAGCTGAAACAACGAATCGATTTAATCGATTAAAATCGATTATTAAAATAGTTGTCAACTAATTTAGTCATCAATTCGTTGCTAAATAACTTTTATTTGCCGTAAGCGGCTCATTTCGTGCATATTTCAAATCTGCGGTGACCAAAGTGTGGCAGTAATGAGCCACTGGAGGTTTTACTCAGCCAGTACAACAGGAGAAGTAGCGAATAGCCAATAGCTGGGCTTGTTTTATGTCACGTGCTTCCCGGACAGCGTCTGTGCAGCCATAGACATCATATGATGTCTATGTCTGCAGCATTCAGCGTGATGTGGGAGTACTTTACATTGAGCCTTTAAAAAAGAAGAGTAACCTGTAAACTCTGCACTACTGCACTGTTTAAGGGGACGTTCCCATATCGCGTCTTTTGCGCGCTCAATTTCGTTGTTTCCAACACCGCACCGCATCGAGTTAAAAACATTTAAACTTTTCAGAATGCCGCAACCGCACCGCTGGTCATGTGACAAGAACTAACCAATCAGCTTCATCCTTTCCCGTAACAACGTTAAAAGCTCAGTCAAGATGAAAGGAACAGCTGATCATAGTTGTATATGGATTTCCATTTTGAAATAAATTTAGTAGCAGAGCTACTGCAAGCGATTTTTTGAGCTGCAAATCCATTTAACCTTTGCTGAAATTTCCGCTTCTTCAAGGAGAGAGCACGTCATGGTTGCTTAGCAAAGGCAGACGCCTCAGGGGCGCTGCTGCGCGAGCGCTTTGGAAAGAAGGAGAAAGCGGTGCGCCTAGCGTTTTCCACGCGTTTTTAGGCGCGATTTGTGAACGGCCCCTAAGACTTTCATTTGTGCAGATTCTCCAGTACAATGTTGTTTGCAAATGTTTAGTCGTAAAAGCTGATAACATTGCTTTTTAACAGTTAACATTTAAAGCTTTACAAACATGTTCTGTGATCAGTTTGTCGTTTACCAGTTCAAAATTCAGTCGTGCAGCCTAATTATGACTGAATGAGAGAGGTAAATGTAGATATTTGAAATGCACTTTTTTTTATTTTTTTTAAGTATTATTCACTGCTCTTTTTCACACAGCAGGTTTTTTGTGTGTGTCCTATTTTTTTTTCTGGACAACCTTCTGATGGATTTTACTTTAAATTGTGAGTTCCATTCAGGTTTCATGCCATTGGCACTTTATTCGAAGGATTGTTTACAATTTCACAGCAAAAGCTATAAAGTTTTTTCCCAGTAAATAATAAAATACAATGCACTGCAATTTTATTCTGTTTTATCCTTATTCTTCGTGAAAATATGTTCTGAAAGATTCCTTAATAAGCTTTGTTCAGGATGTTAAACTACTTTAGGAGCTCTAAGGACTGCCATGGTGAAAACATTTGAAATCTCCTTGTGAAATTTCCTAGAGTATGGGTCAGTGTTCTGATTGCAGAAGAGTTCGACAAAGGATTACTAACACAATAAAACAACTCCAGGTATATGTTTGATGAGGATATGATATGACAAATGGGACAACCTTACTTCTCTTATTTTTTCTCATGACAAACCACACGATAAAAGTGGATCATAGTGGTTCATATATGAGGAAAGCAGAAGTGCAATGAAGCGAGGAAACAGGGAAGCATCAGTTGCTGCAGAACTAAAATACGGACGTTGATGGTCTAGCGCAGGGGTCGGCAACCTTTTTGGCATGACGTGCCATTTAAAATTTTTCTGGTTAACCACTGTGCCAACAACAAGGGGGCAAAATCGCTTCAATGTATGTAAAGGGAGACAGACGCAGACAATTTACACATCTCTCTCAAAATGGCCATATTTTTGAAAAATTTTCATCACTAGACATAGCAGTCGGTCATTTAACATTTCTTAAAACGGAGAATATTATTAATCATAAAACGGATTATTTAAAGTTGACTAATATTAAAAGATTTGTCACTTCATCTTACCTCGCTCTCTTTAACGTTAAACTGACGCTTCACGCTGTGCTTCTGTGAACATTAAACCCCGCCTACTTTGATTTGATTGGCCATCTCAGTCATTTTGACATTGACAAGCGCTGTTAGACCCCTGAGGCTTTGATCTGAAGCGCCTAGTATGTGCAGCATTCGCATCCGTAGACTAGTGCATGTTAATTCTCACACTTTAATAGTATTTATAGCTCCTATGAGACTATGAGAAGTTATTACCTCAAAATGTACATCTGTATGGAGTTTTCCCTACTAGATCAGACCCCTGATCTAGCGTCTTTTTGCACGGAAACATATTCTGCTCTAATTATATACAGTTCTAAATTAAATTAAAATAAAAAAACACAATAATAAATATTAAAGCACTGTTTATTTAAACACACACTGCTGTTCAAAAGTTGTTGTTTTTTTATTACATTTGATGAAATAAATGCAGCCTTGCTTCTATCAAAAATATATATATATATAAAAAAATATAAGTAAAAGTATAAGTAAAAAAAATCTTACTGAACACTATAGTGTATCTTAAACTATGCACTGTAATATAAAAACAATCAATAATTACACTAATTTAAGTCTCACAAGCCTTAAGTAAACACACAGTTCTTGGTAAAAAAAAAAAAAAAAACCCTAATCACTCAAATTTAGTAAATCAAACGCTATTCACTATGATTCACTGTGTGAGTGAGTTCTTCGATTGATTCTAATGTTCTTTCAACCCTAATTTTAAAGTGGATTCATTAAAAAGAACCACTCGGAGTCATTTGTTCACTAATTGCCAAACACTGGTCCCAGTATGTTTGATAGTTGTGTGAAACTAGCGAGAACACCGCAATAGAAAGATCTGTCTCTTTTTACTGCCTTTTACTCAGCAGTGATTTTTTTTCCTATCAAAGACATACTGCAAGCTCAGAAAAAACTATTTCTTATTCTAATGCTGCTAGATAGAAATAGAATAGAAAATCTACTGTCCTTGTTTTGTTTAATGGAACTGGTTCTGTATAAGAGGGCTATTGATTCCCAACATTCAATGCACTTTAAAAGAATCAGATTACATCACTATTAAGCGGACACTCAAACATCCAGTCTATTGCAAAGTTTATATTCATGAATTGGCTGATTATACAGGGATCTTTCACCCAAATCAGTTTTTTCGTTATGTTGGACTTTCATTAGTTTCATATATGTCCTAATGCCAAATTCCCACAGTGCCTGCCAGATGTGTGCACAACCTGACACACAAACATATTGCAAAGGAGAACAGAAGATGCTTTGTGTCACTCAGCCGCGGAGGCTGTGGAGCGTCACCCTCCTGCCCTCTCATGGGCCAACCTAGACAGTGCCCAACCACCTGGTCTCCACAACAACCCTTAAACATAAACAGCCCGTCTAATAACAATGGCAGAGCACAGAGGGAGGGGCGTGGCCACAGCAGGTTGTCAATTCATGTGGAAGAACATTAGAGTCAGGACAGGGAAAGTGAGAGAGAGAAAAGAGCGAGGAGGTGTGGTGCAGAAACGGCCCGTATACTCATGACGGCTACTCTCATGTTATATAAATAGCCCATATGAAACCGTGAGAGAGCAAATGTTTTACCACTGTTACCACAGACTAATGACAGCAACGAAAAAAAAAATAACATGTTAAGTTTCTGACTAGCACTACTCCTCGGCTTTTACATTACCGTGTACAGCAGTGAAAAAAATCTTGCGCACACACACACACCCACACATAAATAAAAAAAATTAAACAAAAATACACATAACTAATGACAAAAAATAAAAACTATACTTATTTTTTCTTAAGAATTTTGTTGATATAATACTTAATATACACATTCTTGATGTAAAATTGGGTGTAGTCATTTGTAACCTGTCATCATCTCTAGTTATTTTTAGCTGTTTGATATTGCAAAATGGTATTATATTATTTTCATAAACACTGGTTTGTAGCGCAAGTAGTTTGACATCTTATATATTTTTATATATATATAAAACAATGGATAGTTTGTTAAATCCAGTGAATCATTTACTTTAATAAACAGAATACATAGACTTATATAAATCAAAAATATAAACCTATAACTCTGACTGGATGAGCCACATATGAAGTCAGTGTAAAACAGACAATATACACATTTTATTGTGCATTCACAAGGCATGTCCAAAAACAAATGCCATTACATTGGAGCTGTATGTGTCCAAAAGCAGCAATTCCATGGTACTTTCTCGTGAGCAGGGCAAAGTGCAGGACTCAAATTCTTGCAGATCATAATAAAAGATTCAGCGTAAGCCCACTACAGATGCATCCATAGCCATCTCACTCTGGGATGGCAATTCATAAGTCCTGCAAATTAGCAGCTTTAATTGGTGTCTGGGGAGTTTGGGGGAGTTGGGTCCACAGAGAGAGGAAATGACTGCAATTAACAGATTGAGCTATGATTGCAGCTCTGTGAGGATGTGTTTGTGGAGCTTCCAGCTGGAGGAACAAAGTGGGGATGCTTAGGGGAAGATGTGACTTTGTTTTGACACAGTTGGTTAAACAGCTGTTCAACCCAGGCCGGACCAGTCCCTGTTAGATTACTGATTAACCTGTCTCAGCACATCACATGCTGTTGACTGCAGGGCGAGGTGGGGCAGCGCTGTCCTATTACCCATGATGACCTCAGAACTAGGGCTAAAACGATTCCTCGAGTTACTCGATTACAAAAAATGATTGAGGCAAATTCCTCTGCCTCGAAGCCTCTTTTAATGTATTTTAAATCTCACGTCAGGTTCTTTTGCAATGATTTTTTAAATGTGACACAACGTGTTCTGCGTGTCTCTGTTAATGAATGAAGCAGAAGCGCGACTTCCTTTATCACACACACTAAGCGCGCGTGACGCTCGTGGTGATTTCAGCATCTGCTGTCTCACTAAATAAGGATGTGAACACATGAACAACATCTCCAGAACTGCTCTGACAGTCACTTCATTAGCATTTGACCGTTTGATTTGAGTAAAACTAGCATCACATCACATACACAGAAATGCAAAGGTACCTCAACCCGTCAAAATAAAAGTCCTGTTTAGTTTAAAGACAAGTATTTGCCAGATATGTATTACTATTGTTCAGCAGAATGTACAAAGCCTACTACTAAAAAAACATTTTTTTTTAAGGTTTAAATCACACAATATTTCTTCCATGTTTTATTTTTAATAGTAAATCCCCTTTGTTTACCAAAAAGTTAAGTTTGCTTAATTTTCAATAATTAAAAGATCAATTAAATTAATGTTTTATGTTTAATGTGCATCGCAGAAAATGCTTTATTTAAAACCACAACTGAATGGCACTTAAATGCAATTCATCTGTCAACTTTATTGTCATTGTTCACAATACAAGTACAGACAGAGAAACAATGGGTAATAATTAAATGTTTATTTTTGATGTATGCATTGCATTCTATGCATTTAAAAAATAAAAATATTAAATAAATTTTTCTAAAAAAGGAAACTTAGTTCATTTTAAGAGACCCAGGAGTCTTATTTTCTCTTGCATAATTAATATTGCACTTTAATTAAGCAAAAACACATTTTATCCGATTAATCGATGGAACTTTTGGTAGAATACTCGATTACTAAATATTCGATAGCTACAGCCCTACTCAGAACATACAAGGCCGGACACACCACCACAGAGAAATATAAACATTTTAGGACTTAGACACTGCTCAGTGTCAGCCTTTACAAGCAGGGATGCCTGAAACATCGGCAGAGCTGGGAAGTGACTGATTACATGTAATATGGATTATGGAATCAGATTCCAAAAATGATGTACATGTAATCAGAATAAGTTACATTTTAAAATACTCATAATCAGACAGTTACTTTTTTTATTGATTAGTATGTGATAACATATTATTCACATAATAGCAATATTTTATTTATAATTCACTGTTTCTCCCTAATTCCATTTTTTCATCTTTTAAATCTTCCTTTCTAAAATAGCCTTCCTCTTATATGCACGGTCAGAAAGTCTTCACACAAATAACAGTCACTATTCAGGTGGCAACACAGCATTTGACCACTGGATTTACAAAAATCATTTTAGGTTTAAGAAGTGTTCTTCATACTTGGCATTACATCCATCCTTTGCTATCCTATGAATCCTCTTCAGTCAATGGGTTCCATCATAATAAGAGTTGAAACAGCTGATAAAAATCATCAAAATAAATCACAACAATAAGTACAGTACAATAATCACAATAATAATTTATCAGCTGTTTGGACTTGTTTTGATGCCACCCAATTACAGCAATGGATACATTATGTAGCTAATGCTAAATTTATCCAAATTTGTTCAAGAAGCAAACTCATTTACATCTTGGCTGACCTGAGAGTGAATAGATTTTCAGCAAATGTTCATTTTTGGGTGAGATATTTCATTAATGTCAATGTTTTAATACGTTACATTTAAAAAATGTGATAGAAAAATGTACTTTACACTGACCACACACCTTAAATTTACTATATTTAAATTTACCAAAAATGTAAGCGTTCATATGATTAGAAATCTAGGTCATACGGGAGTCAAACTCACCTAAAAACAGCTGCTGTTAAATGGATTCATCTTCTCTTTAAATGAGCATTAATTGTGTTTAGAAATATAAAAGGTGCCCTTTTGGGTCATTTCCCTAAAGCAAAATTGCACAAATTGCTTGTGAACAGAAGAAATGACTTGGATTTGTGCCATCGCAGTGACAGGAGAGTGCTTCGTGTCATTCATTATTCACAACATCAGCATCACCAGCCTTTTAACATTGTGCCACTCTAGCCAAGAAGCTCCGCGACGACACCATCGTCCCTTTGCTCTTTAATCTGCATGCTCAAACATCTTCCTTCTACAATAAGATGGATTTATTCAGTCAGTTCAGACTCCCTGTAGAATCTAAAACACCACACTGCTCAGAAAGATGTTATGCCCTCAAAACATGCCCTCCGCCCAGCTGAGCCCCTCTAAACACATGCATACTGTAAAGAGGTTAGTTACAGCCACTGGCAGGACACTAGACCCAATAAACTGAATGTAATAACGTTTGCATTCATTTGTATTGGAATCACTTGCATGATTGTGTAATTCAGTCAATGTTTAATTTGACATTTATCAGGACTGACTCTGCAATTACTGCAATGTAAAAAAAAAAAAAAAAAAAAAAACAGTGGCGAGGAAAATCAATTTCACTTCTTTAAATTTCTGTGCAATTAGCACATTTGTCCCAGCTACGTGTTTTTTTACTCGTCAAACATTGTCGCATGAGGAGGTCATGCATTTCTCACAGTCCGACACCTGAGCATGTTAAATAATTCAAAATGCTTGTAATCCTTTCCTCCATTGTTACAGATGGGACCGTGCAATATACAAGGCACCGAGTGCATGCTCTTTTGTTGAAGTCACAAGTACTACAATCCTCCCCTGAGAGACATAAGTTACATATTTAAATAGGCTGCCGTCAGCATGCCTGAAGCATTTGCATGTCTTTCCTTATATCCCCCACTCTGCATAAACTCACCTCCTGTGTGTGCTTCAAACCTAAATCCATATGGTTTTAACAACATTTAATTTGACAAAGTTAATACATATGCATTAAGAAAGCTTAACAACAACAACCATCATCATCATCAAGGCCATTATTAGTAGTAGTATGATTCTGGCATTGTTCAGGAGACCCAGTCTCTGTTTATATTCAAGCCAGTTGATTCTTCGCTGGCAACATTTCCTTTCTAATGGATTAAATGTCTTTACTGTTCCTGCTCACTCTCGCTGTTAAGGAGGAATGGCAATTTTTTTGTGCCAACTCTTGAGGGAATATCTGCAGGACAGAACAAAGTTATCTCTGGCATGACACTGGGACTGCAAATTCAGCAGTGCCCCATTTTCAGCTGCAGGTCTAAGGCTCGCTGCTCTCCCCACCCACTGTGTTTCTGTCAGGCTGGGGCATTCCTGGAGCAACCAGCCCATGACGAGATGACCTAAATGAGGAAACTGTGCTTACTAATGTGTCAAAGATGTAAATAGTTCTTTTTACATTCTGATTTAACACAGAAATCAGCTATATTGAAGGTACAGTTCTGCCTCTCTCTCCTTTCAAAAATCTATTTCACAGGGTGCTTTCTCATGACTTCTGTAGACCACCTTTGCCCCAGCTTTTCAAAGGGTAATAAGGCTAAAAGGTGACGAGCCCACGGTCTTTGTACCCTGGCAGGAACATGTATTAGCATACAAAAAGAGGTGAGTTAGCTGCCTCCTACATTTCTAAAGGAATGGAGGAAAAAGTTGGATTTAGGAGGGGGTCAAAACCCTGCTGTCACCCCAAGGTTTGTTGACACAACCTCCAAGCTAACCCAGGGATCACAGTGTTGAACCCAGAGGAGCCGAAAGCAATAATTACTTTCGTAATTATTATTTTCGCATATGCTCTATCAAGTATATGCATATGCCTTTCCATGCTAGCTAATTAGCATTTTTGAAAATGGTGATGGGAAGTGTTCAGAGTTAGGTTGGAAAGGGGGAAGTGAATCTAAATGAGAAAAAGGTGTTTACTCGGATAGTGAGACAGTGTTCAATGAATTTCCATTTTACCTGCAAATGCTAATGGAGTCAATGGAGAGGTTGGAAAGAACAATGCTTGCAGTTTGATCTTTTTCAAGGCGCACGCATTAATTTTTCTCCTAATAAAAAAAAAACACTGTACACAGAAAATTTGAATGAAATACGGTGTGAGAAAGGTGTTTAGAAATATGCCATTTTCATGTAACGGTTCATCTCAGTAAAAAAAAAATTACTAAATGACAATTGATTCTACTGTAGATGTGGAAAGCTTGAAGATGTATTCCCATTCATTTTAACTGCTCATGCTTCAATTTAGCATTTTCTGGTACAACAGCTTTCTTATAAGATAAATCTACTCTGGTAAAACACAAGAAAGCTAAATAACTTTAGTAATCAAAATCCACAGGACGACAAAGTCATGTCACTCAAAAAGTAAGTGTAATATCACATCCACTGATATATATTATATTATTATAGTACATGGGATGGCAGCTCAATCTGACAAAGTGCTTAACCTACCCAACAACTGAACCAAATTTTAAACAAATTAGTGTGGAGGTGGCACATAAAGGGATAACCAAAATTCTATCATCATTTACTCACCCAAGGCACTTTTACACAGCTGAGTTAAAGCTGCTCTGTGCCTTCTCAAAATTCAGTGTAAAGAAGCAATGCGGCATTAAAGCCAGACTAAATAAAGCCTGCTCAGACCCACCTCAGCACCTAGGAATCAAATTATACAGTTGTAACTGCATTTAAGACAAATCTCTGAGCAGCATTAAACTACCTGTCTAATGATGCACTTTTCAGAAAGACTTCTGTGCCACATTTCAGTCTAAATTTAGCCCTACTTCTCATGTCACTCCAAACTACTATGACTTACTTTCTTCTGTGGAACATAAAATGAGACATTTTTGTGAACCATCCACTTCAGATAGCCTAAACCATCAAATGAGAGCACTTATGCGGTGCATAATATCAAAACCATAAATCAAGTTTCCTACCATTTTCTGAAATATCTCCAACAGCCAGCTCAGGAGAGGTATTTAAAATTTGGCTAATTCGTCTTGACATGGACAGCAGAATCCCTGAAAACGTTTGAGAGCTCAGTCCCCGTCTAAGCGGTGGAGTCTCATTACGTGTTTCACTCCCCGGTTCAGACGTAGATCTTAAAAAAGGGGTTGAGCTTCGAGATAACCAGTCCCTCTGAAGATTAGCATGCTCCAGGAGGACACCGCGGCTGGTGACCCTCTGAGGGTCCGGGAGACTGTGGACCCTGGAGATAGGAGGATTGGACGGATGTGCACTGCTGCTGCTTCTGGACCATGTCAAGCTCTGTGTGTGCATGTTCCATCCAGCCAGATTCCTTCTGTCATGCGTGTCCAATGGCTCCTCGGGAACTGAAACTGAACGGTGCTTTAGCCAAGGCCTACTGAGGAGACGCCAGTGACGAGTGCTCTCCCTGCCAGACGAACTGCGTGATGGATTCCTGTTTGACCCTGTTTGCTCCTCCGGTGTGGCCTTCCGTGGTAAACTCATGGTTGATGAGGGGAGAAAAGCTAAAAAGCTTAACAATATCCAGAAGCAGGAAGCCAAAAATCTATTTTAGTCCGTTTCAAATGCAAACAATTGCATCAAAGTCTCATCTCGATGAGCTAGGCTCGATTTAACTGAGTTATCCGAACATAATATTCTAAATTTGATGCCTGACATAGCGGATAACACCATCCCTGAGATCTCTGTGAAGAAACATGCCGAGCAAATGCCTCTCAGTGAGAGAGCAAGACATCCACTGGTGAGGCACCACTTCCTGGTTGCTGCTTGGCTTTCTGGGAGGAAATAAGTGTCAGATATATGTGTGCGTAGAAACACTTTGCCTCACTATCCAATCAGAGCATGTGCTGCCCATTTAGTGGCCCCACTCTGTGGTTAGCACAACACAGACCGTTTCATGAAAGTAAAACCAGAAGAAGAAAAAAAATGCCCTGACTTCAGAGAATCTGGTTCGTCAGTGTCAAGTGCAGGAAATGTACCTCACACGGCTTCTGTAGAGCTCCAAGTATAAATTCATGTTAGTGTTGAAAAGAACCATTTAAAAAAGTATAGCAAATGTAAAATGCGAAGAAAATAGAAATGTTTCATTGAATTAGAGAGAGAAACTGAAGAGTAACCTCAAGGGATTTCCCTGCAATATGTTATGCAATAGAGGGGAAAAACAGAACAAATATGGAAGTTTCATATTCTGGATAACAAAACATTTAGTTCTGACTGGTATGATATTAGAAGTGATATTTAGTATAACAGCATAGAGATTTTTATCACTGCTCTCAATCTAAATAAACCTGCTGTTGTCTTTGTCATTACTGTTTATTTATACAGTGAAGACTATTCAGTGTTATTTTACAGTTGAATAGATTATTCAGTTTCTGTAGTAATTCTGTACTGAAATAGGCCTATTACTGTTAAAACTATACCTAAAAAACTTAAAGTACTGTTAATTTAATTTGTAACTGGTTATGGTTTTTGTTTGTGCTATTGCTTATTTAACTGTTGTCTTTTTAGTTTTGTGGGACGGGAGGTTTAAGCACCAGGAGGAATGGGACGTGGTCCATGGGAAACAGTCCTGCAACCACAGCTCAACAATCTTGTCTATGTTCATGATGAATCACAGCCGCGATATATGAAGATCAAAAGTATTATACAAAAGGAGACATGGTTACAATGGATGTCAGTTTGATCTTGATTACACGAATAGTTTGATAATCATATCCATTTTTATCATTTGCGGTCAATAGCATGTCGGTGCCACATCAGTAAACCCACATCTGTGCAAAAGCCAAATGAACTCAAGAGCAACCAATGAACCAATGAGAAAGTTAAAGAAGAAAATTCCTTTCGAGTCAGATCCTTTCAATGCTGATAACCAAAATAGTTTTCAAAGCGACAAGGTTTTTAAAGTGAATCAGAAACATTATCATGTTTTCATTCTCATACTTTTAAATAAGAAAGCCACTGTAAAAACTATTTCCTTGTGTGACGTTAAAAAGAAACATACAGTGGGTCAGCAGGACTTGAGTTTTGGGCAGTACATTTCCAGAGCAACGGATTTAGAACGGAAGGTCAAAGCTGTGAATATTAAAGTTGACAATCTCTGCTGAGATTTACCCAGTGCATTATTGACACTTACATAGATTATGAAGAAACCTTGACTTACAGATTTACAAATAGATCTAGGCATACAGTGTGGTAGAGCATTGCGTTAGCAGCACAAAGGATTGTGGGTTCACTTCCCTGGGAACACACATACTGGGAAAATAAATAAATAAATAAAAAGTATAGTCTGAATGCATTCTAAATCGCTTTGGATAAAAGCGTCCACTAAATGTATATGTTAAGAATGTTAAGAAACTGAGCCCACTTGGCTGTATATGTATGTATATGTGTATATATGTATGTATATGTGTATATATGTATGTATATGTGTATATATGTATGTATATATGTGTGTGTGTGTGTGTATATATATATATGTGTGTGTGTGTGTGTGTGTGTGTGTGTATATATATATAAGATGTATTTACATTTATTCATTTAGCAGACGCTTTTATCCAAAGCGACTTATAAATGAGGACAGTGGAAGCAATCAAAAACAACAAAAAGAGCAATGATATATAAGTGCTATAACAAGTCTCAGTTAGGTTAACACAGTACACCTAGCATGGGCTTTTAAATAATACAATAAAAAGAAAACGGATAGAATAATAAAAAAAAGAATAGAGCAAGCTAGTGTTAGAGGTCTTTACACACACACACACACACACACACACACATGCATAATAAATGAAAAGAAAATAGAATACAAAAAGATTAGAAAGGTAGTTAGATTTTTTTTAAAGAATAAAATTAGAATAGTGAGTGCTAAAGTTATAGGGTCAAATAAAGATGGAAGAAATGGGTTTTAAACCGATTCTTGAAGATGGCTAAGGACTCAGCTGTCCGGATTGAGTTTGGGAGGTCTTTCCACCAGGAGGGAACATTTAATTTAAAAGTCCGTAAAAGTGACTTTGTGCTTCTTTGGGATGGCACAATCAAGCGACGTTCACTTGCAGAACGCAAGCTTCTAGAGGGCACATAAGTCTGAAGTAGGGATGGGACGATAACCGGTTTTATTGATAACCGTGATAAAATGTGCTGAAGGTTAGTAATATCGTTTAAAAATGAATTATCATTAAAACCGTGTTTGATTATCGCGGTTTTAATAACTCACTATTAAATCATGTCCAGCCAGCAACAGTCTGACGCAAGCGCAGTGCACAATGTTTTTTTTGTTTTTTTTCGAGAAGGAATGGCGAAAGTCAGTGACTTTTCTATGCTTTTCTATGCTTCTACACTTTTCATTGTAAGGAAGGAAATGCCACAGAATTTAATCTTTCTTTAAATTAAGTGCATAGAGTTGCTTGTTTTATTAGTTGTTTGTTGATTATTAAATATAAAACTTGCTGAAATGTTTTCAGTGTGAGCATCAACTATTTTTGAACACTTTCATCTTGTTTCAACAAAACCGTGATAATATTGATAATCGTGATAATTTTAGTCACTATAATCGTGATATAAAATTTTCATACCGTCCCATCCCTAGTCTGAAGTAACAATTTTAGGTAAATGGGTGCAGGGCCAGTGGTAGTTTTGTAGGCAAACATCGATGCCTTGAATTTTATGGGAGCAGCTATTGGAAGCCAGTGCAAATTGATAAACAGAGGTGTGACGTGTATTCTTTTTGGCTCACTAAAAATTAATCTTGCTGCCACGTTCTGGATTAATTATAAAGGTTTGATGGAACTGGCTGGAAGACCTGCCAAGAGGGCATTGCAATAATCCAGCCTGGACAGAACAAGAGCTTGAACAAGGAGTTGTGCAGCATGTTCTGAAAGAAAGGGCATGATCTTCTACATATATACATACATACACATACATAGATATATATGCATATACACACACATACACATACATATATATATATATACATATATATATACATACATATATATATATATATATATATATATATATATATATACACATACATACACATATATATATATATATACACATATATACACATACATACACATATATATATATATATATACACACACATACACACACACACAGTGATATGCCGGTATCAAATGTTCATGTTGCGATTAATTGCTAATGCGTATCACAGTATACGGTATTATCAGGGTATTGAATTTTAGTTTAAAAAAAAAAGTCATAACATAACAGGTTTAATAACTTTTTTCTTATAACAAATATAACTGAACATTTAAATATGATAAACCAATACAGAAAAATATATACAATTAAAAGTAGGGATATAGCTATCGAATATTTTAGTAATCGAGTATTCTACCATTCTAATCCATCGATTAATCGAGTAATCGAATAAAATGTGTTTTTGCTTAATTAAAGTGCAATATTAATTATGCAAGAGAAAATAAGACTCCTGGGTCTCTTAAAATGAACAACTTAGTTTCCTTTTTTAGATGCATAAATTGAAATGCATACATAAAAAAAAAAAAAAACATTTAATTATTACCCATTGTTTCTCTGTCTGTACTTGTACTGTGAACAATGACAAAGTTGACAGATGAATTAAGTGCATTTAAGTGCCATTCAATTGGGGTTTTAAATAAAGTATTTTCTGAGATGCACATTAAACATTAAACACATAAAACATAAATTTATCTTTTAATTATTGAAAATTAAGCAAACTTAACTTTTTGGTAAACAAAGGGGATTTACTATTAAAAATAAAACATGGAAGAAATGTTGTGTGATTAAACCTTAAAAAAAAATGTCTGATTTCTTTTGTAGTAATAGGCTATGTACATTCTGCTGAACAATAGTAATACATATCTGGCAAATACTTGTCTTTAAACTAAACAGGACTTTTATTTTGATGGGTTGACGTACCTTTACAGTTCTGTGTATGTGATGTGACGCTAGTTTTACTCAAATCAAACGGTCAAATGCTCATGAAGTGACTGTCAGAGCAGTTCTGGAGATGTTGTTCATGTGTTCACATCCTTATTTAGTGAGACAGCAGATGATGAAATTACAGGAGCGTCACACGCGCTTAGTGTGTGTGATAAAGGAAGACGCGCTTGTGCTCCATTCATTAACAGAGACACGCAGAACATGCAGGATTCATATTTAAATAGACTGTTCCGGCTTAATATTTACAGATATTAGTCCATATCGTGATTCGATGTAAGTGCAATAACCTATTTTTGATTAATTCATTCAAAATTTGCAAATTCCGTGCCATTCCGCGTTAAACAGTAAATTCCGTTTTTATGACTGTATTCCGCAATTCCCTCCGCGTTTACTGCATCGCGGAAATCCTAGGGCCCTAGTTGTGGTATGCCAGCTCTATCTTGCAATGGACACACGCCACGACATTGTCTTTATGTTTGCCCGCGCCCTCAAATCAAAACACTGTTGACTCCTTGCAGTCATACGCAGCGCTTGTGTCTCCTTCCGCTTTGTGGGTGACGTAAACGCATTGTCACATAAAAAAAAAATCATTGCGAAAGAACCTGACGTGAGATTTAAAATAAATTAAAAGAGGCTTTGAGGCAGAGGAATTTGCCTCGATCATTTTTTGTAATCGAGTTACTCGAGGAATCGTTTCAGCCCTAGTTAAAAGTTTTACACAGATTAAAGTGCAAAAGAACTATAAAGACCAGTAGGTATCACTACAATAAGATGTCATTAGTTAACTTTAGTTAATGCATTAACATTCACAATGAGCAATAACTACATTTGCTACGGAAGTTATTAATCTTTGTTAAAAAATACAAGTCTTAATCCATGTTAGCTGATTAAACAACACAGTTGCAACTTTCAGTTGCAATTTTAACAATCTGTTATTAAATATCGGAATACCTAAGATTAAGGAATTTTCAGAAGAATTTTTCATTGGCAATTTATGTTAACTAATGAATTAACTAATGTTAACTAATGAAGCCCTAATGTAAAGTATGAATGAACAATAAAGAATCAAAACACTTATGTTATATCATATTAAAACAATATCTAGGGCATGTTGTTGTCCAGATTAAAATGTAAAAAATGTTTGAAAAGAAATAGCCTATAAAGTCTAAATATTTAAGCATTTGGTGCTGTGATTTACACCATAGCAAATCCACAAATCTGAATTGCTATTTAAATCTATTTAAATATGTTTTAGAAAGTAGCAGCTGCATTAGTTATGAAGTTTCCAGGGTAACAGCTGCATTTTCTAAAGCGGAGTGCCATCTGCTGTCAGAGAGTGAATGTGCTTTCATTCAGTGCGTCTCTCACGTGTTCCCTCATGTGCTTCTCATGTGTGCTTATTTACTTTAGAGCCCACACGAGTCTTTCAGGCAGCATACAGAAGTGTTGTGCATTTTGAACAGTTGGTGTGAAGATTATTCTTAAAATGCATTCCAAATTCGGAATAATTTATAATATATAATTATTCCCACAATAACAATATCGTGCATATCCTTTACCATGATATATCGCATTACAGAATACCGGCACATGTCTAACACATATATATAGTTTAGTTTGGACACATCAACTGATTCTTTAATAAAAGCATTAAACGCAGGTAAGCTAAGAGCCCTTAGATAAAGTAACGTTCACACTACATCTGACATCCATGAGCTTCTATTATTATGCTATGTTTTGAAATTGGAGAAGCAATTTCCTGCCTTTTTTTTTAACGCTCTGCGAGAGTCCAGTATGGACAGCAGCAATTAGCACCCTGTTACAGCCATCAAACAAGCATGAAAGCAATCATTAAACACCAGTATCCCTCTCCACCACTACGAGCGTGAGATTCAGATAAACCCCATTATCAATGCCACAATCTGATCTGAAAAAGAGCAACGGTCATGTTTCCTTTCAGTGTTTCAGTAATTATTCTACAAACTAAGCAAATAAGTTTTGACATGTAGGCCATTATGACTGCTTAAAAGAAGTGCTAATGCAAGGCTGCTAACATTTGTTGAGATTACTCAAAGCTTGTTGTCCTCTCTCTCTTTAAAATCTGTGATAAGCCATCACCTTAAAAAAAACAAACATCCCCCAACCTCTGCAGCAAAGGAGGTCACGTTGTCTACACAGCACAGGAAGTAATGACACAAGGCACCCTTCTACACCTACCTCCACTTTGGAGGGATTTTTTAGGTCTGCTATTTAGTGCAGGATGAAACCAGGAGGGACAGGGGATGCACGCACACCTCTCTCCTAAAAATAGCATTAGGCCCTACAAATCTGTCAGAAGAGTATCACAAGAGGTCACGGGGCACAAAAGGTCATTAAAAAAGTTAAAATAAAAACCTTGTACAATAGTGTTGGGCGATATGGTCATTTTTCAGATCGTCATATCGTCAGCCTGTGAGATCGACGATACACGATATTATCGTGGATGGGTGGAGCTAGAGAGAGACTCTTTGTCCTTGTCAAATCATAACTATTGAGTGTTTTAAACCGCGCAGGTGCGCGAGAGAGGCCTATGTAATCACCAATAATCGAAAAAATATACTTTCAAACATACTGATAAACTAACGTTAAATATAAAAATACTGTATTTAAAACAGCTAGTTCATACATAGTTGGACGCAACTGTCATATCGCACGTCCGCATCTGCGCACGGAAGTTATCAGTCTAAATGTTCTGCAAAATCAGTCAACGGTGAATATCAATAGTAGATTTCATTTAGAGTCCAGCAGTTTAACACTACTATTGGGCATAAACGAACACGTTAAATAAAGTATTTAAAACAGGCAAGTTCATATATTTGGAGTAAGTTGAGTTGAACTGATGCATCAGTCATACAGCGCTCCGGACCGCGTGCCTCATGACGAGCTCGACGCACCGCCACAGAAACAAGAATGAGATGCATTATAATATAACTGTGGCATTAAACTCAGTTAGTGAGGGTTCATTTAATATATTACACATATAAAGGCCGTTCAGATTACTTGTTAAAGTTCAATGAAAT
Organism: Carassius carassius; assembly: GCF_963082965.1. Taxonomy (NCBI): domain Eukaryota; kingdom Metazoa; phylum Chordata; class Actinopteri; order Cypriniformes; family Cyprinidae; genus Carassius; species Carassius carassius. The sequence goes on from NC_081766.1 coordinate 11,186,584, forward strand.
ACCTTTTATCTACAGACCATGTACGTCTGTTTGTGGATGGAGACTTTGTAACGGCCGAAACTATGTATTTTGCATGCATCATATTATAGTGTGGAGTGCATGAAAATAATAACTAGGCGGCAGATTGAACTTATTATCCATAGTGGTTATCAATTTGTGACAAGAGAAAGTAACGAAAAAATCAAAACTATACCAGGAGTTGTGACCTTTGTTATGAAAAACCCATAAACACACTTACAGTGACTTAAACTCTAGTTTTTATGCTAATAATCCAAACTAAATATATTTTCTAGTATTTGTCCAAAAATATTGAGAATACAATCGAAAATTTATATATTTTTAATGGTTGATGTAATGTGTCAAGTGGTAACAAGTGTCCTTTAGGAATCATCAACTGGGCATGAATGTCACCTAGTGGCCTTTGTTGGTATAACAGCTCATAAAAATCTCATTTTTTAAGATATTAGTCTCAAAAAATTTGGAACACAACTTCTTTAGAACTATGGCTTTTATTTCATATAATTTTAGGGTGAACCAAATTTTTATTTATATATTATTTTAATAAAATATAAAAGTTTTATTGCATTACTTTTTTATTACAATAAACTTAAACAGCTATAACTTTTAGGGATGCACCGAATATTCGGCCACCGAAAATTTTCGGCCAAAAAGTGCATTTTCGGTTTTCGGCCGAAACACTTTTATTACCGAAACAACACGGCCGAAATGTTATGATGACGCAAACAGAAACCGCGACCTGCACGTGCACCTGCATAGCGCAGACCACGAGCTCCCCGCGTCATTCACTTCACACCAGTGGGTCTTAATAGAGAACATTCTCTCTATTCTTATTCCTTTATTCGCAGCACTAAAGCGTCTCCTAACAAAGAGATTGAGACGGACCACGAAGTGAAAACAAAGAAAAGTACAGTCTTATAGAGTCTGTTAGCACACGTCTCACTGAGATCTTTTCGGATCCTCCGCACTTCATCGCGAATGTGCTTGATCCGCGTTATAAAGGCCATTACTTGGACGCGGAAATATGGCAGAGCACACGAGAAATGCTCCAGGCCGCGCTGGATGCGGAGAACCCGCGTGGAGACGGAGAAGCGCCAAGCGCAGGAGACTGAGATCAGAGCGCAAAAAAAAAAGACTCGTCTCTGCATATATAATACACACACATATACATATACATGCATAATATCAGATTGTAGCCATATTTCTGCTAGATATTTTGCTAGATTTCTGCTTTAATTTGATAAAAATGTTTATTTATGCCCTGGCCCTATTTAAATACACTCTCTCAAATATTTCTCAAATGTCAGGCAGATGACAAGCTCAACTGCTCAACAGCTAGATGGTTATCTGTCTGAAGTCCCCATCCCCAGAAGTGATAACAGTCTTGCCTACTGGAGAAGTAATGCACTTTCTAGTCCTACAGAGAAAAATTTCAAATGCTCTTCACCTAAATGCACTTTTTATGAGAGAACAGTTAATTTTAAAACCTTTCTGCAGGCCAGTAGGTCTGTACATTATTATTTAATATACAGATGAGTGGGATTAAATTTTAGTTTGAATTTTATTTTATACTGTGCATTGTTGCAATGTGCTTAATAAATATTTTCATAATTTGTAATTATGCATTTTTATGTTTTTTTATAATTTATGTAATTGTAATTATCTTTGAAACTTTAATATTAATTTATGCAATTGCAATGTTTTAATTTTAGTAAAGTTAGTACACGGTCATAGCAATAAATGCAATGGTACTAATAATTGGGATAATTTCTTTCGGTGTTTCGGTTTCGGTTTTCGGCCTTGGTTTTCTCTTTTTCGGTTTCGGCCAAGAATTTTCATTTCGGTGCATCCCTATTTTTTATTATTTAATTTTTAAATATTTAATTAGCACGCGTTGTGTGTGTGTGTGTGTGTGTGTGTGTGTGTGTGTGTGTGTGTGTGAAATGCGGTGCTGAAGTGAAATAACTGGGCAGTTTGATAGCCGAATTATAAGCAGCCTAATAAAAATAAAAATAATAGTTATTATTATTATAATCTAATACATTAATAGGAAAATGAGCCTTATATCGTCTTGATTATCGTCAGAGAAATCTACTTATGTCGATATCTCTGACGATTGTCGATACACGATCGGCACAACCCTATTGTACAACCACAGCACATGAAAGTTACATCAGCAGTTACTGATGGTAATGCTAACAAAAATCATGAATCATATTATGAAGGCCTAAAAAATTGCATGAAAAAGCACTTTACAATAATAATGATATCCATGATGCTTCAAACTGTTGCATAATTACATTGTGAATATCCGATGGAATGACCAGCCTGAGCTCCTGACAAAATCTCAACAGTATAGTAAACACACAGATGAATTCTACCATGCATATTTTTTCTCTCAGCCAGGACAGACCCCCTAGAAACACAGAAGAGAGAGTATTTTTAACCCACACATAGGTTAGTGCTCTTGCTTTGGCTCTTAAGTAGGGGAAATCCTGCCTTCACCAGACATCGCTCCATGGAGGCTGCAAAAAAACTTTCCATCTCCTCCGTACAGCAGGCCCACAGGGGGTTAGGCATCCACAACAGCCTGAACATTACATTGCTTTCAAACAATGTTAAAGTGAGGAATCTAAGAAATATCTGCTTCGACCTGGAACCCCAAACAAATGAAGCAAATCATAAAAAATTACCCTCATGTGATTACAGAGCAGAGGACATGTAAAAGGGTTAGTTTACCCAATAACAAAACCTGTCATCAATTACTCTACATCTCCAAACTTGTTTGAATTTCTTCTGTGCAACAAAATTGAGGCGTTTTGAAACGTCTTAGTGTTTTTGTCTATACAATAACAGTTAATGGACCCCAATCCGTTTAAAATATCTTTTTTGGGGGGTTCATACAAGCTTGGAACAACACTAGGCTGAGCAAATAGGATGCTGCAGGAATAACATAATTTTGTTAGCCAAAATCCTTAAACAAGTTAGCATTTTTGCACTTTTGGTTCCATCATCCTGAAGCCTATGGGTTAATTTTTTTGAATGGGTTTTGGTTAAATAAGGTCTGTGGTTAACAATATTTTTTTTTATTTTATTCTGACATAAAATTTAAAAGACTTTGTAATTTTTTAAAAGCTTTTACTTGTCTTGAAAAAGGGCAGTTATTAACAAGTGTCAGGGACATTAAACAGGTAAACTCATCTATTCAACTAGTCTGTTTTACATTCTTAGCCTTAGTTTATAATCATACTCTTGCAAACTATTAGTAAAAGTAAAAAAAAAAATTTTTTAAATAAAGACTGAAAGAGCTGGAAGCTTAATGGTGGTGACGTTAAAGTCAAATGACTACGGTGTAGTTGTAAATTTTCCTATTCGAAAGTATTAGAAATCCAAAAAATTTGTCACACACAAAAACCTTGCACACAGAGTCTGATGCGTAAAAGTTTACTTCAGGATGTCTGTGGCTCAGTTTGATGTTTTGGTAGCGATACCAGAGCCACATATTAAAAAGACCCCCAATTTTTGTGAACTCAACGTCCAACAAATTTTTTTCGGTGCTTTGTGCTACGAGACGAAGTGGATGAACTTAGCAATCCGCAATCTGGATTTTGACGTTTACTTGTACGGTGACTCTGAGCGGTCAAAACGCTTCTCAAGATGCTTGCTACAGAAGCGTAAAATGTAAAAAAATAAATAAAATAAAATTTCAGATTCAGACAGTGCCCAATGACCTTTAGGCATATGTTATTTTCAGTGATCCCCCCCCCAAAAAAAAACAACAACGGAAAAAAAATGATCTTCTGGGTTGTCCTACAAAAACCCATCATCACTGCAGCACTTTCGATCTTACAAGGAATAGCCCTTCACATATGAGAGCTAAGAGGACAAATGATGCAGTTATTTTAGAGCATAACTGCCGTCCTATTGTTTGTGCCTCAAAGGAGTCTTTAAGATGGGAAAAGGATGTCAAAAAAGAGCTTGACTTCACCTGCCTCACTGTATGCGTCCAGTCCAGCTGAGCCATTTTCTAAAGCCGTTCACTGCAAAGCCCTGATAAGAAACAGACTGAGTGGAAACACAAGACTAAAGGTCTTCTGCAAAATAGATGAGATGGCCCACAAAACTTGGAAAGACATTTCACGGTGATGCACACATGCACAAACAAGACTGACAATGCATTTTAAAAGATGTACACAGATAATGTTGAAAGCAAACTGAGCGGCAAACAAACACGCCCTGTACACATACCTTCAATGTCTTAATGATGCAGACGTCTACTTATTGATGCGTCACATCAATGGGGCTTACCTCAGACTTATCTCAGGCTTATCTCTAACCATATAGCTTTGTCAGTTGTGATACTGTTAATGTACATTCGCATGGTAAGATTCTGGATGCTTCCCACAGCAGACTTCGGTCAGTCAGACTCAGAAGGAGCCCGCAGCGCCTGACCCCATTTAGCCATTCTCGATCAACGAATCAAACGGGGCTACCAGAGTTGCCCAATATCGTTAGGGTCTGCAAACCTGCAAAGTGCATGAAAACACACAAAGGGAAGTCTGATTTTCTTTGGACTTTCGTGCTCTGCTTTCTTTTGGCAGTTCGTACAGCATTTCTAAGCAGTGAAGTGTGATTGTGATTTTTACCAGTCAATTGCAGAGCAAACAGTGCAAAGCACTGTCAGGCTGAAACACGCAATTTCAAGATTCAAATGTAAGACCTGACCGACATATCTGACAGAATTTGCTGGCACCCATATTAGAGATTAGTGTTGTCAAAAGACCCGGTACTTCGGTACCAAGTCGGTACTAAAAAAATGTAAATGTGACGGTACCAGGTTTCTTTAAGTACCGGTAGTACCGAGGTCCCGTTCAAACCCGGTTCAGCGCTATGATTTCCGCGAAGCAGAAAACGAGGACGGAATCTCAAAATCCAGTCATGAAAATGAAACTTACATTTTAATATGGACAGTCATAGAATTTGTCAAAGTTAGCATACATTAATCAAATCAAATCTCCATATGGACCAGTATCTGTAAATGTTAAGCTGCAAAAGTTGCTTGAAATATGAATCAGTGTTCTGCGCGTCTCTGTGCGAATTAATGAATGGCAGAGACGTGCGGGTTTGTTTACTACATAGACTGAAGCACATGACGCTTGCATTAATTTTAGCATCTGAGCTTCAGAGTTCTCTCTCCATCAAGCGATCTTTTCAGTTTCTCACACATGCAAAAGAGAGAGAGAGCGAGAGTCTTACCACGCTGAATCGACACGCTATATGTAAACTATTCTTTATTGTCTTTTCCTGTAATCTTGAGTTCATTTAGAATTATTCACATTCATTTTTGAACAAGCAGAAGACATACCGGTTTCTCCGGTAGTGGGCGGAGCTAATGCGCAAATGGCAATATTATTGGCTGGCGCTGATTTTGTACCGTCCCTGTTTTGATTTCAGCAAATCAGTTTGACCGAACGCAGACAACGTGATTAATATTCATGAGCCCAGCAGCTCATCAATTCATAGTGCATTGTATATACATTAGTATGATAGTAGAATTAGTAGTATTATTATCTTTTAATAATAATTAATTTTAATACTAATTAATATGATCTATTACTATTTTTTTTACAGAAACCATCAATGACCAAAAATATCTTAAGCATCACCACCAGTTTTAAGTTCAGTTAAAATGACAAATATGCATTCATTAGGCCTAAAAGTAAATTTTTACATAAAGGCATTGTGCTTGAAATATTACTATTATTTAGTAAAATGTATGTGATACTGCTACTACTGTTGAAAAATTTTATAAAACTTTATTTTTTAAAGAAATAAATCACAATATTTCTTACATGTTTTAATTTTAATAGAAAATCCCCTTTATTTACCAGAAATAAAATGTGTTTAAATTTCATAAATTAAAAGACAAATTAAATTAGGGTGAAACTTGTTTTTACTGTTTTTCATAATTATATAACTTGTAGAAAAACTTTAAAATCAATTGTAAATAAGTATAAAGAATGGCATTGGTTTTATTTTTAGTGCTAAAAAGTTTTTTTTTTAAATTAGCATATTTTTGCTTTGGTACCGAAATTGGTACCGAGAACCGTGGATTTTCACTGGTATCGGTACCAAATACTGAAATTTTGGTACCGTGACAACACTATTAGAGATAATGTCTGAACTAACCTGAAACTAACGGTGGACGATTACTTATTTTTGTTATTTTAATTTATCTTTCTTATTAAAAATAAATAACAACAAACAAGATGACTAATAGAATGCAACAAAAGATACAAATTAAATAAAGTGCTTTAATTTTCAGGTAGGCCTACATTAGATACATTTAACAGTAGCATTCAAGTAAGAAATAACTGAATAATCAAATTAAAAACTAAAACACATGAGCTCCACATGAATTATATATACTTTGATCCATAATAAAGCTACAGAGGTTATAAAGTAAAGAGCAGTGAGAGATTTTCTCTTTTTCTTTTGTTTGACAGACAGCTGTTTACTGCATTATGATACTGGGATCCTATTGCTCCATATCTGATTTCCTTTCTAACTGTTACTGTAATGTGAAAAAAGGAGATATTTTACACTACTGCATTGCAGTAGTAGGATTTTTTTTTCAGCAATGATAATCAGTAGGAAATATTCAACCAAGGACAAAAGGATTGCTTGGTATAATGCCACTGCTGTTATCAAGCCCACTACAAAACAGCAACTACACCTACCAACTGTCAATCTTCCAAAGGAAGACATGCAAGAGAGCGCAAACGGACACACACAGCTGGTATCAACCAATCAAACGCTAGCTCTGCTAAAGGGAGGGGCCTTGTTATGTATCATGATGTCATTCAGTCCCTCATGCTTTCCTCAAACAAGCCAGTTAAAGTGAAGCATTGTGTATGACAGACATTGCGTTATATGTGCTAAATGGACTGAGCAAACCATCCAATGAACTCCTAGTACACCGGAGCTCGACAATACATGCTCCAAATCTATTGCAACAAAGATGTTGAAATTACTACAAGCTCAATGTTTAAGCACAATAAGGCTTTCCTAAATAAATGCAGTTGTCTTAAGTGTACAGACAAATCCAAACAGTAAAGAACAAACTAACATTAAAGTGCTACTGTTGGTGAAAACTAAATGCTGAGGGTTCCTGTGAGAGCAAATCAAATAACCTTGGCGTCACATGAGTCTCTACCAGTAACATGAGATTGCGGAAGTCCGACTGCAGCATGGCTTTTATTATCCTTTTTATTCAGGCATTTTTGCTCTGAGTGTTCATGGTGAATCAGAGCAGACAGGTGGAAAATTATCATTCAGGCTTTTACAAGCAAGCAAATGGCAACCAAATATGAGCAGTCATCAACTATAGCGGTGCTGAAAAAAGGACCTGAAGGTTTATCTTGGATCAGTCTGCCTTGTCTTTCTCATGTTCCTCCATCCCTTATCGGTTTCCTTTGGATACCTTGCTCATTTTCTTCCTTGTATGTGCCAACCATGCATATCTTTATCAATGGCAGGTGTACTATACAGGCCAGAGAAGATATACTTCCCTCTTGACAGCTTGGCTCAGATGATTCCAGATGAGTGGATGCTTTATTGATGCATTTTGCATTCGACCTGCTCACCCGTAATGAATCGCATCCATCAAAGGGCTGTGATTAATCACACGAGTTACATTAACTCAGGGCAAGAGAGGATTTAATTAATAGAATGTGCTGCTCAGAGGATACAGTCCAACCTTGAGCAACTTCTAATGAAATATCACTGAATACACAGCTACACTGGACAAATGCAATTTGAGGAATGTTATAATTGGATTTGGCTACATATGGGCACAGATGAGTCTCACTGCAACCATAGAAAGTCAAAGGCACCAAATCCTCCGTGCATTTCTTATGCAGAGTCATGAGCTGGTTAACAAGAGGATGCTGTTTAACCTTAAGGGTGTTATCACAATCAAACCAATTAAGCCAATCAATTCTGACAATCCATGAGTCCTACGGGGGAAGTAACACTCCTATATCAGACTTTAAAAGAGCAGGCAGGAAGCACATGCCACCGGTCTGCTGACACGCTCTAATCGATAGCTCAGAGTGGCAGGAATTCTTTCATGAGATCTCTTGCATGTGGAATTAATGTTCAGCCTTGAGAACACAAGCTGCAAAGGTAATCTGGGTATTGAAAAAGACATTCCCAAGTCATCTATAAAGAGAAAAATGAAAGCAAAGTTCAGTTGCATACATAAAATTTTGCTCATTTTAAGACAAGTTACAAAATCATTAGGTCACTGAAAATAAAAATAATAAAAAGCTAATTTCAAACCAAATTCAGGGATTTTGTATCATCCTGAAGGGGTTCATTTTGTGATTATGACCACCTTACTGTACATTATCCTGCTTAATTCATGACTTCTTACCAAGTAAATGACAAATTAAAACGAAATATTGATCTGAAATGAACTTATTTTGTGAGAAGAGACCACAAAGCGATACACAAAATATGAAACTACCACAACTAGCAGTCATTATAGAAACCTATTTGACCACTGAATGCTGTGACTGACACATAAGTATCAAGTAATCCAGAAAGTCATGTAGCAATACAAAAAATACATGGAATTAAAATGTTCTTCACCACCATGATCTATTGCAAGAGGAGCAAAATATTTAACCAAGAATGATCAGGCACGGGCCTGAAAACAGGAAAGGGGGCTTCCTGTGTTTTCAGGTAACGCCTGGAATCCCAGGGCATTGTCTTCCAGCCACTCAGTCTCCATGAGTGAAAGGAAAGGGTGGAGAACTGACAGATACCTGCCTTCGTCTCCTGGAAAACACCAGACCGCCGCACTCTACTGACCCCTCCAAGAGGCTCAAAACATACACAAACTAAAGCATCAATCCTAAAAAAGTATTCTTTTATTATTCAGATGACCTGCCCAGAACTAATATCTAAGGAGACAAAGGCACCTTTGAGCCAGCCTTGTGAAAGGAAGCAAAACAGGCGGCCTGGTGCATCAGAGCCGAGCATGTGAAACTCTTGTGACAACAGTGAACTCAATTCAGGACTCTCCAAATAAGGGGCTTTTCAAACTGAACGTTGAGCACTGCAGGCAACTCACCAACACACTGGTGTGTAGGGCACTGGGCACTGCATCGAGCTTGATGAGGAACTTGACTAGGCAGCATGTGTTCCACTCAATTCATCACTCTTTGTGACAGAAATCACTGGAAAACTGTCATCATCCCAGTTGGTTTCTAGAAGAAGAGCTATAAAATAATCTCCTCATTTTCAACCTTTAATAAGCTTAAAAATGAGAGTCTATGTAAATGTGAGAATCCACAGTCCACATTAAACAGGGCCTAATCCTTATCTAGAAAGGTGCTTAATAGACTGAACATCAGGGATTAATGGAGAGGCAAGTCAAGGACACATTCAGTCATTTAAACCTAACTAAATCTGACTTTGTAATTGAATTTTAGACCTTGGATGCTTAGACATAACTGCTGCTCTACTGATACACAGCACATGAGAAATCATATTATTAGGGATGGGCATTTTTCAAAATATTCCATTCAAATATTTGGGCTCATAAAAAATGAATATTTGTTTATTTAAATGATGTTTAAGGAGAAAGACGTAACTTTTTTAATAATCAAGTTTTTGTCACCATTGCTGAACAAACTTATGTGAAGTGACATTCATTCAGCCAAGTACGGTGACCCATACTCAGAATTTGTGCTCTGCATTTAACCCATCCAAAGTGCACACACACAGCAATGAACACACACCCGGAGCAGTGGGCAGCCATTTTTATGCTTATACCCGGGGAGCAGCTGGGGGTTCAGTGCCTTGCTCAAGGGCACCTCAGTCGTGGTATTGCCAGCCCGAAATTCGGACCCACAACCCCAGGGTTAGGAGTCAAACTCTCTAACCACTGGGCCACGAATTCCAATGATTAGGCATTATACACAACGTCTACAACAAATAGGCTATATTATTTAAAAACAAAAGCATTTAAGCTCAAGCAGAGCAAATGTATAAAATGAAGCAGACCATAGCCAATAACAGTACAGAATGTGCATTCACTGTCAGATAAGCTCTCTTCTCGGCTCACTCGGAGTACATCTGCGCTTCTCTGCAGTCGTGAATGCAGTAATGGACAGCTGACATTCCTCAGTGGTGTCTGGATTTCATGTTATTTCTCATTGAGGTGGTGATATTATGAAAACTCAGCTTCTCTGATTTATTTGTTCAAAAGTAATTCCATTTTGTAAGATCATTTTTTACAAAAAAGTAATTCCAACCTTCACGAGGCAGACGAGGACATTCGGTGATATTTAATATTGAATATAATCAACTTGTTAACACGCTCCACAGCGCCACCCAGTACATTTATTTATAAACAATATTTACGGCTAGCATAGCAACACATGGTTAAATTTGATTAGTGTTTTTATTTTTCAAATATCGAATAATCAAATTAACTTGCTAAAACTTAGCAGCTCTGCTCTCTGATTGAAAGTCCAAACGCAAATGTTTTGTAATTGCTGCTGAAAAGAACAGCCATGGCAAAAACAAGTCCACGAATAGACAAGTTGGCATGGAAAACATTATTCTTAACAGATTCATAAGGGAAGTGAGTGGGAGAGAAGCCGGCCAGCATCCTTATTGAGCTATTTTAGCTCTGGAATGCCACGATGAATGCACTGGGATTTTGGAATCCAGTCCACTGAGGTCATTCTCGGAATGGTCTGCTTACATCATAGTCCCGGCCCTGTCTGCTGACAGCTACTATGAACGATCGAATGGCTCACGTTGGGTGGAGGGGAGGTGGCGCATAGGGGAGCACATCCTGAGCCATCCACCGCTAACACAATCCCACCATTCACTCCCACCCCTCCCCACCCTCTCTTAGCTTCCTCTACAAGATTAAACACATCTAAGCAGCAACTTCACAAACATTCAACAGCATTCACTTTCATCCACCATGGCAGAACCGTTCCGTACCTTTCCATCTCAATATGAGGGGCATGATGTAAGAAGCTTTGTGGATGTAGGCGAACTTTTTGAACCAGCAGGCCTAAACAGATGCCAAATCTGACAGGGCCACCTACACACCCGCCAATCCCGAGCTTTGTGTAAACGACTGGAGGAAGTGCATTATACATCTCAAAAATGTCTCTTAGAGAACTCCAGGCAACAACAAATCCAAAGTGCACAGAAAAGGCTGCCTAAGGCAATTCAAACTTCCATTTGAAGCACACAAACATCATTTACACAGAACACAAATGGCCCTTGAATAAGCCTGTGGGAGGCACATCAACTATAACAGAATAGTTATGTTATTAATTTCCCCAGACATATATAAACAGAAAAAAAGACTTCCTAGAAATAACAAGTCACTTAATGAACACCACCAAAACTAAAGACCCTGCTCCGCTGATTATTTTAAAACCGTGATTCATTACCAGTCTGTCTGAGGAAGTGATATTTGACATGAGCATGTAGTGGTCATTTAATTATGGATGATATGACATCCATGAGGCCAGCTTTAATGTGAGAGGTCTGACTGCTCTCTGACTGTCAGTAATGACTCATTTCTGTCTAACTGTGAGTTTGCCCTTACACCAGTGGGAACAAGTTAAAGACGAATACCAAAGAATTGAAAATTATGTCATAGGGTGTTGAACAGCACATGAACAGAGAAAACATGAATTCTTCACAGATTACAACACATCATTTGGATTTGAACTTTTTCCCAGTGCAGGCCTGGAAAATAAGATTAAACTGCGCTGTATTTCAAAACAAAGGGATATTTCACCCAAAATGAGAATTGCGTAATAGTTTACCCATCCTCAAGTCATTCCCGAAACCGAATGACTTTATTTGCTCCCTGGAACACAAAAGGAGTTATTCGGAAGACAGTGATGGTCACTGATTCCCAAATGCTATAAAAAGCTTCATAAAGGTTGTTCGTATGACTATATTCCAAGCATTGTACAATCAAAAAAAGCTTGACTATTCATTGATTGTTCATTATTCATTGTATCCAGTGAGTTCACTCACTGAATCAGTCTGATTCAACATCTAGACTTGTTTTGTGAACTTGATTATCATTTCGAGATCATCTCAAAAGAATGATGTTCGAACAAATCAGGAATCGCTACTTGTCAAAGAGAGCTATGGAGCATGTCAAGATTATCCATTATATGATTTCAGAAAACTTGGATTGACTTGTCCACAAGTCATATGGACCAATGTTCTTATACATTTATATTGTTTTTTTGTCCTTTTTTTGAAACTTTAGTCCCCATTAATTTTAAGTGCAATCTTGTAAAATTTCAAAATTTTTCCACAGGCTCCACAGAAGAAAGAAAACAGTATGGGTTTTGAATGAAATAAGGGTGATCGTAAATTATGACACTTTTTAATTTTAGGGGAACTTAACCTTTATTTTTGTTAGTTGATCTATATTAGAATTTTTAGAATTTGATTTTAGTTGGTTCAGCTCAGAATTGGTGGGGATGGAAAATGAGAGTCAGTGACAATGGTTGGACAGATCTGGATGTTCTGTCTTTCATGTGAAGTCCCTGGTTTCGACTTACATCCTTAAATAAGAAGACAACAGGTTGCCATGACAACAGCCCCTGGCAACTGGTCTATAGGGTGCACACAGTCTTAAAGAAGCCTTCTTTAACAACAAATCTGGAAACACAATCAGTAACCATGGTGTACTACTAAGTCTTGTAATTCAGAATTAAATTTGCGCATGTGCATTTACAAACCCCTATTAAAACTCAAATTTAAACCAAGGCAAGAACAGATTTTCATGTTTGTCAACAATATAAAACCTTTGTCTATTCCCTATTGCACCCGTCTCCTATTGCAACTGCTCTAGGAGACAAAAATCCACAACCATATCAACATTCAAACCTATTATGTGTAACCAGGATTTTCCACACAGCCCTTCCCTTAACCACAAATCGTAATACACACATTGGAATCTATCATATATTCATCCAAATGTTTCTTTACAAATTATACTACAGTTAAAACAATCACACTAAAGGCACAAAATTGTGCCATCACACACAAACTACATAATGTATGAAGATATACAATTTAACCTAGTGTCTTTTCAAGTTGAAAACTGATAGTTTGAGTCACAAACAGGAAGGAAAAAGGACCAATATTTTTCTATTAGAGCTGTTGTACTATGGCAAACCACATTAATATTTAGTCCACACAACTAACTTTAGCAGGTATTTTAATGCTACTCATACTAATTTTTAATTACCAGTAAATAAGCCAACAATGACTGGTATCTGTTCACCAACTAACTATTCCATAGATCTGTGGTTCATATATCAACTGTTAAACTCCAGGTAGTATATGCTAACCTAACCGTTACTCAAAAACTTGAATATATACTAGTCATGATTTGAATATCTACAAGAAACTAAGTAATAAGTACTAAAATAATTTCTAGATAAACTGGAAAAGGGAACTAGCAACAATTAAATGACCTCCGTGCCCCACCAAAAAGATACAAATTATAAATCTATATATTAAATTGAAAATAAACTTTCCTGAGAATATATCAGCATGTTGTTTTCTACCAGCACTTTAGAATCAGTTTAGCACCGTTTTGATCTAATCTTATAGAATATTTATTTTATAATTAAACAAATGGGGTGCTGACTGATGTAGACATTTACCTACTACCCACTCTAAGAAAAAAACTTGTCTTCTATGGTTTGTCACCGATGAAGCACCTTATTCGCTTGTTAAGTCTGACGTCACGTAGCAGCGCTTCCGTGTCCAAACGCTCTATCTGTTACCACGAGAAAACAACAAAAGGTGCTAATATAAACTCACAATGTGATAGAATACTAGCGAGAAAGTTATAATCTTAACCTTTAACTCCATACCGAAGTCCCAGATAGCCAGACAATGAAAATATAAATATAAAAAATAAATATATAAAAATTATTTGTGTTTGGGACGCTGTGAGCATGGAGACTGTAGTGTATACCGTAAGTTTGAAAGCGTTTAGCTTAAATTATTAATATGAATAAACAGTGCTCATAAACGGCTGCTGAGGTCGTATTCTCAAGTGAAGCGACTTGAGGCTTGGACCCGGAAACAGCGCTTCTTACGTTATCACTTAACCGAATTATGTGTGCAGTTTGACTCTGTGCTGCTGGTAAAGACAAGTTCTATAAATATATCCATAACAGGATAAAAAAAAAAGGTAGCAACAAAATGTTGGCTCTTAATGCAGGGCCTGTGTCCCAGTACTGAAATGCTAGAAATAACCCCAAATAAGAAACAGGCTAAAGGTTAAAACGGCTTGCCATAAAGAGTCCTGTCTGAACATGCTAAGGTAAACATACGAATCTGAATTCCTTCGGTATTAAAGGGTGATATTAAACAAAACCCCAAATCATTTGCTTATTTAATGTATTTAAGCTCAGAATTAAATTTAAAGCACCTCTCTGTGATTTATATCACATCTGAAGCCAGCGCGGCCACTGAATATCACCTACCGTAGACCCGCACCCATCCCTGCTGCTGGCAAAACGAGTCCATCAAAATCCCATCGACCACTGGGTCTAAAGAAATCATGCCTCCCTGAATCGAGCCCACGTCGCCAGCGGTTACTGAATCCGTTTCCATGGTCGATACACCTCTACGGTAACGTCCAGGTAAAGACTCCAGTCCGGTGGATTTCAACGCGCGTGGCAGGAGATCCTCAGTCACAATGTTTCCGCTTGTTTGTGTTGGTTTAGTATCCGTCCATATAGCTAAAAATAGTTTAAATAAACCAGCGACAGTAGTAGGACAATGTTCAAACTAACGTTTGGAGTTTCCCATATTTGTCTTTGTTTCACAGTTGGAATATATAAATTATGTACGCACGATTCTAGTCTATGTTTACATTACAGAGCACTGTAGCTACGCAGTCGGCAAAAATACAATAAAATAAGGAAATACGGATAAAAGCTTTTATAGTGTAACACTTATAAAACCCAAAACATACGAAAGTGCAAAGTTTAGATCACCCTTTTCTTAAGACAGAATCAGCAGCCAAAAGTTAAACCAGAAGCAACAAGCAGCAGTTCTTGAAGTTATATTCGGATGGACCGCTGTTTCTTGAGTGTGTTCATGAATGAATCCAGGCGTCGGTTTTCCTGGATCGACGGCAGGAGTTTACTGCATTGTCCTTGCGTCAGTAATCACCAAATTAACATCAAGTACAAGTTTATTGTTCTGTCGTCCACTTTACGCGTGAGTCATTGTTTGGGACTCCCTCCCGGTCCTGTTTTGAGGACAGACAGCCCTTTTCACACTTCCAAATCCAAACCGCTTTTCCAGCTCAATCACGTCATCGCCAGCCTGTGCGCTGGGATTCAGGGGAAACTAGACGATGACCGAGTGACACAATGTAGACGAATTTATGTTTTAAACCGCTTCAGACAGCTTTTACTACTTTTTTTACACATCGATTAAAATTCATTATTTTTATTTTTTTTAGAAATATGCTTTATTTGTTACATTTTACGACGAATTGAGACTTTGACAGCATCGATCGATATTGTAAGACAGATATCAAATAATTATCGAGTCTTTGAGACATCTGCTGGTTAACCTCGTGCAGTAATGTCATAATGTATAAGTTGAATAACTTCTTGAATAACACGTTTTGTAGGCATAAGACTGGCTGAAAAATACATGTAATATTAAATATTTTGGCGATATTGAGAAATGATTTAGCTAACCACGAAATGCGGCCTCTGTCTCCATCTAGTGTTTATTAAGCGCATCACAAGAACATCAGCCAACAGCTCTGCTAAAAAAAAAAAAAAAAAAAATTTTATATATATATATATATAAATTTTTTTTCTTGTTTATATGACCTTGATTCTCTTTATCAGTTAATAATGGAAATTGTGCAATACATGTTCTAGTAAAGTAAACATTCATTAAACAGCAGTTAAAAGCTTTCTTTTTTCAGATAAAAGTTGCGTTGCAATTCTGTGTCAGGAATCGTACAATATTTATTTTAGGGTCTTATTATTAATCTCTGAAAAGACTAAATGCAGAACATGTATTGAGTTAATGTAACCAATTTATTTGGTCATTTGAATGACATAATGCCTCTGTGCAATGATGAAGTTCTAAGGCTTTCTTGTCTTTGCTGTGGCTTCAGCTGTGAATAAATAAGAAACAAAAAACTTAATTTAGATAATAAAAAAATAAAACACAAATATATCAAACATTTGTTTGGCAGGAATGTGCTAGGTTAAAGCGATAGTTCACCCAAAAATGAAAATGACTCTGTGATTTACTCACCCTCAAGCCATCCTTGAGGGGTAATATTCATTTTCAGGTGAACTATCCCTTAAAATGAAATTTTTTTACATTAATTATGCACTGATCACTTTTCACTTTCACTGACTGATACTGAATGACGTAAAATACCAAGATGTTCTTAGTAGATTTACATCAGTTCTCACATTGTGTGTTAAGCTTGAACAGAACAGGTGCCAGTATGTCTTCAAGGTGCTGCTTCTGTTCGATGAAGTCTTGAATTGTTGCATTTTTGGTGTTGTGTATCCAGTCAGATTTTGCCGAACAGTTGTTTATACACACAGTCTAGCAACACACAAACATTGATTAGGAAACTTGTACTTTTGTGTTTACTAAAAAGGTAAGACTATCTGAAACTATTTCACTAAGGATATTACGAATAATTAATTACCTTGTCTTCTTTATTGAGCTTCCCTTGAACTTTCTCTGGATCAGTTATAATGTTTCTGATATCTTCTATTAATGCTTGCAAACTTTGTTTGGCCTCTGTTAGGAGAAAAAAAAATCATCGGCCTTAATCATAACAAGATTGGACTCATAACATTTCAACATAATGTGTTGAAATGTATCTCTTTCCTACCAGCCCATGCCAGATACTCTGCACAGTCCAGTTTGTGATAACGCCGGGCCACATCAGCAGCCTTCTCTCCCCGGAAACTGATCGCTTGGAAATCAGCCTTGAGCTCAACCAAAGTTTTTAAAGTGTCCAGCTGACCCCACATGGCAGAATAATGCAATGCTGAGTAGCCTACAGCAGCAATGAACCATCAACCATTATTTATCATCAGACTGTTTTGCAGTGCAACAACTTGTAAATTCTGTTACTGTACGTACACTTTTCAAGCTTAGAAATATCTTAATGAAATGTGAAAAATAATTAAAAAAGACAATTTTTAGATAGAAACAAATGGTGCATAATTAAGAGGTGAAATGCAAAAGTTTTCAAGAAACAACATTACTTAAAATCTAGCACATTTATTTATATTAAATATGTTAGGCTTATTGTCTTCCGGTTGATTTGACCAGCAAGGATCCAGCTGAGGCCAGTAAACCGCTTCAGGCTTTAGTTTTAGCAGTAATTTGGTGTCTTGTTAGGCTAAATTAACTACACATCTACAACAACTTTTACTGTAGGTGTTAAAGTGGATAAGCTTTAGGTATTTTTAATTACAAGTAATGTTGCAGGGTTATTACCGCGCGCCGTGAGTTTATTGACGTCAGCGCCGTTCCGCACAAGCTCGCGCACTATTCGGCTCCGTCCGAGCGTACACGCAGCAAACAGCGCATTTCTACCAACCTCATCTTTTTCACACAAAATATTCACTGATTGCTCATTATCATTGGCGCTCTTGCTTTCCAAAAGACTCGTAAGTCCCTCTAAATCATCATCTAAAGCACATAAAAGTACAGTTTTCTCCTCAGTTGACCGCATCATGCTGAAGAGTGATGGTGTGTTTCGCTGTCTCTATGGCAACCGGGCTGTTTTTATGTCATTACTGTTATTGGCCACAAGATGTCGCTGTTGCTGAAATAAGAAGAGCCGATGCTCTGAGCTGAACAGTTAAAGAAAGTAGATTCTCAAAAGAAACACTTAACCCTTATTTATAGCTGTGGAAATAAATAAGTGTAAAAATAAATAAATATAATTATCAAATTAGAAACCCAAAACTTTTTTATTATTCAGCTGCAATATTAGACACGAATATCTATGTATGTAGAACAAGCTAACTAATGTTGGATTATTATAAAGATACCATTTTTAAAAAATGAAAAGAAAGCCCCTGAATGGCTCCGACTTCTCCATGTAAATTACATTAGGCCTGTCATCTGACATCTAAATGGACTAACACTGAAAAGAAAGATACTAATCAAGATAAAATATGCATTTGAAGTCATGTATTTTGATTCTACGAAATGAAAAGTCTTGAAAAGTAAACTCTAATCGATGATATATTAGTACAGTATCTGGGTAAATGTTCTTTCCACTTTATTTAGTTTATATGCAAATATGTTTTTCAGTGAGAGGACGAGGGGAAAAAACTAGGAACTGGACATTTCTTGTGGTAAATTTGATATATTTCATTTAAAAAGGGAAAAGTCATTTGATGTCCCTAAAGGTAATTTCTCTCATGATGATAAAGAATGGAAAGTCAGCTGACAGGGAAACTTGTGATTACAAATTCACTTTTGTCATCACATAATGTCATTGTACATTCCAAAACAAAAAAAAAAAAAGCAGAAAAAAAACTTCCTCAATCAACTGTTAAAATATCATGACTTGTTTTAATATTAGCCTCACCTGAAAATCTAAAAATTCTGGGTCACCCCAACCCAATATTTGCCTTCATCTTTAGCATCATTAGATGAAATGGCAGGGAATTATTTGGTAGAATTCACTCTATTATACAAAGGAAGCATCAAGTGGCATCATGTCATACCACACGGACAGTTGTGTTGCTCGAGGCATGAAATGATCACATTACAGAGAGTGTGTGTGTAATGATGGTGTGTAAAGAATGTGGAATGAATGGATTTGTGTCAGAGGTTCTGACTCAAGTGTTCACTCCTGACCTGCCCATAACTCCTGATCTGTCATTGAAGCATTTGTAGCATGTGTGCGTTCAATGAATGACATGACAAATAGTTGTTCTATTTTAAGCCAAAGGAGGAAACCTTTTATGATCTGGGTCTGTAATTATAGGAAAATTTAGAATTAGTTGGTTATTAGAACCAACAAATACTAGTTCAGTAGACCTCTTTCACAACTCTAAGTCCTGAGTTGAGGTGAGACTAATATGCATCTGGCTGTTTTTACCATTTAGAGTGGGCTGTTAGCATCTGTCCTCAGAGCCATTGCAGTCATGCTTCAGTTCTCTGAAACGCCAAAACAACATCTGTGCTTGGGGCTGATATATAGGTGCCATAATATAGCAAACACTTGTAACTAAAATGCATTAGGTCTTTGCATTAATGAACTCTGCAGCTGCTTACATCAGCTATCCTTTATCCAGGACTGCTTTTGTAAGTGAAAAATATGAGTTTACATTGACCAGCCTGGTCCCAAGGCTAATCATAGTGCATTGAGAATCAACATGGTCTTGTATTGCTGTGTAAGTCCATTACATCACCTTATTAGAGTCAGTGAGCTCTATTTCTGCCAATCTGCCCAAAAATGTAATTTAGCCTAAAGCTGTTAACAGTGACTGAATGAAAGACCTTTGATCAGGACTGAAAAACTTTCATTTTGCTTCGTCCTAAATAATGTGCTGAACTTCTGCCCTGTTAAGCTACAATAATCTCTTTTTGACGGCATATTCCTTGTACATGCATGTCTGTTTTCCGTTTCTGCCTTGAAATTAGTAATCAGGCTTCGGCTTGGCCTGGATTCTCTAAACTGCACTTACAAGTGAATCACGGCGCACTAAAAATAACCCTGTTAGAGGACTGGACTCAGGAAATTAGTAAATGGCTTTCAGGTCCTGAGAATCCAGTGATGTCCGCTGCTTTACACTGACCCCTCTGCACTGGATTATAGTCTGACGTCTTCCACTGCAAGAGATCCAAAGGAAAACAGATGTTTCCTTAAGCTGTGAGGCCTATAATGTGATCGTTTCAGTCTTTATGTTTGTTTCTGCTGACTCATGATATTGGATTTCCTCTTGTCCTGAAACTTTAGCCACACCTGTTAAAGGAATACAGGTTTAACCACTTTGTATGTTGAGTATTCACATTCTTTAAAGCTTTTTATCATTTATAGGCCACGTTGCAACCAGTTTGACATTTAAGCTTAACCATGTAACTTGCTTTTTGGATTTTTGAGGTTTGGAATGACATTGACATGACAGAGTGCATTGTAGTACTCAGTGTGTTGTTTAGGAGTGAGTATTAGGTGTGATTTAAACATATATTAAATTTAATCAAGTCAAACAAGAGCATTCTGTATTTATTTCTTGTGGAAATCACTACACTTATTTTCAGTATTCTAGAAGGATGTAATTTAATTTTAATTAATGATTTAATGTATCCCTAGAACAAGGATGCTGGATCTCCATTACACACGCAAAGGTAAAGTATTATAATGTATTATTTTATAAAAACAAACAAACAAATAAACTTTTGAACTGTATTTTACCCATTAATTATACTGTGTAATCCATTTCTAAGCAAATCTAAACAAATCACAATTTCTAAAAGGAGGATTTGTACATTAAAAATATAGTCTTTTAATGTATCACAAGAGATTTTGATTTGTCATATTCATAACTCAGAGTCATCCCCCCATTGATGCCTTTCAAGAGGGTAGGAAATTCTCTGGGTACGTACCTCAGTATCTTTAATCACTCTGGTTTTGGTGATGCATTGACTTTAGTTAAGTCACAGTCTGCCTCTTTTGATGTTTTACTAAATGATTTGCATTGTCTTAGTCACTATAATGTGTATTCCTGTAACCAAACAGCAGGTGTTCCAAAAAATAAAAATAAAAACCAAAAAAGTGAAAATCTAGGTCTTATTTAAATTGGCAATAAACAAAAGATTTCTGGATTTGTGTCGTTTTTTGATCAAGTAAACTTATGGTATAGAGAAATATTTAGAAATTCTGTAATATTTTTCTTTGTGCAAAAGGTCAGATTTCCTTGATACTAAGAAATACTTAGAATATTTAATATTTAACACTAAATGAGTGTTACACAGAACCATCACATAAAATCAGTCTTGAATAGTTAGAACTACCAGTTGTGGAAGAAGTTGAAAATTGTGGAAGCAGTTGTCACCAGTTATGACTTCTGTCTGCACCCCTCACAAGGTCAAACCATGTGACCTGCTCGGTGGAAAAGAAAGTGGTTGGAAAAACAGTTGGGTTATTTTGGTCCTTAATGATGATGATCTCACTTTGCAGTGTGTGTGTTAGCCACACAAGTCAACAGGAAGGTGATATATTAGAAAAAGGCCATGCTGCATAGAAACAATCCAACGCAAGTAAACAACAGTATACAGAGTGTTCTGATTGCAGAGAGGCTGTAAACAAACATTGTGTTTCACAAACACAGGTGTCCATGTTGAGATACGTTTCCACAGGATGCATCTATAAATGGATTGTGCGTTTGTCTAGCATGGTTGACATACATTAACACTTTTTTCCAGTGAGTCTGAGGTACAGCTGCAGTCTCATTATGAATATTATGCTATTGCAGATGATCTGAGCTCCTTATTCAGAAACATAGAGTTGCTTAAGTGATATTTAAGCAGCAGCATTATGATTTTTCTTGACCAGATATTGCATTAAGTGATTACATACAGTAAGATAGGCTACATTTATTTTTTACACAGGCTCATGTTCAAGGTGGTGTTTATGGCACCAACAAGCACAACTATTATTATAATGGTAACACACAACTCAAGCAGATTTTGGTAATACAGAAACAGTTTTTCTTGCTTCCTGTTCCCATTGTCTATCATCAGTGCTGCATTCCAGCTGCAGTGAGCACAGATTCATCACCTTGAATTCTGTTTGGGTGAGGTCCAGTGCCCCACATCTCAGATATATTGCTTCACTGAGCACCACCAGAAGGGGAGAGAGAACATTACAGAGTCAGGAGAGCTCTGCATTCTGCCACGTTTTTGTTCTTCCAAATTCTGGGACAAGTATATTGTTGCTCTTTTAATATCATTTAATTTTCATTTTAAAAGTATGTTTTATTCTGTCTTGTTTTTGTTCTGCCACTTTTCTTTCTTGGTCATGTTTTGTTTTGTTTAGTTATAAATGGTTACATTTTGAATCTCAAATGCATTTACTTGATAGGTATGCATGACGTGCTTTTAGCATATTTCTGTTATTTCTTTTGCATATTTATTCCGCACATGACATTTTTTTAAATGGAATACCCGTAAAATGCCATTTTTTGGTCATGAACAGCCTTATATTTAGTTAATTGGACCGTCCCACTGGAGCAGGAACAGTGATGGGAGGAGGGTACCTTTACAGTTCTTACAGGGTACATTCTGTAACCTTTACATTGACATCATAATGAGCCTGTCTTGAGTTATCAGACTGCATCAACATTTCAATCAGGAAACACGTCAAAAAAATGAATTGTGGCATTGACCTTGAACAGTGTTTTGTCCTTTAAGGTCATGCATAACCCCTTTTCCATCAGCTTTCGATGACGATCCAATGAGTGAATGTAGGAACGGCTTTGGGTATTTGCAAAAAAAGCAGAACTTAGGACAAATGAGTGGCATTAATTGCCGTCAGCAGTGTTAGTTCTGCATGATTCTCTGTTCTATTGTGTACGGCTAAGTTCCGCTGCACTTGACGTGCATTGTAATAATACCCTGCAAAGAAAAGTACCCAACAAACTTGCCTTTGTCACCAAGTTTTAACACTTCTGCAGAATTGCTACAGTTCTACAGAATGAAACATATGTAATCACAAGGCTGTACAGTAATTTCTGGTGCAGTTTGCATATTGCACTTCTTGCCCTTGTGCATGCTGGTTATGGAATGGTGAGATCTGCTCACATTGTGGTAAATGTGAGTATTTATTAAGAACTAGAGAATGTTGTTTACTGAGCAGCTTGTTATGTGTGAGCTGGTGTCTGTGCAAGAGGGCTTTTGTGGTTATGCTAATCTGTTTCCTTTTTATTTTCTCTCTGTGCATCTGCATCTTTCTTTCACTTTAGAGTGAAAGTCATCCTGGGTCATGGAAAACACTTTTTGGCCAAGAGATGATTCAAAGAACATTCCCGTCAAGGATAATATAATTTCTAATATATAAATGGAGAAATAAAAAAGTAAGGCTTTCATAAAGTAGGTTTTGACTTTATCTTTTCACACTTAATACACATAATGTGGTCATTCAGAAACCAATCAAACTTTACCAGATATAGATCTGGGTTTTCATCAGTAATCTGTTACTCTCTAGTTGGATGTTTGTGCATGCATATGCTGATGGCTGCTTCCGTACATAATCTAACTCAAATTGTCAAATTGGGCCTTCTGCAAGTTCTAAAATGATCAAATCCCATCCCTTTTCTGTTTGTTTAAACCTAATTTGATGATCTTTTCAGATACTAACAAAAAGCATAGTGCTCCGATTTTCAAATAACATATTTTATCATGTCCATTAAATCCATTGTAAAGAATTATGATGATTTTTCATCAACATTCATGCAAAAATTATATTTAAAAAAAGGCAATAAGTTCTGTCTGGGCCTAGCAATGACACATGACAATGCCATTACATGATTTTTGCAAAAAATAAAAAATAAAAAAATAAATACAACAAATATATATATATATATATATATATATTACATTAAATTAAATAGAACAGAATTGAATCAAATAAATTTAAAATACATATTTTCTGTTGCTTATTTAAACTTATAGTTCTATAGTGTATAACTCTAAATGTAAGTAATTATATGAATGAAAAACTGTTGTTGGAGCGGAAGTGTAGTGGAGAGTTCATGCGTGATATACAACCCGAATTCCGGAAAAGTTGGGACGTTTTTTAAATTTTAATAAAATGAAAACTAAAGGAATTTCAAATCACATGAGCCAATATTTTATTCACAATAGAACATAGATAACGTAGCAAATGTTTAAGCTGAGAAATTTTTACACTTTTATCCACTTAATTAGCTCATTTAAAATGTAATGCCTGCTACAGGTCTCAAAAAAGTTGGCACGGGGGCAACAAATGGCTAAAAAAGCAAGCAGTTTTGAAAAGATTCAGCTGGGAGAACATCTAGTGATTAATTAAGTTAATTGATATCAGGTCTGTAACATGATTAGCTATAAAAGCTTTGTCTTAGAGAAGCAGAGTCTCTCAGAAGTAAAGATGGGCAGAGGCTCTCCAATCTGTGAAAGACTGCGTAAAAAAATTGTGGAAAACTTTAAAAACAATGTTCCTCAACGTCAAATTGCAAAGGCTTTGCAAATCTCATCATCTACAGTGCATAACATCATCAAAAGATTCAGAGAAACTGGAGAAATCTCTGTGCGTAAGGGACAAGGCCGGAGACCTTTATTGGATGCCCGTGGTCTTCGGGCTCTCAGACGACACTGCATCACTCATCGGCATGATTGTGTCAATGACATTACTAAATGGGCCCAGGAATACTTTCAGAAACCACTGTCGGTAAACACAATCCGCCGTGCCATCAGCAGATGCCAACTAAAGCTCTATCATGCAAAAAGGAAGCCATATGTGAACATGGTCCAGAAGCGCCGTCCTGTCCTGTGGGCCAAGGCTCATTTAAAATGGACTATTTCAAAGTGGAATAGTGTTTTATGGTCAGACGAGTCCAAATTTGACATTCTTGTTGGAAATCACGGACGCCGTGTCCTCCGGGCTAAAGAGGAGGGAGACCTTCCAGCATGTTATCAGCGTTCAGTTCAAAAGCCAGCATCTCTGATGGTATGGGGGTGCATAAGTGCATACGGTATGGGCAGCTTGCATGTTTTGGAAGGCTCTGTGAATGCTGAAAGGTATATAAAGATTTTAGAGCAACATATGCTTCCCTCCAAACAACGTCTATTTCAGGGAAGGCCTTGTTTATTTCAGCAGGACAATGCAAAACCACATACTGCAGCTATAACAACAGCATGGCTTCGTTGTAGAAGAGTCCGGGTGCTAACCTGGCCTGCCTGCAGTCCAGATCTTTCACCTATAGAGAACATTTGGCGCATCATTAAACGAAAAATACGTCAAAGACGACCACGAACTCTTCAGCAGCTGGAAATCTATATAAGGCAAGAATGGGACCAAATTCCAACAGCAAAACTCCAGCAACTCATAGCCTCAATGCCCAGACGTCTTCAAACTGTTTTGAAAAGAAAAGGAGATGCTAAACCATGGTAAACATGCCCCGTCCCAACTATTTTGAGACCTGTAGCAGAAATCAAAATTGAAATGAGCTCATTTTGTGCATAAAATTGTAAACTTTCTCAGTTTAAACATTTTCTATGTTATCTATGTTCTATTGTGAATAAAATATTGGCTCATGTGATTTGAAAGTCTTTTAGTTTTCATTTTATTAAAATTTAAAAAACGTCCCAACTTTTCCGGAATTCGGGTTGTATGTTGGTTCAAGGGGAAGCAAGTCTGTGCCTGGTGTTTTGGCATGAGGATTGATTATCTGGAAGAATAAGCGTCAAAGTTCAATACTGAACATTTGCCTCTATGGTACGATAACAAGCTCAATATATTCTCAGATACTGAAGAAAGTCTTCTTCTCCATTTGGGAGTTTGGGAGTTGCTCTAGCTTTCAGGTTGGAGTTCCTAATATGTTTTTGTCCCGCTGAGTTGAGGACATACAGCTGTTTTTTATGTAGCTTGATGGGCAGTAGCAGCTCTGCTCCCTGGCAGGCAGGCAGCAAGCCATTTAAACTTGTGCTTGTCATGATCATGGTGGTCCTACAGTATATTCTCTCTTTTTGGAGTTTTTCTACAGTATCTCAGTTTGGTAGATGGTTCTTAAACGTGTTAAAATGTGTTTATGGTTAAGTGTTTCCTTCACTAAAATTCTTTATTTGGTGAAAATGTGGCATGAACACTTGATATGTAGATATTAATTCATTTTAATTAATATAATGTATTACTAACAAAGCAGAGTGTTCCAGTCTGAAACCTCATAATATGTCAGCTGTGGTCTGCTTGTTTTGTTGACTGGCTCTACGCAGAGGTACCTGCCCCAGTACTCAGAAGAAAAAAAAAATAGAGGATTACATAAATGTGGCATAAATCTCTTGAGAAATGTCACAGTTATGCTTACATAAACAAAACAGCAACTTGACGCAGTTAGGTCAGACTTGTTTTCAGTTTACTTCACGCTCACACCTTTCTAGTGCATGTTTTCAACGGCAGTCGCAACAAGATATTTCAGACATCACAAGAGGAGGGTCATGTGTGGTTTTAAGGTTGAGAGAATGAAATCACCACATTTTGATGTACATCATAGTGGTGCAATAAGTTGTTATTCTTTGTCAAGTCTGAAATTGTGAAAAATTCAAATGAAGAAGTTCTGTAGACTGAAATATTCACATTTTGTTATGGTTACAGAAGAATCAACCTAACAAACATGTATGAATTGCCCAACAAATTTAAGAGTAACTTACTGAATGACATTTTGGGTTTAGTTGTGCTCAGCAACCTGAAGGAAAAATAATAAAAGCTTAGCTCCAGATAAGTATTTGAGTAAAATAATAGTAGATGGCAACATTGTGCTGTAACCAAAGTGGCAAAAGCACACAAGAACATTGTCCTAATCAGAACAATCAGTGTCATAGATCATCACTGTCACTGCTGTCTGCGCAGTTATGCATCATGCAATATCAGAACACTTTTGGCAAGATGGAATGATCAATCACAAAAGAGTTTAAAGGAATAGTTCACATTTATGCTAAATGGGAATTGAAACATTATATTTCAGTTTTTGATAGATAGATAGATAGATAGATAGATAGATAGATAGATAGATAGATAGATAGATAGATAGATAGATAGATAGATAAAGTTTTCGAAGATTTTTAAGAAATTGGATGGATCCTCTTCAGAATTAGAGTCCAAACAACTGATAAA
Organism: Carassius carassius; assembly: GCF_963082965.1. Classification (NCBI taxonomy): domain Eukaryota; kingdom Metazoa; phylum Chordata; class Actinopteri; order Cypriniformes; family Cyprinidae; genus Carassius; species Carassius carassius. The sequence goes on from NC_081766.1 coordinate 11,213,582, forward strand.
GACATCACAATAATTTACAACACGACTCCATCAATTAATGTTAATCAATTAATGTTAAAAAGTGAAAAGTGTTTGTATTGAACAAATCCAGTGTCCAAGTCCTCTATCCATAAATGATGGACTGGAGTCATGTTGTGAGTTATTGTGATGTTTTTTTATTGCTGTTTGGACTCTTGTTCTGATGGCACCCATTTTCTGCAGAGGATCCATTGGTAATCAAGTAAAAAAAAAAAACTTTCAAATTTTCAGCAAATTTAAAAAAATGCTTGAATTTTTTTAATGTCATCCAAAACTTACTGAACTATGTTTTCTCTATTTGTGTATGGTGAATCAAGACTCTAATGATCGCGGACCTGATGAAAGTAAATGTGTACTGTATCTTTTTAAATGCATATTTTATCTGTTCAAATGTTTGTTGTCTTGTTGTCCGAAACCTTGTAAACGCTCGAAGCCAAATAACGTTTACAACACCTTGTCAAAGTCGGTGTCTCACAGACATAAACGAGTGCCGATTATTACTCACACAAACACAGTAAAGTGCACATGGATACAGCAAACAGACACTCCTTTCAGGTACAGTAAAGATAAAGCTGCTATTTATAATGTGTGCACACTGCATGTTTGACCAAGACATGAACTTGATAGTAGTCAGATCTTCTTTGTTTCCAAGACAACAGTAAGCACCGTACCACCCACACAAGCTAGACAATGTTCCCAGAACAGGGTTTCCTCTCACACCTTGCCTTTGTAGAGCCGAGCGGATCCTGCCTGTGACAGCAGCCACTTGTGCGTCACGGCAAGTGTTCCCCTCGACGCCCACATCTCCCTGAGCTCTTTCCCTTCCCTTCCCTTCCCTTCCCTTCTCATCTCACGGCTATATGAACAAGAGACTTCTCCACACTTTAAAAAGTATCTTCCAGCTGTCAACCAGATAGATCGCAAACAGCCTTGGGCACAGTAACATATATCTTTCTACTGTGTGATCTCAGAAATGACTAATCACTCACAAATTTGTGAGACTGTCATTGTTTATAGAGTGTATAGGACACTCAAATTCTCATCCGTATTAATGTCTGCTGATAAGTGAATGAATGTATTTATCTACTGGATTGACCTCTCTTGTGTTCTTTGACTCTTATACCACTTATGCATCAGGTAGAAATGACATCTCCTCCCTCTTAGAGAAAGATTGCCGTATTTTGTTACCTGCAGTTCACACAAAGCTTCCTTAGACCACAATTAATATTAGGGATTTATGGAGCACAGAGAAATTCTTCACAATTGAGTCTTTGTGTACGCCTCTAAATAATTGAGTTTAACCCCCTTCTATTTTCAGCTTTGTTTAGTGCACAAATCAGTTTATGTAAGTTTAGAAGTAGGTCTGGGATGAGGAAATTGGAATAATAATCTGAGGCATGATCTGGATCTTGTGACTAATACCTTGGCCGTATTTCAAGGTTAAATTTTCACTTCAGAATTGGCCTGAAAATTCTTCTATTGTGTGTGTGAACAGCTGTCTGTCTGTCTGTCTGTCTGTTTGTCTGTCTGTCTGTCTGTCTGTCTGTCTGTCTGTCGGTCTGTCTGTCTGTCGGTCTGTCTGTCTGTCGGTCTGTCTGTCTGTCTGTCTGTCTGTCTATCTGTCGGTCTGTCTTTCTGTCTGTCTGTCTGTCTGTCTGTCTGTCGGTCGGTCTGTCTGTCTGTCTGTCTGTCTGTCTGTCTGTCGGTCTGTCTGTCTGTCTGTCGGTCTGTCTGTCTGTCTGTTTGTCGGTCTGTCTGTCTGTCTGTCCATCTGTCTGTCGGTCTGTCTGTCTGCCTGTCTGTCGGTCGGTCTGTCTGTCTGTCGGTCTGTCTAGGCATTCATCCAGCTATCCATATGTCTGTCTGCCATCCAGTATATATATATATATATATATATATATATATATATATATATATATATATATATATATATAATATATATAATGGTTGTGAAAATCTCTGTCTGTCTGTTGATCGATCTATGTCGATCAATCTATCTATTTATTTATCTGTATGTCTGTCTGTCTGTCTGTCTATCTGTCTGTCTGTCTGTCTGTCTGTCTGTCTGTCTGTCTGTCTGTCTGTCTATCTATCTATCTATCTATCTATCTATCTATCTATCTATCTATCATCTGTCTGTCCGTCTATCTATTGTATTATACATAATACTATATAATACATGTTATATAACACTATATAACAGACAAGTGCACTAAAACAGAGAATGGCATTCTTCTCTTTCGGCCTAATGAAATAAAGAGACATCCGTCCCCCCTGCACCTATGGGAGGTCAATGACAGATGGCGGAACTCTGAACTGACTTCACAGACAGCTGCCAGGGGTTGGAGGTGAAATGTTAAAGGTCAACTCTTTTAGACTTCAGATCCCTACATTGCATACACTAATGGCCTGACAGTCAGACTTGCTGCAGACCCACTGTCAAAGTAGATTAAAACTGTCCCAACGAGAGTTTTACTTTGCTTTTGATCTGACGTGGGGGGTGTAACTTCAGCTGCTGTCCTCATAAATCATGTTGCATGTGGGATTCAGGTATGAGTATGAATGGGGCATATATGAGTGTTTGCTTGAGGTGGGTGAAGGTGATGTTGTGCTAACTGACTAGGCTTTTCCAAGAGATACTCTAACAAGTTTTTCCTCTTTGCTGCAGCAAATGTCTGTACACAATGTGAGCACTGTCACTGTCACTGCTGCTCTGCCAGTAAAGGATATCCTTCCTGTGAATGTGAGGGGGTGTTTACAGAATGCATCTACACAAAGTATTTAAGTATGAGCTAAAATTGAAAACATCAGTGACAGAATCTGACATGGCCACAGAAATTGAAATCCACTTTTGATTTATCAGTTTTAAGGGACACCCAGTGGCATTTCCAATATATCAGTGACTAAATATAAAGAAGAGCCATTCATTTTGCTGCTTCAAATCAACCACTGTGTAAAAACAAACAAACAAAAAAAAAAACAATGCCAAGTGCTCAACTGAAATCATTTGGGCCAAACGTAAAAAAATAGCACAGGTCAAACCACAACTTCCTGCAGGCTAAACTTGAATTCTCTGCTCTGCTGACATAATCGTTTTAAACTAGGTTGTGGCCGATCGTTTTACAGGTGTGGGAGGGAAATGGAAGAAAGAGAAAGAGAAAAAGATATATTGAGGTGCTTAAGTGGAAAGTTATGCTCTACAGAGATTGGCAACCTTTTTGACATGAGGTGCCTTGTTTATGAATGTTAATTAATTTTCTAAAAGAAATCATAAAATAAACATCTAATAAAAATGTAAATTATTTATTCAAATATAAATGTAATTATGTATATTAATTGCGATTTTAACACACACACACACACACACACACACACACACCCATCTCTCTGTGTGTGTGTGTGTGTGTGTGTAGGATATATAGTATTAAAACATATAATAAAAATTTAGAATTTTCTGTTGTTTGTGTATATATATATATATATTTGTTTTGTTTTTTTGGAACCAAATAGCTTTACTGCATAATGTTTAATTGTTGATCCATTTCATATTCATTTTAAATAACAGCTGCATTATGAGCACTGGATAAATAAACTTTGATTTGACCTTTAAGTTTCTATTGGGCTGTATGTTATTCCTTCTTATCTTAAGTAAAAAAATAAACACCTTTTTTTCATTTAAAGTGGTGTCTTGGTAAACTCTAGCCATTATTTGACATTATAAGAAAAGTTTTAAGTGCATATTTCACGTTCTCTCTCAAAATCACAACTCAGAATGGGCAAAGGATTTGTTACTGGTCGGGCTGTATCAGGTGTTCACTGCAGTTGTGCTTTTAGAAATGTGCTGATCCCTCTGGCTATATTACAAATGCTTGCATGAACACATAAGGACAGAAATACACCATGAAATAGCATTCCTTTAAGGAGTAACCAAGACAATGCAGTGACAGGTGTACAGACACATACACACTCCATTTCATTAAGTGAAAAGCTAAAAGGGGTGTTTGGGGCCTCTGGTCTGTGTTATATGCCCAGAGAGACAGACGTGCAGACTCCTCTATTGTGTATGCAATACCGTTGGGCCTCTTTCTCTCTATCGCCAGAGGCTGCGACGGTGGGGGCTGCTACCAGGGTCACATGCCCCACTTTCACAGGAGCAGATGGGGAATGAACCCCTCTTGCTGCTCCGATCCTCCGGACAGAGGGTGTCTACCCCACCTGTCAAGACCACACAAAAGCCAGACTACTACGTCACAAAGCCCAAGATGAGTCTGCAGACTGCTGGACCCAGATCTGCTTTTCATGCAGCTCTATAGCATATAAACACAGATCATACTGATATGTAAAATGGGTCTTGTAGGGGGTCACATGAATACTAACAACACACATCTGCCATTGATTCTTTTAGTTCTCCTTCTATCTTTTCCCAAATGAAGAAATATTTGGAAAACATTAATGCAATTCTATTGCCATATGCTGGGATCATTTCAAACCCAAAACAAATGTAAAACAACAATGAACAAAAGGTGTGGTATATTAACATAGTTCATGCCATTGTTTTTATAAAATACCACATTTTCATGATGTGCATTTTTAATTATTGTTGTATGAACACAGAGCCAGAAGCTAAAATAATTGAAGTGCTGATCATCACAAGCCTTTGGAACAACAAAACACAATGTCACAAATTAACAACTGATTCATAAGTGTTTGTGATTCACCGTTCATAAGAGTCTATTACACTGGAATCAGACTTCTCTTTTCACCCTATATGTTTTCGATTCACTATAAAGACGCAGCTTTTCTTGGGAATTATATATCTCTTGCCACGCTGTCTGTTTTTGATTCACTAAAAAGAACTGATTATAAAAGTCAAATCACTCATGAATCATATCTCTGGTAGCAGTTGCACTGTGTGTTTTTGATTTACTAAAAAGAACAGGCTCATATGAATCTTTTTTTTTTTGATTCACTCAAAAGATCCAGCTGACATACTCATTATAAAGTGTTCCGATCATGTCCATAGAAATGTGAGGACGATCAAATGAATCAAACGTAATGAAAATATTTCTATCTGAATGTTTTAAATAAATAGTTATCAACACTAGTTCTGAGGTAAAACAAATATTTTTTTATGCTACATTTCCACCCCAAGTGGCCTATCAGTATCTGTAATGTGTTGACAGTTTGAAAGAACATGAAAAATGTACTTAAAGCTGGATTTTTGCCTGTGGAAATCCATACAGCTTGGATTTGTACTCATGAGTGAGCTACGCTGCTAAAAGGCTGTATGTCGTATCATCATCATCATCATCATCAGCCCTTACATAAAAAAATATGACTCTAGAATCAGTACGTAACAAGCACTTACTTGACAATTAATGGTACACTGACTGTAGGTGAATGCAAGGGTGAAAGCATTTATTGTGTAATGGGACATTTGTCTGATGTGATTATGAATGGAGCGCACGTCTACAGTGAGATAACATCATTGTGTTGTGTCACAGCACTGTCTGAGTGAGTTTGCCCCTCTCCATCTGGTGTGGGCTGCAGCATATTCATGGAGCTCCTTTAAGAACATCAGAGTGTCTGCCAGTCTGAGCCCTGCAATTATATGTGCTTTCTCTCTCGCTCTCTCTCTCTCCCTCTCTCCCGCTCACTCTCTCTCTGCTTCTCGAATTTTCCATGCGCACATCTCTCCTCTCCCTCTCCTCAGGTCCTCTCCTTGTGAAGCAATGCTAATTGCTCTGATGAGGGTGCTTCGTATTGATTCCTATGATTGATTTCTGCACCTGCTGCTGGATACTTTAAAGGTTATTTTAGCATAGTTTCCTCATTCGCCAAGTGAGAAGAGGAATTCAGCAAAAACCTGCAACAATCATACTCTGACCTCAATGCAAATTTGATGTTAAAGGGATAGTTCACCCACAAAGAAAAATTATGTCAGTGTTCATTGACTCTCATGTCATTCCAAACCTGTATGACTTTCTTCTTACTTTTTAAACCAATATAATGCAAGCACTGTTGAACTCCAAAATGACAGAAGCAAATGCAAAAGCTCTGTGTGAGACGAACTGAATTTTGATTTGTTAATATTCACTAAAGGTCTTGACAACTGCTGTAGCTAGTCAAGTAATGTCTGTTTAGTAAACAAATCAGTCTTTTGAATCGGATCAGTTCAATAAACCAGTTGATTCAGTTCACAAGCCGAAGATTTGTTTGTGAATCAGACTGATTTAGTTCTCCAGTTGAACTCACTGACTGTGATTAACAGTATCCAGAAAATATCAGTATCACCAGTAAAGTGTAATCTGTACATGTCAAAGTTATCAAATTATTTTTGAGTCTTATAGATTACTTTGATTCTTTTGCATTACTTTTGTCATTCTTTCATGGTACTTCGGCATCCTTTTTGAAGCTTGCAAAACTACTCTGCAAATTCTTTTGTAATCTGGTTTTGAGGTGCCAATCCTTTCTAAAAGATTACATCACTCAAACAAGGTTTTGAAACACAATCTAAACTTCACACATTCAGTGGCCTTAAACAAATAGCAGTTCACTGCTGTCAACCATAAAACTTGTCATGGTGTGTGTGCTGATGCAGATGCACTGGATCACATTGGCCTCATTTACAGCGCCAGCACAGAAATTGCAATCGGTCTCAGACTTCAGTGCTACAGCTGTACTCTCCAGCAGCATATCAAAACAATCAATTACCCTTGCACGGTAACGCTCAAGGACTCTGCATAATTCTGCACAAGCACTCTGAGTAGTTCAGTTTTGAACTGTTGTTCTAACCCTGCTGTTTTCACATGCATTATATGTGTGAATGGATAGAAAAATACAGCTCAGAGGAATCCACTGAAACTGAATGGATGTAAATTAAGATATGTTTGAGAGAGGACGGAGGCAAACGAGCAGGCAGGCAATAGGAAGTCCATTGAAGGATGTGATGTGTAACCTAATTCCTTACTGTACAGATTGCCACACAGCAAACCGAGAAATGACTCCAAGCATTGATCTTCTGTCGGGTACATTGATGTAAAGCTGGCTTAAGGAGATGAGTGTTTTTCTGCTTTGTAACTCCAGTTTATTAGGAAGATCAGATGTGTAATTAATATGCCTATATTGGAGTGGGTGTGTGTGAGAGGAGGGGCGCTGGACGAGTCAGGGCTGGGGGTGTGTGATGGGGCACACCTGATGTAAATGGAGCATCATCACCGCCGCTGTTAAAAGCCCAACGCGCCTCTCCTCGAGAGACCGGTCTCTTCCCCGTGCATGCACACTGGTGGTCTCGTGGGTCCAGGAAGGGTGCGTTGAGGGACTCCCGCGCCACCAGAGACGTGAGCTGCCGGACCGGCGGTCCGGACGAGAACCGCACCCGTTTACACGGCCGACGGGCCAGGATGCCGGGCCGTCCATCCCCTGCAAGCGCCGCGGCCAACGAGCAGGATGCTCCACGTTTATCCCCTGTTTTGTTTTATTTTTATTTTCAGGCCTCTCGGAGGCCTGACGCCACGCCCCCTGTGTCTGTCGTTGGCTCCTCCCGTTACTATATATATGTAGATTTTGATAAACTGGAAATGATTTTCCAATGTTACAGATCGGGAAAAAAAGAAAAATAAATTCCACATAATGCAAAACTACCTCGGCAAAGGACTTTAACACTCACATATACTACCTATATACAAAGTAACAGTCAGTGGTTTTGTCATTTTATAGCAATTAATCATTTTCTAGTGCCCAAAGGCTGATCATAGTTCAGAAACGAACACTATGCAGGTATTTGCTTTTCCCTGAGAAAATATTCCATGATCGTGAAAGAAACAGGCATTCCCGAAACCCCAAGCTGTATATTAGCCTCTGTGTCTGATCATGGATGCTTGTGATGGTAAACATATCTGACATATAATTGGCTGAGATTTAAGTATATATTATGATATTTTGTCAGACAAAAACTAAAAAGATAGTTATGTATAATGAAAGATCTGTTTAAGCATTCCTTATAGGCGGCAGAAAAACTACAGTCCTTCATTCATGTGTGCATTTTTTAAATAAACTTTTATGATTGGAGGGTTATTGTATTTTTTACTTAGTGTTTTTTTTCTCTTATAATTTCATTGTATTTTTAATTTAGTTTTTGTCTTCACTCTGTCATTTTTGTTATATAAAGATCTAGTTTTATTGATTGATTGATTTTAGTTTGTTAAGTTTTACTTTTTTTTAGGGTTGTCAAAGTTAATGTGCTAAATGGTTTCATTTAAAATATGTATGTTGTGTTGAATTTTTCAGTGTTATTCCTGTTTAATGTCATGTTCATGTTTAATGCAGGTGGGTGGTTGAAGATTTTATACAATGCACCAAAAATGGAAACAAAAATTGTTTGCAACCATTTTTAATTAGTTTAGTTATTGTAAAATCTAAAAAATATTTTAGTTCAGTTTCTTTTTCACACTTTTAAGTTAGTTGTTATTTTTAATTTCATAATTAGTTTAAATGCTGCATGTACTAAGCCGTGTTAATATATTCCATCAGACATAGCGTGAATTCATCAGTTCCTATCAGCAAAAGGTGTGAAATCAAAACCTCAGTGAAATCTCAAGGGTATTTTATGCATCTTCACATTTTTAATTGGCCACCATATAAAATAAGCTCTGTGATGGTACATTGGCAATGGACCCATCCTTCACCTGTAAATCTTTTATTGCTGTCATCTTGTTTTATGGAAAACTCTATTGATTTTCCCAGATCACCAGGACAGGAAGCCAGAGACACATTGCTATGTTGATCTCCTGAATTATAAATGTGTGCTGCACATTTTCTTGCCATGATGTCTGTGTATATCTCTTTGTTGGAGAAATACTCTTTCAGTAGGGAGAAACAAGGCAATCAAATAGCTGATGATTATTCAAGCTTTGTTTTTATTCCCTGGATTATTTTCTGCTCACTTACATAATTATGTGGCTTTCTCTCACTTAGTTGTGCTCTGGAGAGGTGCAAATTGCTGGCAGGCATGATTCATCATTTGGGCTGCATTGCTTTACTCACTTAATTTAATGAAGCTCGCGCTACATGCCTTCCTGCCTCAGTGCTTATGGGGCCCATGTGAACTTTCTTTTAGCTTTTCTGACCTAATCAGATGCTTTTCTCTAATTAAAAGCTCATTTTGGTGAGTTTGGTTTCTGGGAAATGGAGTTGTCGAATTTTAGATCTGTTTCTAAAAGTTAATGCTTTGTTGTATCTCAACTGATGTTCATGGTAGATGTTATGGTTCAGAACCAACATGTTGGTTATTAACAATATGTAGAAACCCAGAGGAACATTTTATTGCTCAGTAATTGCTATTAACTGTCTCCAGGGTTTCTTCTTGGGAATAAAAACAGAAATGAGGAAATTGTTTACATGTGGTAAGCTGTAAAATTGATGTAGATAGCATCTATCAAGCTTTGGTAACTTGGCAAATCTAAATCTGAGCACCGCTTGAGACCTCTTTGAAATCTCTTCTAAAATGACTGGGTGATGTCCTGGTCAAGACAATCTTCTGAACTCCAAACTGAATGTCAGAATGGGAAAGAAAGGTGATTTAAGCAATTTTGAGCATGGCATGGTTGTTGGTGCCAGACGGGCCGGTCTGAGTATTTCACAATCTGCTCAGTTACAGGAATTTTCACGCACAACCATTTCTAGGGTTTACAAAGAATGGTGTGAAAAGGGAAAAACATCCAGTATGCGACAGTCCTGTGGGCGAAAATGCCTTGTTGATGCTAGAGGTCAGAGGAGAATGGGCTGACTGATTCAAGCTGATAGAAGAGCAACTTTGACTGAAATAACCACTCGTTACAACCGAGGTATGCAGCAAAGCATTTGTGAAGCCACAACACGCACAACCTTGAGGCGGATGGGCAACAACAGCAGAAGACCCCACCGGGTACCACTCATCTCCACTACAAATAGGAAAAAAGAGGCTACAATTTGCACGAGCTCACCAAAATTGGACAATTGAAGACTGGAAAAATGTTGCCTGATCTGATGAGTCTTGAGTCGGAATTTGGCGTAAACAGAATGAGAACATGGATCCATCATGCCTTGTTACCACTGTGCAGGCTGGTGGTGGTGGTGTAATGGTGTGGGGGATGTTTTCTTGGCACACTTTAGGCCCCTTAGTGCCAATTGGGCATCGTTTAAATGCCACGGCCTACCTGAGCATTGTTTCTGACCATGTCCATCCCTTTATGACCACCATGTACCCATCCTCTGATGGCTACTTCCAGCAGGATAATGCACCATGTCACAAAGCTCGAATCATTTCAAATTGGTTTCTTGAACATGACAATGAGTTTACTGTACTAAAATGGCCCCCACAGTCACCAGATCTCAACCCAATAGAGCATCTTTGGGATGTGGTGGAACGGGAGCTTTGTGCCCTGGATGTGCATCCCACAAATCTCCATCAACTGCAAGATGCTATCCTATCAATATGGGCCAACATTTCTAAAGAATGCTTTCAGCACCTTGTTGAATCAATGCCACTTAGAATTAAGGCAGTTCTGAAGGTGAAAGGGGGTCAAACACAGTATTAGTATGGCGTTCATAATAATCCTTTAGGTGAGTGTACACACACACAACATAAGTCAATGGTAAATCTGTTTGGTTACCAACATTCTTCACTCTTAAAAATAAATGTTCTTTATTGGCATTGATGGTTCCATGAAGAACATTTAGCATCCATGGAACCTATACATTGCACAAAAGATTCTTTAGATTATCAAAATGCTTTTCACACTAAGGAAACAATGCTTTTTTAAAGATCTGTTTATTGAAAGGTTCTTTGGGGAACCCTTAATGGTTCTTCCAAGGCATCACTGTGAAAACCTCTTTTTGGAACCTTTAGTTTTAAGTTTTTAAATGTTTTTATTTTATGTTCCACAGAAGAAGGTAAGGTTATAGGGGGAACTTTCCAATTAAACAAAAGCCTTCTATTCATTTAATCTCATTGCTGTTTTAGAAAAACAATTGAAATACTGTATTTATAAGACCTTGTTTGGGATTTGGGAATCGTCTTTCGTAATCAGGTCATTCAATAGAAAATTAGGGCATTGCATATAGCACCAATAATAAGAACGATTAACAGACATGAGATCAGATCCGAGATGATAAAACTGCCATGTGCTGTCATCAAGAAGGCCATGAGGGTCTACATGTCACATGCGTGGTTTTGCGTGGTGATGCTGGGAGGCTCATAGACATGCATTATTTTCTGGCTCAGACTTCAGTGAGCTCATCCTACATTGTGTGGCTGAAGGGAATCATCACATGTAGATGTCCATGATGTCCCTGGCCATTCATAACCAAGGCTGTCATAATTTTTCTCCCAAATGTCAATGCATCATCTCTCAAACTTTCTCTGACTTTCTCGTAAAACACTTCTCACTGTATATTTGTAACTCTCTTAATCACTTGTTCAGTGCATGTGAAGTCTATGAGAAATTACTATTGCGCTATTCTGCAATCTTCAAGTGAACATCTGCTACTGAGGAATGAATGCAATGACTAGCTTGAATTCTAAATGACCACCCTTACCATTTACACTCAAGGTTCAAAGTTTAGAATATCTACCACTAGACATCTTAAGGTTCAGGAACTCTCTTCTTTGCTTTGATGTGTAGTTGGGAGGGTCGGAGCTGTTTTGACATTCCATGTGGAATCTATATTAAAACCAATCAAGATTATAAAGTCTTCTCTCCTGCTGACGGCCTTTATGAGCCTCTATAAGAGGAATGAAGTGTTTAGAAAGGTGTCTGCTGTCTGTGTGAGAAGCTTGCGTGGAGCAGTATTTCATTCGTAGGGTGCTATTAACTGTGCAGCATCTCACACTTCTGTGCTGTAAAGCTAGAAGAGACTGGGCTTAGGAAAACATTCTCAGACACCCATGGTGTCAGCCCTCACACCCTACTGTTTACATTCCTCTTTCACACAGCATGGGAAATCACCCTGTGTGTCTGACACCAAATCAGTATTACAGTCTGCTCAAAGAGACCAGTGATTTAAAACATAATTGCACTGTATTTTCTTTCAGACATTATCCAAGAGTCTCTTAATTTTCTCTTTTGTTCTCCTCTTTCGGGTCTACTGGTGGCATTGTGATCCCCAGGGCATATGTTCAATATTTTAGAATGAATTAATAGTTACATGAAAACACACACACGCACACACACACACAAATATATATATATTATTTTATTAACTTTTATTGGTGTAACTTAGTGTGTTTAGGTTGATTCAGTGATGGTAAATAATATTTTTTGTTTTGGATAAAATCAATTTATTTAATTATTACTATTTGGAACACATATTTTAAATTAACATTTTCTATATAATAATTTATAACATTATTTTGATTTAAATTATATAAATGATATATGCAAGGCAATATTAATGTTTCTTGTTTTCTTTTACAATGCTACACAAATAATGCTACTTATATAATAATACAAAAATGTTGTTCGTTTGAAATTTCTATTCATCAAAGAATCCTGAAAGAAATTGAAGACTAAACAATTATTTCAAAATTTGAATAATATTTCACAATATTCCTTTTTTTATTTCATTTTTTATCAAATAAAAGCAGTCCTGGTGAGCATAATATTCAAAAACATAGAAAAATCTTACAGCCAAACTTTTGAATGGTAGTGTAAATATTAAATAATATGAGCTATGACCCAAGAATATTTAACTATAAACTTTAATCTAATAAAATTATTTAATATTTTTTAAAGAATTAGAGCAGTATAATACTGAATCTATTCATCAATCATACCAAAGTTAGTTACATACCACATGACTCATAGTTCTGCTTTTGCTTTGCTGCGAAAATCTTACATCCGGATCATAAACATATATGGAAAGAAAGCAGGGTGGGGGAGGGAGGTGTGACCCACCACGGTGACTGAGTATAAATATGGATCTGCCTCTGGATGACTCATCATATCCTTGTTGTGATGATAAGTTTGGAGGTTTCCCATGGCAACAAGCACAGTTCCAACATGGGACCCATCTAACTGCGTAGATAGATTGATCACAAGTAATCTCTAATTACATAAATTATTTTTAGTGCATTTTCACACCCTGTTAACATTGCTTGAATGGTAAGAATGGTAAACAAACCCTAAACAGATCTTAGAACAAGTAAAAGTATAGTTATCAGAGCATGTCAAACCATCCATCTATGATAACGCAGTGTTTAATGGTTACATAAAGTCTTTTTTTCAGTATAAACACTGTTCAGTGCACACGCTAATTAAACTGTCTCTTTTTGGCAGAGAGATCACAAAGCCTCTCAGATGTGAATAACAGAGAGTGCTGATGCACCTGGTGCCTGGACATTCCAGCACATCGGCTTTTCCCCTGGATGGAATCAAATGTGTTCTGGAAAGTAAGTAGCAACATGAACATCACCCCAGGAAACAGATGTGAGGCGGAGAGAAAGAAAAGACAGAAAAAAGAGAAAAGAGGAGGGTTGGGGCAGCTGCCTGAGGAGACAATGTGTGACTGGAAATACAATGAGAACATCTTACTCTCTTTCTTTCTATCTTTCTCACTGGGAAGCCCCTCTGTCTGCTTTTGCAGACTGTACCCTGATTAATCACTGTTTACACAAAGTAAATTTCACAAACAATAAAAAAAAGAAGAAAAAAGGCAAGTGACAAACTGAATTAAACGTGCAATTTTGAAGTAGAAAACTGAAATAGTAGTTTGTTGTAAAACATACTCTGTGTGTGACCTGTGTGTGAAGGCTCCCATGGTCTCATGGAATAGAAAAGCATCCACTTGGTGCACACTTCAGAATTTCAACAGATGCAGCACTTCATCTTTGTATTGTTTGCCTGGAGACTCAGTATTCGGGCATGCATACATACTGGTAGTATGCATACTCAGATACAAGGCTTGTTTTTTAGACCTCCAAAATTGCATATTTGTGACCCTGGACCACAAAGAAAGTCTTAAGTCGCTGGTGTATATTTGTAGCAATAGCCAAAAAAACATTGTATGGGTCAAAATTAAAATTTTTTCTTATATGCCAAAAATCATTAGGATAATAAGTAAAGATCATGTTCCATGAAGATATTTTGTAAATGTCCTACCATAAATATATCAAAACTTAATTAGTAATATGCATTGTTAAGAATTCATTTGAAAAAATTCAAAGGCGATTTTCTCAGTATTTAGATTTTTTTGCACCCTCAGATTACAGATTTTCAAATAGTTGTATCTTGGCCAAATATTGTCTGATCCTAATAAACCACATATCAATTGAGATCTTATTTATTCAGCTTTCGTATGATATATAAATCCCAAATTCGAAAAATTGACGCTTAAGACTGGTTTTGTCTGGTTTTGTTCTGGTTTTGGTCACATTTTAAATTAGAAGTGGAGGCCCAGTGGCCTGTAGAGTTTAGCTTCAACCAGCTTCAACACACTTTTTAGGAAGTTTCAAGTGAGTCTGAAGATATTGATTAGCTAGTTCAGGTGTGTTTAATTAAGGCTGGAGCTTAAACCCTGTGCTAAAGTACTGGGCAATTTTATTATAAATAAATTTCAATATATATACACATACAAACATACAAACATAGACATACAAATCATATATAAAGATGAATATATATATGATTTGTATGTGTATGTTTGTATTTTTGTATGTATGTATATACAAACCCGATCCAAAAAAGTTGGGACACTGTACAAATTGTGAGTAAAAATGCAATGAAATAATTTACAAATCTCATAAACTTATATTTAATTCACAATAGAGTATAGATAACATATCAAATGTTGAAAGTGAGACATTTTGAAATGTCATGCCAAATATTGGCTCATTTTGGATTTCATGTGAGCTACACATTCCAAAGAAGTTGGGACAGGTAGCAATAAGAGGCCAGAAAAGTTAAATGTACATATATGGAACAGCTGGAGGACCAATTTGCAACTTATTAGGTCAATTGGCAACATGATTGGGTATAAAAGATCCTCTCAGACTGGCACTGTCTCTCAGAGGTCAAGATGGGCAGAGGATCACCAATTCCCCCAATGCTGCGGCGAAAAATAGTGGAGCAATATCAGAAAGGAGTTTCTCAGAGAAAAATTGCAAAGAGTTTGAAGTTATCATCATCTACAGTGCATAATATCATCCAAAGAATCAGAGAATCTGGAACAACCTTTGTGCGTAAGGGTCAAGGCCGGAAAACCATACGGGATGCCTGTGATCTTCGGTATCAGGCATCGGATACAGTATCGGGCATCCAGTATTCCCATTCAGGAATACTTCAGAAAACATTGTCGGTGAACACAATCCAGCGTGCCATTCGTCGTTGCCGGCAAAAACTCTATAGGTAAAAAACTAAGCCATATCTAAAAATCTCTCTGTGCCAAGGGTCAATTAATATGGACTGTGGCAAAGTGGAAAACTGTTCTGTGGTCAGACGAATCAAAATTTGAAGTTCTTTTTGGAAAACTGGGACGCCATGTCATCCGGACTAAAGAGGACAAGGACAACACAAGTTGTTATCAGCGCTCAGTTCAGAAGCCTGCATCTCTTATGGTATGGAGTTGCATGAGTGCGTGTGGCATGGGCAGATTACACATCTGGAAAGGCACCATCAATGCTGAAAGGTATATCCAAGTTCTAGAACAACATATATCGTCTCTTTGAGGGAAGACCTTGCATTTTCCAACCTGACAATGCCAGACCACATACTGCATCAATTACAACACCATGGCTGCGTATGGAGGATCCGGGTACTGAAATGGCTAGTCTGCAGTACAGATCTTTCACCCATAGAAAACATTTGGCGCATCATAAAGAGGAAGATGTGACAAAGAAGACCTAAGACAGTTGAGCATCTAGAAGCCTGTAATAGACAAGAATGGGACAACATTCATATTCCAAAACTTGAGCAACTTGTCTCCTCAGTCCCCAGATGTTTGCAGACTGTTATAAAAAGAAGAGGGGATGTTTGGGGATCTATGCAATTATAATAATCCGCAATCCATGAAGTATCATTGCCACCCTGTCTTTTTGTAGCTCATGATAACTTCAAACACAGATTCGGTGTGCACATAGACTGAGGCATGAATTATTACATGTCATGTGTCTCAGGCAGTGTATTGAATCTGTATTTTTAACAGATAGGATCATCTTTTATCAGAGTGGAAACCTAAGAAGGAACCGTGTCCTCAACAGAAATGCAGCTTGTTTTAGACAGCAGCATTTTTGGCTGGGATTGGCTGGCTTGGAGATACTCTCTTGAGGGAGTTCGGACTCATTTGAGTCCTTGTCATCAGCAGAGCACTCATGAAATCCTTGAATGAATAAAATCTCAGCTCACATATTACAGCACATACCCTGCATTTAATGTACCAGACGAGAAGGCACACCGTTCTTTGTAGATTTGACAAAAGACAGTTATTTATATTTCTAAAGGTGCAGTGTGTCTTTTACAGACTTGAACAATAAGTCATGATGCTAAATGCAGAGAGAGTCCAGACGTATCAGTCAAAATTTATAAAAAGTAATAACACAGATAAGATGAATTCTTGCTGTATCTTTCCTCCCATAAAACATTCCCTCTCAAGGCAAGCCGCCAATTTTTATGTTTTTACAACATACAGACATCAGGGAGTTTTGCTTGTCATTCCCATAAAAACTAATTTTATCTGTTGGCTGACTTAAAGAGCTCTTGTATTTCAAAGCTAATCCCCTGAAGTCATATCTCTCACCACACATCGCCTGAGAACTTGGGAAATAACCTAAAAACACAATAAGAGCCTCCTTGTTGTTCAGTCAGCCCTTAGTAGCTCTCGACCTCAGAGCCTCTTAATGGTGCGGTAATCGACTCAAAAAGGTCACGCACATGGACATCAGCACTACCACCTGCCTCCTACTGTAATGAACCAACACCACAAGAGTTACTGTGTAGGCATAGACAGTCTCACACACTGACATTAACTCAACCTACTGGGTCTAGACAGCAAATGAACAAAACTTCAGGCCTTAAAATGAGGCTTTCTTACAAGAAACTGCATTTTGGCCAAATTCAAAAGCAGCATCACAGCGTCACATAGTATACTTTATTAATTAGGCAGTTCCAGAATGCATTGTGTCATGCTTGTTGAAAGAATCCATCCTAAATGGCAGAGAAGTAAAGAGAAACAATGACTATAACATACTTTAGTATATTATATGTTCACTGTGAATTAGGCAATCCCAGAATGCATTGTGACATGCTTAGTGAATAAAAAGGTACTAAATGAGTCACAAAAATATAAATATATTTTATTCACAAAAACATTCTTCTGAAAACATTCTGCCCAGTATTTGATATGTATTTTTGAGTTTTTCAGTGCTGTGTTGTTAGCTTAGTGAAAGTGAAAGTGACGTGACATTCAGCCAAGTATGGTGACCCATACTCAGAATTCGTGCTCTGCATTTAACCCATCCGAAGTACACACACACAGAGCAGTGAAAACACACACACACTGTGAACACACACCCAGAGCAGTTGGCAGCCATTTATGCTGCGGCGCCCGGGGAGCAGTTGGGGGTTTGGTGCCTTGCTCAAGGGCACCTCAGTCGTGGTATTGAGGGTGGAGAGAGCACTGTACATGCACTCCCCCCACCTACAACTCCTGCCGGCCCGAGACTCGAACTTACAACCTTTCAATTGCGAGTCCGACTCTCTAACCATTAGGCCATGCTACCACCTGACTCTATAAAAAAAATCAGATTTATTATAAGATCAGGAGACACACCACACACACACAGCTCAAGTCAGGGTGTAGTAACACCCCTCGGCAACTGTGGTGACAGAGCAGTCAGTAGATGGACATTTCCACTATGTGGGACTGAGGGGTTGTTTCAGTATTAGTTTACTGTGGGCATATATTTGTAATATAAATAACCCCTAGGGTTAGATTTTGTGATTCTTATCAGCTTGATAAACTTACGCACTCTCATGCAAGCACACGCAAACAAACCCATACAGACATTTATACCTCCCACCATATTGTGGGAGTGGAAATAATGAGGTGGAAATATACACATGCAAAACCCATGAAACATGTTTTTAGCACACTGTGTTTAATTTAGTTTGGGTTATGACAGCATTCTCTAACACAAAAGCAGTAGTGTTTTAAAAAGTAGCATCACTAACCACAGAAAACATCTCGACATTATCATGCTTTATTCATAAGCAGTCTGGGACAGCAGAAAGTACAATAAATTCCCCAGCAGATTTCTTGTTCTCTTTTGTTGTTGTTGTTGTTGTTGTTGTTTTAAGTCATACTTTCTCTACTCTAGAAAAACGGGCAGCAGATAGTTGAGAGATGTATGGTTTATGACTGTGAAGAACAGGGGAGTTTTTGAAGAGATGCACGGGGGTGCCCCAGCCGGGAACGGCAAGAGAATTGTATTGCATTCCACTCTTCTGAAATACTTCTTATTTATTTATTTATTTATTTATTTATTTACCTTATAATAAAGTATTAAGCAAGGTAAATTAATATACATACACATATGTATACACACACACACACACACATTTGTTTTTGTGAAAAGTGGGGACATCCCATAGGCGTAATGGTTTTTATACTGTACAAACTGTAAATTCCATGGCCCTACACCAACCCTACACCTAACCCTAAACCTCACAGGAAACTTTGTGCATTTTTACTTTCTCAAAAAAACTTATAAGCGTTTTGAAAAATGGGGACATGGGTAAAGTCCTCATGAGTCACCCTCTCCTTGTAATACCTGTGGCATACCCATGCCATTATACAGAGTTGTGTCCTGATATGTCACAAAAACAAGAGCACACACACACACACACACACACACACACACACACACACACACACACACACACACACACACACACACACACACACATACATATAACTTATATGTAACTTGTTTTATTCATTCATTTACCTTGCTATAATGTATTAATACATTTTTAAAGACATTTTAAGCACAAGACCAACTATATATATATATATATATATATATATATATATATATAGTATCACATGAGTTTTTATCTTTAAGTTTACTGTAGTCTTCACATTCTATAAATTCACATTCTTCTTCATCAACTTTTTTTCTATTATTATTATTATTATTGTTGTTAGGAAAGGCCCCTTTTTGGTTTTCCTCTGACTGAGTAAAACACTTTTGCACCACCCACAGTTTCACCTCCTTGTCTTACTGTTTCAGCTCCAGTGTGAAGCGCGTGATACTCTCGTCTCCCTCGATTACATTGTCGTCAGTGCTGCACACCTTCAAAACTGAAACCTCCCGCTGTTCTGAATGTCACCTCTGAAAAACCCTGTCTACGGATCAAGCATAAACACCCACATATTTCTGTGAAAGTAGGTTCAGAACTGAAAAACTCAGCATTGACTGACAGTGTATAGCTAATAACAGTAACATGTCTCATTTTGAACTGAGCCAACGGCCTTAAGCATGAGGAGCTGAGATGATTTTGAGATGAAACCTCTCGAAGGGGTTGAATTGATTTGAATTGAATTGAGTTCAAATTGATATCTTAGACTTGAATAAGATATGGCATTATTAAACAGATTATGATTTGTTTGTGAGATGCCAAAGAGGTCAGAAGGTTGAGTCTGGTCTGTTAGGATAAAATATACTATATTTATATGTATACATCATATATATGGCTTCTCTGAATTGATTTTAATGGTTTTTTTTATGCTAGTTTTACAGAAATAACTACTTTTTGGTTTTACTTATTTAACTGTTTTTGTCCGACAATTTTTCTTCTGATTATAAAAATGTTTGTTATTATTTACAAAAAATCAATATGATTATTCTGGCTTTGGGTCACCTAAAAAGATATGCTTTTTACAGATTAAAAATAAAATAAAAAAAATCTACTTTAACTTTAAGTAAGTAACAGAAGTAAATCTCTTTGTCTAAACATGTAGGAGATCCATAAATCCACTGATGTTTTTATACTTTGACTTCAAGCCTTTGGCTTTAGTGCTGCTGTGAGGTGCATCTGGGATCCAGGCTGCCATAATAATCAGGAGGGAATGTTGTGGGAATTCCCCCTATCTGCTACTTTGGAACGTCTTATTGGTCTAGCATAATATTTGGTCCTGTAAAAAGAGAATGCTCAAAGAAAGAGAGAATGAGAATATAAAAGTTTTAAGTTAAAGGACAGATTTTGTACTTTAGTTGGATATTTTTTAATAGTACACGGACAAGGCAAAAACATTAATAAAACTAAAATAAAAAATTGTTTACCTACATGTTAATTCAAGTTGTATTTCCATTTGCATCACAATGATACATTTCCAGTCCAGATGGTGAATGAGCAGGGAGAGCGGGTCATACTGACAACAAGTTGTTAATAATTCACAGTTTAAGTAAAGATCAGCCATCCATGTGTCATGTTACATGTGAATATTAATGGATGGACTTTGTCAGCTATCTGCATATGAGAAATCAGTTTTCCCTCAGCAACTGAGCTGAATGTTGAGTCAAGGAAAAATAATTAAATAAACAGAAAGGGTCATACACCAATATAGATCACCATAAAATACTTTCCCCATCTAAATATATTTATACTCTCCAAGTACATTTTGCATTTACCAGAAAAAAAAAAGTATTGCCCCTTGAGGTATATTTTAATACACTTAGGCATTTGAAGGTGTAAACGGAATATATTTTCAATTTGAAATATACATTTCCTTAAGCTGTGCTTTTTACAATAAACATTTTGCTTATTTTACAAAGTTTACAGTTTACAATGTCAGATGAAAACTTGGGCAGCAACAAACAACAAGTAATAAGAGATGTCCACATCCTTGGCTGCTGTAGAGACATCATGCCTACAATATTGATCCTGTTAGTTAATGTTTTTGTCAAATGGGCCCGCTGCTGACACATCAGATCTTGTCGAAGTCGAAGCAGAGATTTGCAGTCAGACAAATTTTAAGGTGAACATATTGAGAAAAACTGCGAAAAAAGTGTTAAAAGTCAAAGAACTATCTGATTTACCACAGTGTGAGTTTCATCACATGTGCAATAAAGAACAATCAGACTGAAAAGGAAGTTGCCATTCCACCCCTAACCAGTTTCACATGAATTAGTTCACACTTTGCTGTAAATGTTTCTGGTTTAATGGCAGACCCCTTTCACAAACTAATACATCCTCATTTTTTGTTTTTTTTTTGAGGCGAACTAGGGGGCCTTCCCTGAAAAGTCTTCTGCACACAAAACTCTGCTTATCTGACCCTGCATTGGGCCTGTGCCGGTGTCTAGAAGAAGTCCACAACAGTCTCCCATCACCCGCCACCCACCACACAATCCCTGCTTTTGTCAGGAAACACTGAACAAGCCAGCGGACAAGGCCTTGTTTGGTCTTCAGAGTGTTTCCATGTAGTGGGACAGAGGAAGTTACAAATTAAAACCAGTCGCTAAACATCAGCAATTGCTCTTTCAATAGGACCACTTTGTGTAGATTACCATGAGGTTTGCCTTAAAGACACCGATAAATCCTAAATGGAGTTTTGTGGGATTGAAGTCATATCTGTTTGTGCTAAAGTCATCTATACCAGTGGTTCAGGCCTAATGTAAATTAGTTATATTAAAGGCAGGGTAGGTAACAAAATGTATAAAAAACTTTTTTTCCAAATTTGTTTAAACTTTATTTATATATCAATACATAATTAAAATGTAAGTACTCTGAAAAAGAAAGTATAAAAATCGAGTGTCTGTAGACCTCTCACGACTGTTTTAAAGACAGCTCATTATTTCCATTCACTCCACCCCCTCCCTTCTGGGCTCCTTCCAAAGCCTCTACTACGGCTCGCTAAGTAATGTTATGTTAGCTATATTACGCAGCTACGTGTGCTAATGACACATGCTTCATGAAAAAAATATGTATGATCAAAATACAAAAAGAAAGATTTACCTGTCCAGCAGAAATAAAGCCATCAAGGAGTCACTTTCCAGCCCCTTGAGTTCTCTCAGTTCTCGGCATCGCTGGAAAGCCACGCCGATATAAACTCGCGTTTTATTTCTTTGTTTATCCAAAGACTTTTTGTTCATTGCCTTTTCTTGTACTGTTACTGTCTTCCTTTTTTTGCCTGGTTTGCCTTCACTAACTGCATAGGCCGGTACTGTGAATTTTGCTTGCTGTTTTTCTGCCATTGTTTTGGTATTCCTAGGATCCGTGCCTCTTGAATTCCTCAAATCAAACGTGCGCGCGCAAGTGGGCAGGTCATGTGTGGCAAAAGGGTGGTTGCCATGGTTGCGAGAGAGTGACAGTCGCCTAAGCCAATCCTATGTTTCGTCCCGAAATGGAAATAATGAGCTGTGTTTAATACAGATTAAACGGTCTAGAGTCACTCGATTTTTATACTCTTTTTATCAGAGTACTTACATTTTAATTATGCATTGATATATATAGAAAGTTTTAACAAATTTGGAAGAAAGTTGTTTATACATGTATTACCTACCCTGCCTTTAACATAATCTTAAAAAAAAAACCCACTTATCTATATGCTCAGAAAATCTGACAAAATTAATCTTAATGAGATACTGGCACTTTTTTATCTTATAAGAAAACAGACCAAATATATTGATGACTCATCCTGCACTACACAGATTTGGTCCAATCGAATGCTCTCTAGTAAGAGAATGACCCGCCCCCTGACACAACCTTCAACAGTAAGAAGCAAATCATAGTTGAAAGGATAGTTAATGCAAAAAAATAGTCAAAATAACACTGGAACCCATCGACTTCATTGTATGGACAAAAACAGAAGCACAAATATTAGACTAAAAATTTTTTTTTTTGACGTAACCAAAAATAAGGGATGAGCACTTAATTCATGTGTTTGTATAAGGGACTCCGTTTATTTACACTGAAGCATATATAGGTGAAATGACCTGGCCAGCAGTGTAACAGTTTGTGTAACTCAGCAGTGACTCTCAGCTCAGCTGGAGGGAGGAAGGGTTCTGTGAGTCTGTAAGGAAATTGAGGAAGCTGTCAAAAAGAAGTGCAACTCCATTTTGTTGTGGTTTCCTGAATGTGAATCACTGGTTCGACTGCCTCTGGAAATACTGGCGAGTGGGTGACAGCGCAATTGCTCAGTCAGAGTGAGAAACGCACCCCAACTTTTTACCGTTTTACTGTTTACTCACGCAGGCTTACTCAAAACATCAAACCACTGCAATGTCAGGTTATAAGAGCTGTGGGATATTTATGAGACAAAGTCGGTATGTTTAGGTTAAAATGCAGGTGTTTCATTTCTTTTCTTTTGCCATGGTTTACAAGTTAGCAAAGAGCTAGCAAAAAAAAAAAAAAAAACTTTTTGAAGAATGTCTCTTAGGCTCACCAGGGTTGCATTTAGTTGATCAAAAATAGAGTAAAAACTGTAACATTTTATATATATATATATATATATATATATATATATATATATATATATATATAATATTATTACAAATTAAAATAGCTTTTTGATTTTAATATATTTTATTTATTTATTTTTATTCTTGTGATGGCAAAGCTGATTTTTCATCATTATTACTCCAATCAGTGCCACATGATCCTTAAGAAATCGTTCTAGTATGGGTCTGCGTTGGTGCTCAAGAAACATTTTTCATTAATATCAATGTTGAAAATAGTATTTTTCTGGATTATTTGATAAATAGAAAGTTCAAAGGCGCAACTATTTGAAATGGATTTCTTTTTAATAATGTAAAGGTCTTTACTGTCACTGTTGATCAATTTAATGCTTAAATAAAAGTATTGATTTCTTTAAAAAAAGAAACATACTAAACCCTGTCTCTTCATCATGTCATCTGCGTGCCTCACTAAGCACACCCACATGTTCTGTTTATGAAACATTGTACATTTATTTGTGATTCAGAAAAGATGTTAATCTGACACCATGATTAAAGTCAATGAAATATGCATCAGTGTAGGTCTCAATGAATAATGCAGAGAAACAGAATGCTTTGATATGATAACAGTTCAAAATATTGGTTCGAGTCTGAACATGCATCTTTTTTTAAACAATGGATTAAATATCCTTAAAAGGCAGTACCATCTTATATTTCATAGTGGAGATCAGAATCTGTTTAGCTGTTTTGAATTGACACATCTATCTACTTAAAAATCTCCCTCAAAAATTTTTCTGACTTGTAGATGGGTGTTACCTCTATCAGAAATGATCAATACTTCAGTAGATCTCTACTGTGGCTTTTACTTTTTGGGATTGTTCATTTGAGAATGAAAATTCTGTTGTTCATGTCATTCCAAATGTACATGATGATTTTTATTTTAATGAGATATTTTCACAAACTGACAGTTTAAAGTGACTATTAAGTTAAAAAAAAATGCTCAAAATGACATTTCTTTTTTCAGGTGAATGGTTTACAATCGCAAAGAATCATTTGTTTTAGTTGGTTCTGACTTTTGTGTCCTGACAAGAAAAGATTCTGGCTGATCCAGTGCTCCTCTAAATGTTTCAGTTGAGTGACATCATTAGACCCGAAGTGTGTAGTATTTAAATTGTGTAACACTAGAGCCCTCCGGCCCGCTGAGTACAGATAAAAAGTTAACCTTGGTGCTGACTTTCGTATTGTTTTTTTTAATTATTATTTTCAATTTTTGTTTTTATTTTAATAATTTTGTCATGGTTCTTTATCAGCTTCTCTAAATTATTTTTCAAATATTAATTTTTCTTTATTAAACCTATATTATTTTATTAAACCTATTTTTAACCTTTATTAAACTTAAACCTATTTTATTTCAATTAGTTGCTAAGTAATTTTTTTTTTTAATTCTTCATCTAATATTTGCATTTTATTTACTTTTAATAGTTTTAGATTGGCACTCCAACCTAACAACCACCCAAAACGACTACATAGCAACACTTAACCACCCAAAACACTGTCAATCCCTGGCAAGCATTTTGTGGCAAACATTACTTTTTCTTCTTCTGAAAAGTAAAAGTTTCGTTTCTGTACGGCAACAATCTTCCAGTTGATTTATGGAAAATGAGAGTTCTTTGTCTGTATGAAAACACAATTGGTTTTCCCCTCACAAAGGTCTTGCCTTTTCAACTGCCTCCACTGTTTGTACTTTTGGCTTATCAGCACTTTTTAAACTCCTCAAGTGTATTGATACATCTGCAGACATGTTCAGACATGCTGGAACTTGTTGACCTTTGAGCATCTGTCATTTATTTCCAACGTCCTCACAAATATCCTTGTGTTTTGCATGACTAAAATCAATATGGAGAAGAGAAGAGTTTGGGGTGGAAATGTTATCATGATTATGAACAACAACACTTTCCATTAGATGTAAAGTATTTGTCAGTGATTTTCTTTGAGATAACTCTCACATGGCTTATAGAGTTGTTTTTGGTCAAACAGCCTCCTGACTTTGCTAAGATTGGTTTAGTGAGTCAAAGATTCTGCACAGAGGTGCGTTTCATGAGCTGCTTGTGTTTGGAAGTGACTTCAGCCCTCCTTTTCCTCTTGATTGCAGTGGAAACAGATGGCTCTGCCTGATACCGCCCACTGGCAACCGGAGATCAGAACCTTTTCTCTCTCAAATACAAGAGATCAGCGTGATACACTAAGGCCCTTTGCAATGAAGCTCTACAGCACTGTTGGAAATACAAAAATGACCATACAGCAAAACATTTGCTAAACAAAAAAATTATGTTACTGGTCAAATAAATTTGATTAACCATGACTGCACTGGACATCAGCCATAATTGTTGATAAGCTAATCAGGCTGCTGTGGAAGACTAAAATAAAAGGCTTTCCATGACTACAAGTAAGTTCGTGGCAGATATCCAGGTTGTTCAATGCTCTGTGTAAATGATTGCCTGGCTTGCGGGGCATTGTTTGGTGTGTTTTCCCATGTAGCCCATTTTGATAATAATTTACGGGGCTGCTCTTTACTTAGAGAAGCACTCGCAACAGTGAGCGTGGACCACTTACTGACAGCATTAGTTGAGAAGAGAGACCCTCACTGGAATACAACAGTATTCAGATTTAATTGAGCTTCTAAACAGGTAAGGAAATTTGGGGTAACCCATTGTCATGGCGATACCAAGTTCTTCATACTAAACAAAAATTTTGGTGATTTTTAAAGATGGTTTTGAAAGTCATGTTAACACTCTTGGAATATTGAGATTGACTTTACTGCTTTTGTGTTTTGAGTTTCAGATCCCAATGATGTAAGGGTGTTATTCTAACCTATTCAAAACTTATTTGACAGCTATTTTTAAAGTTTAAATCTATCTATATGTCTGTCTGTCTATCTGTCTGTCTGTATGTCTATCTATCTCTATCTATCTAGTATATATAGGTGAATTTTATTTTTAATTCATTATAACAAAATTGATAAAATTTAGGAAGTAACAACCTATTACTTAAATATACTTTTATATAAATTCATAAATGTAAGTTTAAACAATTGTGCTTAGAGAAACTTGGGAAAATTTTTGAAGCATATGTAAATCTTTTGACTCAGGGGACATTTTAGCTTGTATATTCTTGCTGCTAATGGTGTGGAGGCTGATGGTAAGGATGTGCTCATTAAATGATTTTATCGATACCACTTTATTTTACAGTCCTGTTAGTCATGTACATACTATGTACTTATTATAGTAATTACAATAACTAGTTAATAACTAGGTACTTATCCTTAACCTATCCATAAACCTAACCCTACCCTAAGTAGTTACCTTATATTACAGTACTTTCTTAGGTAGATACACTTTAATTACACTGTAAGTACATGTAACAGCACATACTGTAAAATAAAGTGTAACCATTTTATCTGAGTGAGGATGCACAATCGCTTGCTGTTCTTTTCTAGTGACTCAGTGATGAAAGACTCATTCTCTATCTTACCCATACCTGTTCTTTTTCCTTGTTGTTTCTATTCTACATGTGCATAGAGTCGTAAACTATGGTAAAAGTTTTGGCACAAAGATTAATATCTCTCAAGAGTGTTGTGGAGGCAAAGACTGGGGAGAGGCAGAAGAGTGGTGAACTGAACTTGAACTGTGGAATATTGTTGACTAAATCTGAGTAATTTAACAGCAACTCACTGCACAAACAGGTGGGAACTTCCCTGACAGTGTTAAGAAAAGTTTCGTACAATGAAAAGAACCTTATTCTCTTAAAGAAGCTCTTCTGGTTGGCTTCCAAGAAATAGATGAAACCAGGTGCCCAGGTTAAAATCCGTTTTTAAAGGTTACAGTTGTTATCATCAACTGCAACTTAATCTAGGTCTGGACTGAATCTAGGTCTGTGGCTCGAAAACCATTCTTGTTAGTCTGGCCCAATAAACCACTCAAACTGAAACTCATATCCTATTGATAAAAAAATATTATAAGAATCAAAACCTTAGCAAAACAGATTCATAAAATGCATTTATCAATTATCAGCTAACATCTTACAGGTCTTTTTTCAGTCTTCCTGCCCTTGTGATGTTATGCCTTCACATATTTTTAAAGAGGCTTTTCTAGTTTTGAGTCAATGGGGTGGTGCCAGCCACTTTTAAACATGCTATAGTACAACCGGTGTTGAAAAAGATTTATCTTGATCAGCATGTCATGAATAATTATAGACCCATTTCAAAGGTCTTGGAAAAAGTTGTCTACTCTCAAATTTAATCTTACTTAAGCATTTTAATGTTGTTGTTTTTTTTTCTGTCTGGTTTCAGGCAATGATATAGTACTGAATCTGTGTCGGTGAAGGTTATGACATTTTACTCATTCTCGACTCTGGTTCTTGCTGTATTTTGATCCTGCTTGATTTAAGTGCAGCGTTTGACACAGTAGATCATAAAATCCTTTTACAAAGATTCAATCATGTAACTGGGTTTTAGGGCTGGACTGGTTTACCTTTTTTTTTTTTTTTTTTTTTTTTACATTATTTTTAATGCTCTAAACAATGTAAATATATGGGGAAAAACAAACTTTTCCCTTAAACTTTTTCCTTGGGCCTTAAGAGGTTAGATCTGCTTCTTCTACTTCTGTGTTCAGACCCTTTTTAAAGAGGGTGTTAATTTTCATTTGTCCATTAGGTTTTGTTTTAAACTGACACACTATTGTTTTTTTTTATACTGGATTTGTCATGTCACTCTCACAATCCCTTACTCTGGCCTGACCTTTTTATGGCCTACTAATGCAGTGAACACCTTTTGAAATGATTTTGTGGGACACAGAGCTAAATTCACAGGACCGGGACAAAATTGTAATACTGGACCCCAGGCCCCATACACTCAGAAGCATTGATTTAGTAGGCTCCCTCTAGTCCCAAGCCTGGGACAATGTTGCCGGTTGTTTTCCCCTGATGGTCAGACACCCTTTATAAGTAACACTGAGTACCACACTCCATAACCATGGATTTATGAGTGCCAGATTCAAGGGCGTAACTTTGGGTCTACCATTGGGGGGGTTAAACTCGCGGCATATTTATTTATTTATTAATTTATTGTATTATTTTCTTGTGTAAAAGGTAACATGCTAATTTGCATAATTTAATTATGCAATCCCCCCCAAAACGGGTGACTGTATTGGAGCAAACAGCAGTTACAATTCAGTGACATTGGTTCTACACAGTCCCTGGCACCCTCTGGCTTTACCTCATAGGACACTGGCAAACGAACATCTAGCCAGCCAACTCCAGTCAACAAAACAAATCATCAGCTAACTCAGTGTTTCTCAAACTTTTCTGCCATTCCCCACTTCAGAGGTAGGAAAGGGTTCCGAGCCCCACCTGTCCCCAATCACCCCAACAAAATGTTAATAAACTAGGCTTTAAGTTTAACTATTAAAATGTATTTTATTAACATCACATTTTAAAAACTTAACATCAAATAACAGCATTAAAAAATTTCAAATAAAGAAAATGAAAGTGCAATTATATTATCACTTTGCATGAAATAAGACTCAAAATTAGATTAAAAAATAATAATAATTGTGTTTGCATTTAGCTTCTGATAACATCAATACAAGTGTGGACTAACATTAACCTAGTTGTGCTTTGATTCATTTTGACACTTTGCAAAATCCATGCAAAAAGAACAACAAAAAAACAAACAAACAAACAAAAATAAAAATAATCTCAAATTGAACCAGAGGTGGTAAATTCCTAATAATGTACGTATTTTTTTAGGTATTTTAATAAGATAGATACCTAAAATACGTTGCGCATACAGCTCAAGTAATGCGATCGTTATAAAGGTGTTTGAACAACAAAACACATCCACTTGCACATATTTGACAATCGGAATATCAGATATATCCTGCTATAGCTAACACATTTGTGAAATTTTGAATAAAAAAGGAAATAAAAGCAGATCATCAGTCATTCAGCACTATTGTGGCTACGGTGTGACAAGCAATGAATGGCGCGTCTCCATGGGAACCATAAAGCGATACTACGATCAATAACGGTAGCCTTGAAATACTTTTAAACTTACGTGTGAAGAGGTTAAGTAACGTCAAGGCTTACATTTAAATGTGTCTTTGTTTTGAGTGTATGGTCAATAAATAACGGAATTTAAAAGATGGGCACAAAACCTGTTTGTCATGTTTCTATTCCCCACACTTTGAGAAACGCTGAGCTAACTTAACAGCTAACTTAAGGGTACCTCCGTTTGGTCAGGATTTTTCGTTTTTCTTTTTTTTTTTCTTTTTTCTTTTTTTTTGGCTGGTGTCGACAAACAATAAAAAATCGTTGTCTGGCTGCCTTTCAGTGTCCTTTTCATCTTTCCGTCAGCTTTCTCCAACCATTCATCCCATCGACTGCGCAAAATAGTGAACAAACTTGGTACAGAAAGCGGGTTGGGTAATACCAGAGACTTTGGTAATACCAAATCGGTGCGGTGGGCGGTGGGTACATTACAGATTATTTAAAATATGATACTATCTTTCTTGCTGGCAAATGAAATTAATAAAGAAAATGAACAAAAGTATTCATTCTGAATATTTCATATCTATTTTAATCTGAATAATGTGATGATATTGGGGGGGTTATATTAGCTGGATCTGATTTTTGGGGGGGTCATGACCCCCGTAACCCCCGTGCAAATTACGCGCATGGCCAGATTCTTGTGCAGTGGCCTATAACTAATAAAACTCAATTAACTTTTAAATTAAATCAATATAAATGCTTTTGGGTCAAGGAAACTATCTAATTCAGAAACCTGTGTCATCGAGGAAACAATAGTAAAATTTCAATTTGTGTTACTGGGAAAGGCCCTTTGTCTCATACCTGTTTGTGTACTAATTTAACCACTGAACTCACATGATCTATTTTACAGAGTTGACCATCCTGTAAGTTCACATCTTTTTCAACAAATACAATGTTGGAAATTCCCAGGAAATGATGTAATTTGTGCCTGAATGACTTACTACAGATATAATGAATAGAATACTAGAATAATTGACTTGGACTGTTTACTGTAGTGTGAAAAAAATCTTAATTTTGTGTTTTTCATTGAAGAATAAACTGTTAAACTGTGATGGGTTATATGGAATATAACTTTCAATTAAAATGCCTTATACATTTTCAGAGAAGAACAAGAATTTGTCTTTGTCCCTTGCAAAACTGCACTTTCTTTGAATTTTTATTTATATATTTTTTTAACAAAGAAATATTGTTTTTTTGGCACAATGCACAAGAATATTGGCATTAAAATGTTAGGTGAGGTGCAATGATAGTTGCTCAGGCTGGGAGCAAAGACGTTTTAGCACTGATCTTCAACCCCAAAACATTTAGAATGTAGCAGGACTGGCACACAACACAGAGTTTTATTGTTCGGAATGATAAATATCTATACTTGCAAAGCTGTAACCACCTAGAATCACCCACTGAAAACAAAAAAAGTACTAGTCTAAATGTTTGTTGGACTACATTCCAAATTTGCTGAAAATCAGCCTATCCAGATGTACTGTAGTGTAGTTTGTTTCTTTTTAAATCTGATTTAGAGAAATTTTGTATTACATCACTTGCTTACCAATGGATCCTCTACAGTGAATGGGTGCCGTTAGAATGAGGGTTCAAAGCGCTGATAAGAAACATCACAATAATTTACCAGTTAGTCCCACAATTAATCAGAAGAAGAATAAATAAATCTGCTGTACATTTTAGATGACCTGAGACTTAGAACATTTTCAGCTAATTTTATTTTTTGGGTGAAGTATTCCTTGAAAATTCTCTTTTTTGCTATAAATAAGGTGAAAGTCTATATATAATTTGATATATACATTGTGAAATGTACAGTGAAGAAACAATTAAAATCACTTTTTGAACAAGGCTATATTAATCAATACAATGTGGATTGTGTCCTCACAGATTTCTTCATCATGGCAAATCAGCCTCTACCACTGTCTCAGGAGACTTTAGCTCAGTTCAATCGCTCCATGGCCACAGAACCAGGTGCTTCAGGGCCTCCAAGGCGACGTCTGGGCTCTATCTCCACTCGCCGAAGCTCCAAAGATCAGCCCCACCACAGACCCCTATTCTTTAGGGGCATGACGGTTCCTTCTTCTGAGTTGTCGTTCTTGAGTGCCAACATCAGCAATTCTCACATCTCCATGGGCAAGCGGTTCTCATTCGCAGGCTGGCACCAGGGAGGAAGAGTGAGCTTCTCTGGACTGTACCTCCAACAACCCATCCAGGAGGTTTATGTGGAGAACACCTACAGAATGGGACCAGAACCAGGGTGCCATTTCAGTGCAACCAGGAACAAGCAGATCTTACAGGCCACTTTGGATAGTTATTTGGAAGGTGTGTGTTACAGTCCTGATAGTTGTAGCCAGCTTTGTCAGATGTTAGCAGATCTAGTTCTCAATAAGCTAAAAGATGTCAATCCACCACGATATAAACTTGTGTGCCAGGTGGTGGTCGGACAGAGTGGTAAACAAGGTATAAGGGTGGCCAGCCGTAGCATGATGAACCTCAGCACTGACAACTACACATCTGTTGTTTTCCAAAATCCCTCATTGTTTGCTGTGGCTTTAGTACACGGTATGTACTTTGAATGAAGGCTAAAATCAATAAACATATTATATACCACAACAATCACACACACATATATATATATATATATATATATATGTAAATATATATATATATATAT
Source organism: Carassius carassius (assembly GCF_963082965.1). Lineage (NCBI taxonomy): Eukaryota > Metazoa > Chordata > Actinopteri > Cypriniformes > Cyprinidae > Carassius > Carassius carassius. Next base: position 11,245,804 of record NC_081766.1, read on the forward strand.
ATATATATAAACAGTAATATAGCAAAATAATATAAATTGTAAAGAAAGATTTTTTTTATTAGACAAAAAGGGTCAGTACAATTTTGTGGTTGTTTCTGAATTAAGTTTCTTACTGTATATCAAAGTTTTTCCATTTTAATACATTTAAAAAAATAATTATTAATGCTATGATGGCTAAGCTGATTTTCTAGAAAACGTGACTTCAGAATCATATATTATCTACAAATTGTAATTTTATATACACTAATTGTATATAAAGAAAATTGTATATAAGAAAATATAAGACATAAGCAATAACATGTTTTATTTTCTGCCTTTTAAATTATATATATATAGTATATGTGTCAGTAAGTTTTCTTATGCTCAATTTAATTTCTAGCTGAGGAAAAGTAATACATCTGAAAAGAGAATAAACTCGAGACAGAAAATTTATATTTTCAATCAACTAAATTTATATTTTCAATCAACTTTATTCCCCCCCCCCCCAAATACATAAAAAGTGATCATACTGAACATTTCCCAGTGTTGACACCATACAATTATGTTACATCAATAAATAAAAAACTATAAATAAAAATATAAATAGAACACGTGCCACAATTAATTAATAATACTTGTTAGGATTTGTCTGAGGGTAATGGCTTTCACAATGTAGGTATTCTGAAGACTTATTTAACACTTACAGCCATGGTCACAGTTTTGAGGACATTAGGATAACTTATGATGGAGCATGTCAAGTAAACAAAGCTGGAGGCACACTGAATACATAGTCTTTTTTTTGTCTCCTCAAGTACAGACATTAAAGATATAACTTTTAACAGCAAAAAGCTTATATCAGGTGTGTATTTGTAGTGTTTCTTCCCCCACTCCTAGCTATCTCTCTTGGAAAACCAAGTATGAAGACTTTATGAAGCCCCTTTTATTCCCTTTGTGACTGAAGCTTGGGATTCAGGGCCATTATTGCACAGAGGAATCCATCAGAAAGGCACTTTAGTCTCTCCCACTCCTAACTGCTCCTCCATGAATTACAGTTCCACCTCAGCCATCTTTAAAACTAATCTCATTAAAAGAATAACCATTTGGTGTCTGCAGCTCTTCTTTGTGTACCATTTAGTGAAATAAAATGTTTAAAAAAAAAAAAAACCCAGGTGATAGAGCATAAAAAAGCCAAGCCCATTTTGCGCAGTGTTTGGGACAGCGCAAGCTAGACGCTTAAGAACCCTGTGAGTTTTATGCCATCTGCATTTCAGTCCAGTTAAAAAAAAAAAAAATGAAAAAAAAAGAACAGGCTTGAATTTTGGTTGTGCACACTGTGAGTCAAGCTGGTAGTGTGATACTGTCGGTGTAGGCTCAGTCGCAAAAACAACAAAAGAAAACCAAACAAAACAGTGCACCATAGTTCAAAGAGGCCAGCCAATGACCAAGGACAGGAGATCTTTGTGGCAACGTGAAAGCTTCCCCTGATTTTTTCCTTCGTCGTAGTCCTTTTTTGCTTCTCAAATGGAAGCGGTAAGCAGCAAATCGCAATCGAAGTTCTTAGGCATTATGCATTGGTGTAGTGCTGGAGAAGCTGTACCACGTAATGAAGCCGCTGCCGGAGCTCCGAAGAGCAGCCCCATTCAGAAAGCACATTCAGAGGGTAGGAAGAAGAGATGCGCTCCTTACTGATGTGCGTCAGCAGGTACGAGGAGTCCGAGGTCTTGCACAGGATGATTTTTGTGTGGTCTGTGTAAAAATTAACCTGTGTAAGAAAGCGGACAGAGAGGGAATGTTGTGAATTGGCCAATCAATTCAAATGATCAATGTTTCATGTGTTTCTGCATGATCTGAGACTCACCTGTATGGTTCGGTTGTCAAAGAGCATGACCAAGGCGTGATCAGTTTTAATCCACTGCAGAAGCAATGGAGAAGAGCTTGGAGATGGCTGGTCCTCACAGTTGATATCTCCACCCTACAAAAAGGAAAAATTGTTTTATAAAATAAACTATAAATCTTCAAAATATTTGTACATGTACATATTTTCAAAATATAAATCAAATTCCATTTGAAAAAGGTTAGTGCTGAACCTCAATAATAGTTCAACTTTATCATTTAAATTCGATATTTAATAGTGCATCTCAGAATGTTTAGATTATATTTTTGAGGGAGAATTTTTGGACTTACTTCCATCAGGTTCTGCTCCATGTAGTTAGCCATCAAATCCACTATGTGTTTTTGATTCTGGAGCTTTTCTGGTAGAGCATCGGCCGGAAAACTAAAGTGTTTGTTGTTTGTCAGACAGAAACGTACAGTCCTGCGGAAAAATGAAAAGAAGAACTTCAAATAAAAGGTAAAGCTACTTAAAAACAATTTGGTTGGAAGCAGAGAATTTGTAAAGAGTAAAGCACTCTATGTGGGTCAATCAGAGCTCAGTCCAAATGCCAGACTGGAGACTCGGAGAATGGGAGCACAGAAAGTAAGCTGACATACCTCCGCTGGTCACACAGGCTCAGATGAGTGCCTTCGTTGAAGAGTACACCAACGTTTTGATTGGAGAGCTGGTAGCCGAAGCCGTATTTGTTGGAGTAGTCGACCCACTTGGTTACCCATATGAAAGGCTTGGTTTTAGAAAGGCAGGGGGGGTTTCTTGAAGCTAGAAGAGGAAAGGACAATATTTGAGTATATGGTCAATGGCTTGAAAACGGCCATTGCTTAAGCACCTCAGTGTGACAAGAGTGTGGGAACAAACCTGTTGGCATGGAAGACAAGCAGCTGTTAAGAACCTTCATGGCAGATTCGGCTACAGCAGCAGGGGTAGGGATATCGTCACTAGCTGAGGGGGGAGAACAAAGTTAATGATTTATATATGGACAGCAATTGAAAGTAATTAATAATAATAATAAGAAAAAATATTAGTGGTGTCTTGGTTATATTTTAAATTCTAGACAACAGATGTTCTGCTTTATGTTTTTGTAGAAAACCTCGACCTTAAACTCTTGATTAGTAGTGTAAATATAAAAAGGTAGACAAATCTATGAAGGGTAGAACTGACAAGTCAACTTGCTGCTAAACGAAGCAAAAACGGAGCAAAAAAATAAAAAAACATTAGGCCAGGATGTTTTTGGACAAACTTGTTCTTAATAGCTGCCTTTGAAAGCCTGGGGGTTGAGCCTAAAATAGGCTGCACACATACAAAACTATTTGCTGCTGTATGTCGGAGCGAATCTGCTTCTACGGTCCCTTACCATCAGTGCTGCTGGCGACAGTGCCTTTGAAGGAACGAGACGCAGACTTTCTGGACTCCTCCTCGGCCGGGGTGTCCAGAGGACCAGAGCTTGCCAGTTGAACCGTGGGAGAGGTGGCCTGAGTATCAAGAGAAAGTCATATTGTTTTTACAATCATAAGTACTGCCTTATACCCAGTTTTAAGCAGTTATCATCATGCACAGTGGACAACTTTTTTCCAATCAAGCTTAAAAGACCCATTTGTCATGCGAATAATTTAGCAACTGTGTGGGTTTGATTTGCAATTTTGGGTTTGGTCAGTACAGAGTAAATCAGAGACATTATGCACAATAGCTGGACGATTGCACTCTATTATTCATCTACAGCAGGTTCCAAAACATCCCCACAGAGCCCACTTTAGTGGTGCTTAAAAACAGCATGCATACTGATGCGGCTCTCTGTCAGGGTCATGAGTGATCCAGGGAGCGAAAGTTTACAGCGAAGCTATTAAATACACACCAATGCACAAAAATGTAAGATGAATTATTACCTCATTCCCTCCCATTGTCTTGTAGCTCATTTGCCGACCGATGGAATGCTTCACCATGCCGGAAACCAGTTTAGAAATGTCATCTTTCTCCTCACAAGGTGTCTTTTCAACAGCTGCAATGACATTTCAAGTCAATAACAAAGAAACTAATGTCAGAAACTAAGGTTTGAATCAAACCAATGGTGTTATCTCAAGTAAATCTATTAAAAATCACATTTTGTATCTGAAGTAGGCACGTACCTTTCGGCTTCTTCTTACCAAAGAGGCTTTTAGCCATCTTGGTGAAGAATTTCTTGGCGGGGCTGGGTGGATTAAGCTCAGGCACCATCACACAGCTGCTGGGAGGGAGTTTTTCTGGGGTGAAGCCCTGAGGGAGTTAAATAGTAGATGGATTGCGGAATTAAAACAAAGTAAACACTTAAAAACAAAAACACTGTTCCTTATAATGAAGTTAAAAGGAAAACGTTTAAATGTATTTGGACACAGATGAATGATTACTCAGGCTTATTAGTATGCTAACCTTTGTGAAATACTCATGGGCCAGTATCTGATCCAGTGTAAGGCGGTCAGAGGGGTCTTTCTGAAGGACTGCGGAGATCAACTTCTGTGCGGATGGAGTGAGGGACTGAGGAAGGCTGTATTTCACTTCCTTAATACACTTGTAGGTCTCTTTCAAGTCTAAGGTTTCAAAAGGTGGATTCCCACATAGGAGTGTGTACCTAAATTAGACAAGGAACTCGTCATCAGGGCTGCCACAACTGATGCATCATAAATCAACATCAATAATGTAGAGTTATGTAGAATAGACTTGATAAGGCTTACATTACACAACCCAGAGACCAAACATCTGACTCTGTCCCATGGCCTTGTCGGTTTAAGACCTCTGGTGCCAGGTAGTTTGGAGTCCCACAGATGGTCCTGTAAGGATATTTTACATCAGCACACCGATAAAGTGTAGATTTATTAAAAGTTAATGAGGAAGAAGGCAAATAAACTCACTTCTTCCTTTGCTCGACTGTCTCCAATTTTGCTGCCAGCCCAAAATCTCCTAATCTCAAGTCCATGTTTTCATTCACAAAAAAATTCCCTGCAAAAAGAAATTAGAGCATTATCAAACCAATTGAATTTGATGGATGTCATGCTAAAATTCAAACAGGAGGCTAAAAAAACAGAACAAAACAAGTACCTAGTTTGAGGTCTCTGTGGAGGATGCCTTTGTTGTGGAGGTATTTGAGCGCAGATATGATCTGTTTGAGGTAGTAACGTACTTCTGGATCTGTCAGCGTATGTCTTGCTTTCCAAATGTGTGCCAGAGACTGAAAATATGGAGCGCAGGTTTAAAGTAAATGCCTCGTATTCACCAAATCAGATTATGAGAGGTCTGTTTTTAGCAGATCAACTCACCTTCCTGCTGCAGAGTTCAAGGAAAATGTAAATGTTGTCTTGGTCCTCAAAATGATGAGAAAACTTCACCACATGCTTGTGTTGGAGGTTTTTGTGAAGCTCGATTTCATTGATGATCTGCAGGACAAAAACAATGAATAAACATTAGAGAGGCAGCTAGAAATGTGATGATTCTCACATGTGTATTTGGCTATTGTCCATTTACCTTCTCTCTCTGGTGTGGCTTTGAGACTCTGCTCTGAGGGATTACTTTCACAGCATACATCTTGTTGTTGGCAAGATCCGTCATCTCATAACATCGTGCAAAACCACCCTAAAACGAAAGCCATTATATATCAAGTCACTCAGAAGGTTTCAACAAGAAAAACGCTGGTGTTTAAACTTCGGGTTATGATTAGCTAAAGCGTTTGGCTGCAGGTGCCTCAACAACTCATTGTCCAAAAAACTAACTAATTGCTTACAAAGACAACATATCTGGAGATTACCAGAGTTGAAAATTAGATTTGTATGTTTTCAGCATCACTAATGTCAAGAATGCGGTCTAGTTCAGAGTCCATCAATACATCCAGACTAGTATTTGCGATCTAGAATTGGTTTTCAGTTAATTTCGATCCTTTGCACAATAAAAAAGGTCCATAATCCAATTTGCTACTGCTTGCTCTTAAACAAAATGGCTATTAATTATACAAAATAAAAAAAATCTTTTTTTTTTAAACATTTAAAACAATCTACTTTTAACTTTGCAGATGTTGGTAGTTGTTGTATTTTTATTTTTTGTTGGAGATGGTACCATTTATCGGTTGACCCGATATCGGTCACATACGAATCGTCATATCTGCATAAAATTGCCTATTGGTTTATCCTTATTAATTAGCAGATTAGTTTAGCAAATTCTGATTTTTTTTTAAACATCTAAATTTCTCTCTCTCTCTCTCTCTCTCGCTCTCTTTAAAAAAAATCTTCTTGGTCTCCAATTTCAAATATTTAGGGCATGTTTGCACCAATCCTTAGTTTATTTCTTACTTTGGTCCCAACACATGTACAAAGGAATGACGTATTCTTTTCCCAATCGACCAACCCCTCCTTACAGCATCGCTCAATGATGCAGCACTTTAATATCTGGGATTAAAGAGACTTCTAATAATTAATTAATTAAAAGAAGAATCTTGTTTTGTAAACAAGCGAACACCACCTGCAGAGTGGCCATTGGTTTCACTGATTATGATCAATGCAGAACATTTTCATATATGCCCGGATTAATTCATGTAAATGGTCTTTTCCTGACATCGAATCAAATCAAATCTGGAATCGTATTAAAAATCCATCCAATAGATAATGGACAATATTTGAAAGTAACAAAGGACGCAGTGAGGGAAAACCAGCAGACCGGTTCTAGAAACACAGACAGAGCGGACTGCAGTCCAGTGGTTAATGGTGCACCATCTCCCAAAACCAGCCGAACCTGCACTAGCACGCGCGATACCAGAACGAGACCGATACATTGACCACCGTCCTCGTTTGAGCGCATCAGGAAACGCGATAAAAGAGACAGTGACAAAACGCATAAATAATTAAAATGACCAGCTCCGATTTATCCCAAACACTGAAAAACAGATTGGTACCTTTCCCAGAAGCTTTCCTTTACAGTACGATCTTCCCGTCTTTGCGTCCACCACCACCTGCGCGAGCTCCGTCTTAACGTGCTCTGATTTACTCCGGTTCGGCTTCGCGGGCGGTTGAGGAGCTTGAGACGGTTTGAACAAATCCGGATTCATAGTTTTACAGGGAAGACGCTGCGCTGAGGTAAAACAAGCGGGATCCATTCATTTATATAGATCCTTCGACCTAGAAAATAATTCCTTATGTGTAGTCCTAGTCCCAGTACCTTTGGAAGTTTTTTAGTCCTGCGAGTCAAACATGCTCGCCACCGGAGACCTGCAGTATATAACCTCTCCGTGACGTCATGGGCATGGGCGGGGCGATAGACGGGGACGTCTGGAAAAAGAAACAACGTCATTGGCTGCTGGAGATTTAATCAAAGATCACAGAGAACGTGTTGCAGAAAAAGTGAATGAAAACCTAATAACATCATCCAATCATGGTTGCCGTGATTATGGACCTCCAAATGACTTGCACTGGCTGCTTTAATGACAGTGTTTCTTTTTTTTCTTCTGTTTAGGGTTTGTGCACTAGACGACATGCCATTAAAAAATTTTAGTGTAAACATTTGTTTAGCATTATCATATGTGCTTTGAATCATTTCATATTGGTTAACTGTGAAACCCTCCAATTCTTTGCAGAGATTAATTCATGATTTTAGGTCATACGGCGTAAAAACTATATTTACAGATGCCCACCATGTGTTACACTTTATCACATCGTACATTTTATCATACTGTATCGTTATGTATCATTCAGAGTTGAATTAGGCATAATGTGGATGTAGCCAAATTACGTCACTGTAGAATATACAGCTGTATAGAACTGAACTGAGAAACTTATGGTTTCATGAGCCCCCCTGTGGCTCAATACATAAATTACGGGGACTTTTTTTTTCACATGTTTTCTAGATTAGAAAATGATTCTGTGACCGAAATTATAACCAACAAACACTAATTCACTGTTTAGTTTAGATTAGTTCCATTCATACATTTAATATTGCATCACAGCAGATTTATGAACATTGGTCTTTTTAGACACTTAATAAATAAATAAATAAACAGATGAATAGTTACTCAGGTTAATTAGTATGTTAACCTTTGTGAAATACTCGTGGGCCAGTATCTGTATCACAACATCCAGTGTAAAAGCGGTCAATTTTCTTTCATTTAACACTGAAGGTCTATGGTCCTAAGCACTAGAATGATATTACAATAAACTTTTAAATTATTTCCATGATTTTACCACAATAAATATAAAAAGCTCCTTGTGGTTTGACAAATAAACTATGAGGACTATTTTTTAATAAATACAAAAAAAATCAATAAAGTGAAATGAGAATTTATAAATTGCAGTACCAGTAATAGAAGTCCATGACAGCAATATTATTTTTTGATTACCAGAAGCAATTAACTTTTTCATTTTTTAAAGACATATAGTCCTAATTGCAAGAATAATATTGACTTCAGTAAGCCATTTGTTCCCATAATTTTACCACAAAAAAATAAAACATATGCATATCCTGTTTTCATGCACCTCCTTGTGGATTTATAGGTAAACTACAGGGATTATATATTGTACATAAAAGAATATGTAGCTAGATTATCTACATTTTTAATTAACAAACACTGTTTTGTTTTACATACAGAGTTTATTTAGTTCTCTGTTTTCTCTCCATGATGATGATAATAACAACATTGCATGACAGCAATATTTAATTTTACGAGCGCCCGAAAAAATTAATGAAATTTATTTTTATTTTAATTTACCACGGTTTAGGTACATTGGTCTTAAGTGCAAGAATAATATTGATCTAAAATCCACATTTGAAGATTTGAACAAATGAACATTTGTTTACCTGAATACATAAGGAACTACTGAAAATGATCAACTTAGTCAAAATTACAGTGGGAAGCGAAACATTTAATGAAACAAAACTTTCAATAACAGCTGCATGCAACAGAAAAAAGTAAAACAATATATAAAATAATTGATTAAATTGGAATGGCATGTATGCAGCAGCTGAATTTGGATGCTTCATTGTAAAAGCAGATCAATAAGATGGCTTAGAAGTCAAAGTCATCTGCTTTGGCCTTCTTCTCCTGAGACTCAACCCAGGCCTTATTGATAGTGCGTTTCATCTCGTCATCTCCATCCGTGTAGATCTTCTTCAGGACACTCATCAGCCCCTCGCTTGGATCAGTATTCGCATCCAAGTTGGGTTTGCTAAAACAGACAGGTTACAATTCAATTAGCTTATTATAATTTGCGGAACCAAATTTAATATGATGCTTATGATGCTAACCTGATAATAGTGCATCATGCAGTCTCATTTTTTTTATATGTATACTTTTATCGCCTTCATTTTTTAATGCATAAATCTGCACCATTCAATTTAAATTTTGCTTTAATATAGATTTTAAAATGTAAAACCAATAGAGATTAAAAGTGTGTGCATTTTACTCACTCTTTCTCCTTAGACTGTTTTTCTACTTGTGTCAAGCAGTCCCACTTTTTTGTTTCCGCCTTCTTGCACATAATAAGGACCATGTCTGTTTTGATCTGTAATCAAATGAAGCGCAGCCTCTTTATATATACAGTTTTACAAATCAAATTTCCAACTAAATATACAATAACAAAGAAAATTACAAACCTTTTTACTACTCCCTGCTACAATAATGGGATATAAAAGGTTGTTGACTGTCATTTGATGGTTCTTCCCATCCAGGTCTTTAACTAGAACATTGAAACCTCTGTGAAAACAGAAAAGCAGGACATTAAGAACACCATTATGCTGCCCATTTACTTTGGTTGAAAGGACCTTCATATATGCATAAGCAAATGTATGATGCACACACACACACACACACACACACACAATAACACATTACTCCCTAACCAAATATTGAAAGAATAAAAAATAAGCAAAAATTATAAACTAAAATAAGGCAATATTCAGTGTGAGATCACACCTCTCTGTGAAGTTGGCCTCAACATTTTCAGCTGGAATAGTATGTACACCTTTAAGCGTGATGTAGATTTTGACGAATTTGTCAGACTGGTCCCATCCTAAGAGAGAGACAAACAATGACAGGTGTATTAGACCATGCTTATCATTGTGTCATAGCCTATGCCTATTATTAGGTACGAACGCACCATAATTATTAATTTTAACTGTGTATCCTTTGAGTGTTGTGTCTGTTTTGACTCCAGAGTCTTTCTTTGCTTGCTGCAGTTTCTGCTGTCGTTGCTGTTCCAGCTCTTTCTCGATCTTCTTCTGCTCTTGCGTTAACACATCCCGCACGCGCTGGCGTTCACATTTCTCCAGCACACTCGTGATCTCTTTAAGATCACTCTCAAGACCGGCGATCTAATCACACAAAGTCAAGTCTGAGATCAAGTAACTTACAGAAGCTTGTTTACGTGTTCATTACAGCAGAGGTGAGATCAGCAAACAGCTGTCATCTCACAGACAAGTGATACTTAATTAACCCAATGTGTATATTGTCCTATAAAACATGAGTTTCATTCACGTTCATAAGCTTCTTTATACCAGTGCACGAGGCTTTAATAGTACAATGAGAACGAACTAACATTAATAAAACACACACACAGAACGCACAGTCCATTATACCATCTCACTGATGTCCATCGCTGTCCTGAAGAAACCTTAGAAAACCACTTCTGCAGTTTCTAATTTATGTGATGAAAATGAACTTTAATTTCACTGTGATTCCGCGCTGCGTGTGCGCTGATATGCATTGAGCGATGTTTCTAGAAGGATTCTTGCTTCCGCGTTTATGTCAAAATAAAAGTCCTCCTTTTAGTGGCCTTTGATGACCACAATTAAGCTTCTAAATAATTCTTACAAACACCAAATATTCATAACCATGAAAAAATAATTACACTGTTGCAAACCTATTACATTACATATAGGGTAAAATTATTCTTAAACAAATAAAATACAAAAATATATACAATTTTTTTTAATGTGCTCATAACGTTCAAGATATATAACAGCATCCAGAAAATATACTCAATACATTTACTTGTTAACAAGTAAAAAGTTCTAGTTTACGCTTGCTTAATGTAAGGAGTGCTCATTTGCCAATGTACAAATAAAGTTAAAACCTAAAAAATAAAAATAATAATAAAAAAAAAATTATTAGCACATTAAACATTTTTTTATTGTCTCTTCAATAAAATAACTTACATAATTTGCAATCAGTTGAAGCCAAAAACAAAACAAAAAAAAGTGATTGTGAAATCTGAATCAATTTAGTAGAGATTTTTCTCTACATAGTAACTCCTGACCTGCTCCATCACTCCAGATGAACTACTGCAGACATGAAGAACATCAGACCAACAAGCACCTGCAAAACCAACAAGCAGGTGGATGTTGGTTTTGCAGCTCTGCATCTTTACATTTTATGCATGAATATATTTTATTGCACGGTTTTAGAATAGAACACTTATAAAATCCCATGGCTGATCACCACATTGATCTCTGTATTCCAGACATCCGGTTGTGGTCCGCTAAATGGCGAAAAACAATGCAACTAGACGCCACCTGCGCTTGACTCCACGTGGACATGATGTCATAACACACCAGTTGCAAATGCGAAAGGGACAACTGTCTCGAGGCAGTGCGGCAATCTCTTTATCAGCGATCTCCTGAGGAAACAAACATGAGAGACATGGCGTGTTTTATTTTTCGTTTCAGAGCAATATTTTGACATGTAATTCATACGTTCATTAATTACAAGTCGAAATAAAGGTAAATGACTATGTAAATGGGTTTAAAATCCTACAGTGAAAAAGCCAAACATGTAATTTACATGGAAAACAACTTAAACATATTAACTTCCGCTGAATGAAAACTGAAAGACTTTGAACATACCTGTAGCTCTTTTGGCAAAACAGTATTCTTCCCAATGGCATTAATGCGCAGTCTTGTATCTGCATATTCAAATGCCATTTGTCTCCTTTTCACAACTTGTACCATTCTACAGTTAACATAGTAGCTCTTGACCTGCACTCTCACTCCAAGAGAACTTGTGCAGGCCTGAAGAACATCAGACGAGATTTACATTTGGATATGTGTGTTTTTGAAATACACCAAGTCAAAAACCCAAACTCAATTGAGACAAGTGAAGCCCATTTTTAGCACTTCCGTTTCTGACACGCAGACTCAAACTAAGCTTGATGACGTCAGCAACCTGTCTGACAGATGTAAATTTTCTAGTAGCTGTGCGTACAAACTGCCATCGTTAAGCTTGCAGAGACGGCGAGCTTGAGGGGGGAGTTCTTTGGCGTGAATGAGCAGGAGTAAGTATTCTGATTAATTATCTTGTATAGTATTTTAAAATGTAACGCCAGGGCTTGTATCTATGGGCTTCTCTCTTGACGTCTCCCCCATTTGCCTGCGAGCTTCTCCTCCTGTCTGTACGGTAATTTCTCTACTGTGCGACAGAGAGTCGAGTGGTTATGATGCAATCGTTAGCCTATTTTTACAAAAACTGTTTCTTCGGGGCCATAATGTAACATAGAAGGTAATGGAGCCCTTTATATAATGTTGTGTATCTTTAGAAATAAATAATGGACAAATGGAGTCTTTAAACGCCTCAGATGTAAAGTTATACGCTGTCAAAGTGACGCCAAAATGAATGGGAGTCAATGGGATGCTAACGCAAGTGAAGTTCTGCTACAAGATGGCGGCAAGCGGTCGACTTCAACTTCCGGTCGACTTCCTTCCCGCATGCCAGTAAGCGCTTCTTATTCTTATTCTTTGCTTGTGTTTAATGGCGGTTGGCAAACCAGCTTAAAGGTTCAGGTTGTAGGACCTGCCACGAGAGGGCACACTATCAAAACAATAACAATCACGTGGTTTGATGATGCTAAGAAGGACCATGGAATGATGGGATTTGTTGTCTTCTATCCATTCGGTGACGGCCATCAATCAGACGGAAAGATAAATCATGGATTTAACGCGAGTTCAACAAGTAGATTACATACAAAGTCAATGCAAAGACGCGATCAGACTATGGATCAGACGCGTTCTCGCGCGGGTCTACAGATGCGATGCCCCACGTTTGGCGTGTATGCCCCATAATACTAATCTTGTTGGTCGTTATAATAACATACGCTTTCTGTAAAGATATGAATCAAAACAACTCACCTGTCGAGTAAATCACAAGTGAGATCGGCATCTCTTTCTATTTGAAGTTTGTCGCGAAGCTACTTCCGCATTTGTCCAGGACACTGTTGTCATGTGGTTTCTACGTCAGTAAAGGCGGTAACAAAGGGTAACTAACGTCATTGACAGGCGACTGCACTGCCCCATGTCACTGTTTAAAATGGGAATTTTCTCATGATTTACAAGTAGTTGAAAACATTAGAGATATTGTTAGTAATCAGCTGGACAAAATATATAACACTAGCCTAGTGGTTTTTGAATATTTTACTGCAAATATCATACAAATTGTACAGTCGTGGCCAAAAGTTTTGAGAATTACATAAATATTGGAAATTGGAAAAGTTGCTGCTTAAGTTTTTATAATAGCAATTTGCATATACTCCAGAATGTTATGAAGAGTGATCAGATGAATTGCATAGTCCTTCTTTGCCATGAAAATTAACTTAATCCCAAAAAAACCTTTGCACTGCATTTCATTGCTGTCATTAAAGGACCTGCTGAGATCATTTCAGTAATCGTCTTGTTAACTCAGGTGAGAATGTTGACGAGCACAAGGCTGGAGATCATTATGTCAGGCTGAGTTAGAATGGCAGACTTGACATGTTAAAAGGAGGGTGATGCTTGAAATCATTGTTCTTCCATTGTTAACCATGGTGACCTGCAAAGAAACGGTTGCAGCCATCATTGCGTTGCATAAAAATGGCTTCACAGGCAAGGATATTGTGCCTACTAAGATTGCACCTAAATCAACAATTTATAGGATCATCAAGAACTTCAAGGAAAGAGGTTCAATTCTTGTAAAAGAAGGCTTCTGGGCGTCCAAGAAAGTCCAGCAAGCGCCAGGATCGTCTCCTAAAGAGGATTCAGCTGCGGGATCGGAGTGCCACCAGTGCAGAGCTTGCTCAGGAATGGCAGCAGGGAGGTGTGAGCGCATCTGCACGCAGAGTGAGGCGAAGACTTTTGGAAGATGGCCTTGTGTCAAGAAGGGCAGCAAAGTTCTCTCCAAAAAAAAACATCAGGGACAGATTGATCTTTTGCAGAAAGTATAGTGAATGGACTGCTGAGGACTGAGACAAAGTCATATTCTCCGATGAAGCCCCTTTCCGATTGTTTGGGGCATCTGGAAAAAGGCTTGTCCGGAGAAGAAAAGGTGAGCGCTACCATCAGTCCTGTGTCATGCCAACAGTAAAGCATCCTGACACCATTCATGTGTGGGGTTGCTTCTCATCCAAGGGAGTGGGCTCACTCACAATTCTGCCCAAAAACACAGCCATGAATAAAGAATGGTACCAAAACACCCTCCAACAGCAACTCCTTCCAACAATCCAACAACAGCTTGGTGAAGAACAATGCATTTTCCAGCATGATGGAGCACCGTGCCATAAGGCAAAAGTGATAACTAAGCGGCTCGGGGACCAGAATGTTGAAATTTTGGGTCCATGGCTTGGAAACTCCCCAGATCTTAATCCCATTGAGAACTTGTGGTCAATCCTCAAGAGGCGGGTGGACAAACAAAAACCCACTAATTCTGACAAACTCCAAGAAGTTATTATGAAAGAATGGGTTGCTATCAGTCAGGATTTGGCCCAGAAGTTGATTGAGAGCATGCCCAGTCGAATTGCAGAGGTCCTGAAAAAGAAGGGCCAACACTGCAAATACTGACTCTTTGCATACATGTCATGTAATTGTCGATAAAAGCCTTTGAAACGTATGAAGTGCTTGTAACTATATTTCAGTACATCACAGAAACAACTGAAACAAAGATCTAAAAGCAGTTTAGCAGCAAACATTTTGAAAACTAATATTTATGTAATTCTCAAAACTTTTGGCTACGACTGTACCTTTAAGATGCATTTCTGCTACTACTGGGGGAAAAACAATCGTCTAATCAACTCTGTATCTCTTAAATATTTCAGAAGAAAATCATAAATCGTTAACTGTTTATTCCATACATCTTGCCACATACTTCCCACTGCTGTTTTAACAATACCTTTTACGTCTATTTTACTTAAAGACATTTCTATTAAATCAATCTCTTCTTTTCTCAATGCTGACTTAGCCAGCTTATCCACCTTCTCATTTCCTTCTACACCATAAAAACCATCAAAACTGTACTCTTACTATTGTTTGATTTATTCTATATAGATTCTGTAAAATTTCTTAAAGTATATCCTGTCCAGATGCTATTTAAACTGTTTAATACTGAATATGAATCTGAACAAACTACTACACTTACAGGATTCATTTCTCCCCCCCACCACTTCAAATTTATGGCAACGTTTCCATAATTTATGTTGTGAATACAGATATATCGTTAGATAACCTCTTAATGGTGCTATATTTAAAATAAAGAATATATATGGCTGCTGCTGTATACCCAGAATCTGGATTTTTTTTGACCCATCCGTATATATTTGAATACTATTAAAATAGTTTTGTTTCAGATATTGATCCACTACTATTTCTTTAGGCATACACATTTCCTTTTCATTTATTTTAAAATGCAACTGGAGATCTACAATTAGCAGATCTGTTACCCTAAACAATTAGCAAAAGTTATACTTGGCTGTTGTAGGATATAGCTGACAATATTGCCACAACTGGCTGCCTTTGGATGGTTGTCATGGCGAATCATAGACTGCGATTCACTTTTGAAAAGTCCACAGAGGATTGTAGCTCTGAGCATCTATTATCACCAGCCATGAAATTAGCTGTGTAAAAAACAGATTCGTAAGGCACAATAATCAGTAAACAAATCAGAAAATATGAAGAAAGTAATCTACATTAAATAGTTTGTGTGTAATTTCAGTACATGGCCAGATAGGGGCAGAATGTCACTACTACTAAGTAATCAATAACACCAGAATCCCTGAATATATTATGAAAGTTTGGTCATTAGATGTCAAAGGATTAAACTAACAAACGTGCTTTAACAAACTATAAGAATAACAGGGGACAGAGTGAACCTTCTGTTTTAAAACTCCTCCCTCACAGCTTGATGTCTGAGGTAAGTTTGCTCATTATGTGTATGTTGACATTTTTTCTTTTTTTTTAAGCCAGCATTTACAATGCCATTTCTTATACTTATCTAACATTCTGTCATTACCACATCATAAATAAATCCCCTCAATAAAACAATGCAACTGAAAAGAGGAAAAAAATCAGACAACAACAAAATAACAACCAACAAACAGCTCGTTAGGTGCTTCTCTGCATGACATTGGTTATTGTTCAACCCCAAGGCATTCATTAAAAAAAACAAGTCTAGTAAGTTCCTGTAGTATTTTCCAAGCATTCTTCCTTTGTTAAAAGATACAAAATGTCACAAGAGGACGAGTCCTCATTCCGTATTGCAGACCAATCAGAAAAGATTTACTCCATTCTCCTGGAGCTACCCTGCCTCTGGCTCTCATTGAGAGGAGATTGCTCTGTGTCCCCTTAAAATGAAGCTTCGGACCAACCTTTGAAGGGAGCATGATTTATGATTGATTTGAAAAGCTACCATCACCATATTGTCCAAGGGAACCAGGATGTAGTGCCCCCTTAAGGCCGGCAGGAAGGTTTTTAGGGCTAGAAAAACCGCCATCATCTTGAGGCATTTGATGTTTAAGCATTGCTCCAGGTTTGTCCAGCATACGAACCCCAGTCTGCCCTTGGACAGAGCTCCTCAACCAGAGTTGGAGACATCTGTCATGACCACCTTCCTTCTGGAGGTCAGCCCCAATGGGACACTTAACTGAAACAGGTGAGGGGTTTTCCAAGGGGACACAGCTCTGATGCAGCGGTGGGTTATCCTAAGATGAAAACATCCCAAGCTTCAAGTGTTGGTTGGGACATGGGTTTTGAGCCAATAATGGAGTGGCCGCATGTGAAGCATGCCCAGACGAATCACAGAGGAAGTGGCTGACATGAGACAGAGCGTCCTCTGGAAAGCCCTGAGGGGACGTGAAGTCCCGAGTCTGAATGACGCTGCTAGACTCTGAATTATCAGAGAGCTTTCCAACGTAATCCATGCCCTCATCTGGGCCGAATCAATAAAAGACTGCTTACTGTCTGGGAGACAGAGAGTTTTTGGCTGAATTGATTCTCAACCTCAAGCTGTTTCTGGTTTCTGAGCAGCAGCAACCTGTGAGCAATGGGTTCTTGTTCCGATCTGGCTAAAACCAGCCAATCGTTGAGGCAATTCAAGATGCTTATTCCCATCTGTCTCAGAGGGGAAAGAGCCATGTCCATGCACTCCGTAAACGTGCAGGGTCCAGAGACAGTCTGAATTGCTGAATTGACTGTACTGTATATTGTTAAGCCACCACCACGAACGCCAATCTCAAGATCAATCTTTGGTGAGGGGATGATCTGGATGTGAAAGTAAGTGTCTTTCAGATCCACTGATTAAAAAAATAAATAATAATAAATAAAAATAAAACAGTCCCTGGGGCATATTTGCATATGTATCTGCCTCAAAGTCAACATTTTTGAATGGCCATTTCATAAGCGAGCGGTTCAGATGTATGAGATTGAGAATGGGCCTGAGCCCGTCATCTTTCTCGGGAACAAGGAAGTAACGGCTGTAGCGCCGCCATCGTGTGAAGTTCCGAGCCAGCCTGGTAAGCCACTGAATAAGCCCTGTTCGCTAGAGTGGAGGTAGTTCTGCAGGGCTTAGATGGGTGGGTGATGAATGGCACAGGTACACAACGACTCCCTCTTCTAGAGCTTGCCATAAACTCATTCTTCAGCCCAGGTCCTGATCACTAAATTAATCGTAATTAAATCATTTTTACATAAAAAAATACACTTATAGTTCCACATATATAAAATATTGTGCAACTAATTCCATTTAGGACATTCCTGTGAAATATCTGGGCATTAATGCTGTTGATCTAAAAAGTTCACAACACAGTTCTTATTATTTAAAACTTACCAGTATAAAGCAGAATGTCATACTGTGACATACATGTGTTGCTCTTCTAAAGCTGAATCTAACATCTGCAACTTTGATCTTCTGAAGGTTTCTGAAGCATGAGCTTCAGAAATATTTAGTAAATTTCCTGCTGTTCACAGGCCACTCTAAGCCCACTAGTTGCTTTTAAATTAGATCAAAGCTTTCTAAAAACAAAGCAGATTCGGCCTGTGCTTTGTTCTTTAACAAATGAAAAATTAAACATATTGGTATAGTAGAGCTTAAGTAGAGTAAGTAGAGCTTAAGTAGAGCTTCACTTCTACTTAATTCATATTCAGGCATTCCAGGCTGATTCCAAATGAGAAACCAAATGAGTTTAAATGTGACATTTTTCAAGCAAAAAGTTTCCTGTTTAGTGTTTTTAACCTGTGCGAATAATTTTTGTGTGAGTGCATATTGCCTTTTTTTAGCATTGCCACTGGTTCATTTAAACGAAATCATGAATAACTTTTACAATATCCTATTTCAATTTCATGAGCTACTTGTGTGGGCAGTTCATTCTGATGCCACCATAGGCCTTGCAAATTCAGTATTTGAACACATTGCAGAAAGGAAGCTTGCAATCTAGTAAATTTGGGTACTTCAGTTCTAATTTGAGCTCAGAGAAAGTGAAATAGACCAATGTGATATAGTCTCCTTGTGCTTAACATGGTTGTTCAGCATCTAACTGTGACTTTCTCTGTTCTTTTGGTTAGTTCTCTTATGCCCTTCATGTAGTTCCAAGCAAAGGAATGACAGAGCAAAGTCATATTTAGAGGGAAGATAAACAAGTTCTAGATGATACACATGATGTTTAGCTGGAATGAGGCATGACAATTTTTATACACTGCAGAAACACTGATCCATAATAAACATGCTATCATGATGTAATATATCTATAATCTCTACATAGACATTGGAAAACAGTGGAAAGTAAGTCTGTAGTGAATTATGATGAATACTTTTGCAAGTTATTTTAATTTTATATCCTTTGTCTCAATCATTAAGCTGTGATGTACAGAACAGCTGAAAGACTGACAGTTGATAGCTTAGTTAAATACTCAACTTTCAAAGTTTGCTCTATGTAAGTTTTGAAACCATGTATAAATCAGTCATAGGAATGAATATGTTTCATAATTTTGGGAAGTCGTAGCCTAATGGTTGGAGATTCGGACTCGTAATCCAAAAGTGCAAGTTTGAGTCTCGGGCCGACAGGAATTGTCGTTGGGGGAATGAATATACAGTGCTCTCTCCACCTTCAATACCACGACTGAGATGCCCTTGAGCAAGGCACCGGACCCCCAACTGCTCCCTGGGTGCCGAAGCATTAATGGCTGCCCACTGCTCAGGGGTGTGTGTTCATGGTGTGTGTGTGTGTTTACTGCTGTGTGTGTGCACTTTGGATGGGTGAAATGCAGAGCATGAATTCCGAGTATGGGTCACTATACTTGGCTGTATGTCACATATGTCACATCAATTGAGATGTGGGTATTTGGATTTATTTAGCAAATAATTCATATGATTTATAGGGATGTGCCAGTTTTAATATCGGTACCGAATGGTACCCGGGCAAATTACAAATGGAAGAGTTCATCCTTATCCCCTTGGAGTGGGGACTTTGGAGTGAGTAGGGCACGTACGTGCCATTAAGTAGTTGTTGGGAATTACATAATTTCCTCATTATCTTCAGCTGGGATGTTCCCGTGACAATGCAGCACGTGTCCGTCAGCAGATTCATGATGGACATCGACATAAAAACACTATACATTTTATATTTTAAAAAGTTCTATATATATATATATATTAGATTTTATATATTATATAGCATATTTGTAAATATAAAATGTATTTTTTGCATTTTTCAAAAAAGATCCCACAAATTTAACTTGGAAGAAATTCAAATGTTCCACATGTGTGGAGATGCATGTTCTGAGCTCTCTACCATAAGGTAACAGGTGATTTGCCTCAGAACTGCTGCACTGTTTATTAGGCCTATGTAAAATCTTGGTTAGAAACCGGGAAACCACTAACATTACTTTTTGTTTCTATTTTTAAAGAAGCTTCTAGAATTTTTGACTAGATAAATTCAGTGCAGTATCTCATTTCCATTGCGCTTACTATCATTTCAGGCAGCCTTCCATCTATAAGATTCTTTTTGAACATGAGTTCAAGGCCTTCCTGAATTATGGAATGTTCTGTATTGTTCCCTCAGGTCAGTGTCAATCAAATAGCTGGGGACCGATGTCCTTGCCAAACGAGTCTATATTTTGTCGGTAGTCCCTGTTCCTCCTCTGTCTCTCCATGGGTCAGTGCATGTCTTTATCTGAATTTTACACCACAGTCCTGCTGTACAACAGATGCTGAAGCTGATCTATAGAAAAAGAGAGAACATCTATCCTGAAGTCTCATTTAAGTTGATTGTCAATTTCAGTAAACAAACAAGGACTCCTAGAACGACTCCTAGCAGTGTCATTTTTATTGATCGTTCAACCTCTAATTTCAGCACAGAGGCATGACAAGTATTTGATTAATGTTTTGTCCCCACTGCATGTCTGGTTTTGACATTAGATTAAGAAATAGAGACATCAGAGGGAATGAACCTCGCATGGCCAACCATCACAATCAGAGCGATCCTGCTTTCCAAACCTAACTGTTGAGCCAATCAAAGACAGCACAAGGACGTTTATGACGAGTCAGTTCCAATATGAAATATAACATGACAAATGGGACATTAGGACTCTTTAGAGCTTTTTTGCACAACCATCTTTGAATTAATTCAAAGGGACCAAGAAAGGTTAACAGGAAGTGTGCTCTCAGGGTATCCAAAACCCCTTTCCACTCAGTGGAGCAGAGTAACCAAACACAATACAGTTCAGCAGAGTCTGTAAACTTTATGAAATCTTCTTTTATTGAGTCAGGTAATTTAGAATGGTCTGCAGAGAGCATATGCTGATGTACACGTCAGCATGTGTTTCTGACCTGTTTTAATTATTTAACTAAGATTCAGTCTATAGGCGTTTGGGGAGGGCTGCCATTTTGACTGCCGTCTTGCAATGACAATCATCATACCTTAAGTGTCTCAGAGAGGTTTATTTAAAGAACATTTGTGACAAAGGTAAACAGAAAACTGGGGGAGGCAGACATTTACTTGTGTTGCACGCTCAGAAATTACATTTTGAGGGAGGGCCAGCGATCTGAAACTGATAATGCTGTCATAATTGTCTGTTGAAAAAATAAATGTCAATTGAAATGGTTGATCACGTGATGTGGTGCATACTTATTATAACTACATTCAGATCTTCCTAGTGAACTGCCTATCAACAATAAACAAAAAAACAAAAACAAAAAAGAAAACTCTTTCACCAGCACCATTTGATATTTCCTGCACACTAATCAACTTACGTTTCTTATTTGTATCTTTGGTCAATAGTCATGAAAAAAAAAACCTGATGTTAAATAATTGACATTTTAGACACAATATTCCCAGTTACATTGTTTATTTTTGCTCCGCCAACAAACATTATTCCAAACTAAATCAAAGGAGATTCAACCAAGGCCTCTCCAAGCAACACACTCATTAATGGCATTTTATTACTGAATCAATCAGTGTTTTCAAACGAATTGTTAAGTAAATGATGCAATGACTCAGTTATACACTTAGTTATTAATTTCCGAATGAATCAGTGTATTTGTACGAATCGATTCAGTGAATGATATAATAATTCACTCAAACTTTTAACTTGTTGCCACCTACTGGGGTTACTGTGTGACCCTCAGAAAGAATTGATGAAAAGCCTCTCTGGAATGCATAAAATAAAGAAAAACTGAGTACATCACAAATATTGTCAGCTTCCAATGCCATATGGGACACTTCTTCCAGAATTTGTTAGGAATACCACTCACATGTATGAAGTGAGGTGAAGTGACATTCAGCCAAGTATGGTGACCCATACTCAGAATTTGTGCTCTGCATTTAACCCATCCGAAGTGCACACACACACACAGAGCAGTGAACACACACACTGTGAGAACACACCCGGAGCAGTGGGCAGCCATTTATGCTGCGGCGCCCGGGGAGCAGTTGGGGGTTCGATGCCTTGCTCAAGGGCACCTAAGTCGTGGTATTGAAGGTGGAGAGAGAACTGTACATGCACTCCCCCCACCCACAATTCCTGCCTGCCCGGGACTCGAACTCACAACCTTTCGATTGGGAGTCCGACTCTCTAACTATTAGGCCACGACTTCCCAAATGTATGTATATATGTATGTATATGGTAAATGGACTGCATTTATATAGCGCTTTCAACAGACCACATGGCCATCCAAAGCGCTTTACAATTTTGCCTCACATTCACCCATTCACACACACATTCACACACCGACTGCGGTGTCTGCCATTCAAGGCGCCATCCAGCTCGTCGGGAACAGGTGTGGTTAGGTGTCTTGCTCAAGGACACCTCGACACTTGGTCAGGTGGAGCCGGGGATTGAACCACCAACCTTCCGGTTTGTAGACAACCTACATGAACCACTGAGCCACTGCCGCCCCATGTATAGAATCTGTGTTGACTCTAAGTTGATAAATTTACATTAAGTCAGGAGCTTTGGACAGTAAGTGCTTAAAGCAGAGTTTTAATATCCCTTTTAGGATCCATATTCTTTCCAACTAATTAAAACATTTTCTTTCTCTTATTTAGCAGCCTGAGCTCAGCTCAGATTCCCAATTGGAGACATGCAATCAAGATCTTTTTGGTCTGTCAAACTACAGCTGAATCAAGTATAATGGAACTGCATTGACAGAGTATATAATACTGCGTACAAGGCTGACTACCTACAACAAATTCAGAAGCTCTCATTAAATATGGTATCTACTTTGACTAAGGTGTGTTACAATAATGTGTAAAGACCGTAAAATTGTTTCCAAAACAATATTGTGTCATTTTGTCAAACTTACATACTTTTATATATTTTACACGTCATTTATTTTGCCTTGCAATTTATTGATTTATTTATTGTTATTGTTTGCATTTCCAATAATCTTAAAAGGATAGTTCATCCAAAATTAAAATTCTGTCATTATTTACTCATCCTTCTTTCTTCTGCTGAACGCAAAATAATTTATTTTGAAGAATGTTGGTAACCAAATGGTTGATGGTAGCTGTTTTCCATACTATGGAAGTCATTGGCTACTTTCAACTGTTTGGTTACCAACATTCTTCAAAATATCTACTTTTGTCCTCAAAAGTTGAATTTTTTTATAAAGATATGGAACAACTTGAGGGCGAGTAAATTATGACAATTTGTAGTTTTGGGTGAACTATCCCTTTAACACAGGATTTTTGTAGATATATAGACGTCTGTTCTCAGTCATGGATTTTCATTAAATCTGTATTCATTTTAAGAAGTGGAAGACTGTAAAGTCGCTTACAAATATTGGTAGTCGCGGGTCGCATTTTTTTGGGCTTGTTTCTAAAGTGTAGTTGTTTATTTGGGCTTGTTCCCAGCTCCATAATAAGTTATCAAGCAGATATTTTCTATATGTTATTTAAATGTAGTTCTAGTCTGTTTTCTAATGTTAAATAATGTTTAAAGGTGGTTTAACTTCCTCTTGTGTTCATTGTCCTGAAGCTCAGGGGGGAGAAAAATAAATAAACTGTACCGTGTGTGCAGTTTTGTAAAACTGCGCACAGTTTACCAATCTGTCCACATGGATGTAAATTGACAATCTGTACCCAGTTTAAAATCCGTCCCCACGAATAGACCTTTTTAAAACCGTGCACACAGTTTATTTATTTTTCTCTTCCCAGAACCTAGGGGGGTTAGAAAAAGAAAAAGTCGTTGTTTTGGGCTTGTTTTCACAGGCCTGGTTGCTTATTTGTCTCGCGAGATCTGGCAACACTGTGTGAGTGCGGAATCACAGCTGATGCAATCCATTGGGACTATATGAATTATATTGGAATTATATGAATGTATAACACAACCCAAGCGTACTGTTGACAGTGTGATATAGAATATTGGATCTGTGTCTCACACCTATGTGAGCTGGTAGAAGCTTTATTTGCAGAGTTGAGAACTTATGGCTTTGATTTAAATTTTAAATTCTTTTCCCATCTAAGTTCACTTATGTCGGGGTTGACCTTCAAAACCAGCCTAATAAAACCCAGAAGCATTCCATCTAAATATGTTTAAGTACAGAGATTTCATTTTCTTTGATAGATTTCCTTGCAGCTTTGTCTTTGTGGCCTCAAGTCTCTCTGCTTCTATAGTAGACTTTAAAACAAACATGCTGTAATAAGTTGAACTTTCAGAAGAGAGATGAGTTTTACACCTCTGAGTTTGTCTGAAGTGTAGTCTGCTTATAAATTGATTACAGTTGCTTAGCAATAACCTGCAGCTACAGTTTAAAAAACGTTTTTATAGCTACAGGTTATTATAGTAATTGTAATAATCATAGACCTCCAGCACAGCATTCAAAAGTTTTCCTTCCCCTATTCCCCTCTATTTTTTATTCTGTGGGCCTCTCACGTAGTCTTTTTTGAAATATATACATATTTCCTTAATGCACAAACTCTTGCTGAGCCTATGCCTCATAAAAAAACATGGTGAAAGCCATAAGTCTGCTTCACGCCATGCCACATTTCTGCTGAGTTCTTGTACTCAACACTGGTGGCCAAACACATTAATCAGCATACACAGATCCTCTTCTCAAATAAACTCATAGAGAGGGTGAAAAATGAGTGACAGCTGAAAGCTGCATTTGCTTTGTGGTTATCATCTCATCTCATCATATCATACTAGTGTTGAAAAACTGAAAAATAATTCAATAATTCCAAAGGAAACTGTTTTTGATATATTTGAGGATGTGTTAGGAAGGACCTCAAGCATGTGTAGCC
The DNA here is from genome assembly GCF_963082965.1 of Carassius carassius. Taxonomy (NCBI): domain Eukaryota; kingdom Metazoa; phylum Chordata; class Actinopteri; order Cypriniformes; family Cyprinidae; genus Carassius; species Carassius carassius. The sequence goes on from NC_081766.1 coordinate 11,270,644, forward strand.
TATCGCTCAAAGGGTAAGTGATTTAGAGCTCTCTGGAAAATGTTAAACATGCGGTAGCAAGATTTTGACTTCAACCGTATATATCATTCTAATGCATTCATTGGTACACAAGTGGTAAATAAATATGGCCACTTAATATTTAAAAAAATATGTTTAGTATTGTCACACATGAGTAAGTATACTGACAAGTATACTTCCAAGTGATTTTTTTTTAAATGAATAATTTAATTTAGCAATGATGCATTCAACTGATCAAAATTTACAGTAAAGACATTTACAGTATTACAAAAAAAAGGAGGGAAGAAAAATAAAATAGTATGTTTTTAGTATGATTTTCAGCATAGATAGAAATATTTTTAATATATAAATATTATACTTGCTGTGACAGGAATAAATTAAATTTTAAAATATATTAAAATAGAAAATATGAATTTTACATTGTAATAATATTTTAAAATATTACTGACGTTATACCACTTTTTTGATCAAATAAATGTAGCCTTGGTGAACATAAGAAACATCTTTCAAAACATACCTCCCGAAACTTTTAAGTGGTACTGTATATTAAATAAATTTAAGGAAACAAAAAAGAACAAATAATAATGATAAATTAACAAATATAGTTGCTTATTTAAAGTACTAAAGTACTATACTACTATAGAGTTTTATAAAATTAAAAATGAAAACTGTAAACATTTACTTATCATTTATATAAATGAATACCCTGACTTTTAAAACTTTCTTTCTTCTGTTATTTATAGCAGAACATGCAAAACAACATTTGTGCAAGGCTCTTTTCGATACAGTGAAAGTGAATGGTGACCATTCCCTTAGATTCCCTCCTTAATGTTCCTCACACGCCGCTATCATATGGTTTCAGAATCAGAAGATTTGGAATGTAGCAAATATGCTTTTTTTGATGCCTTTAGTGTGCCTTCACAATTCACTTTCACTGTATGATTCTGTTTAACTACTACTATTGTGTTGAAAGATAATGTTGAAAGATAATACATTTTGTATACAGACTTAAATTTGACATTACCTTAAGTCTGCCTTTTTCACCAGTATTTAAACCATAGTAGTGCAGTAGCAGTCTGCAAATCATTTCCCAAAAAGCAGAACTGCATGTAATTAAAACAGGTAGTAACAGTGTTTACTGTGTTTTCAGCTGTAATTAAAGACAAAGACATGCACACAATCACAATCCACAATGCAGCTGGACATTTCCTGACTACAGAACAATTTCTCCCTGTTCTCCTTTATGCCTTACACATTCCCACCACATGTGAAAGTATCCAAATATTTACGGAGACAATCAGGTGTGCCAAAGATTTTTTTTATAGTTCTTAGACTCTACTTTTAGCCGTTAACAAATTAAACATTGAGTTTGTCATAGTTGCTGTAGGACCCGAGTCTGTAATTGTGATTTTTTTTTCCTTCAATGACGACATTCTTTAAAAGTGTTCCAAGAGGAAACTACTGCTGTTGCTATCTGTCTGAGCAAGAACATAAAACCACATTATGTATAAAGCGGGACCCCTGCTTCTCTTTAAAAAACATTACACCTGGCCTGCTCTCCAGTTTCACCTTTCTGTAACGCAACACCCAGAGAACAACAGATGCCTGGGAAATTATAGCCAAATAACCTCTGTGATGACTTCTAACAATTGCTAGTCCATTCCACTTAAAATCTTGATTATATGCTGACAGAAAAATATGTGTGGAGCTCTCAAAACAAATTAATAATAATAATTAAAAAAAAAAGAAAAAAAAAAAGCTGCTAGCTGGTTAATTGTTACACCAAAAACATTTTTTTTTTTTTTTTTTTTTTTTTTAAGTTAAGTAGAAACTGCTAGCAAATTTCACTATTCATTATAAAGAATCAGCAAGAATTAAATGTGAAATTTTTGAAGAAGAAAGACTGAAATTGTTTTACTGTAAAATGGGCTCGCACAGTTTTAATTCCAATTCTGAATAAATAAATAAATAAATAAACAGAATAAATAGAATAAATAAAAATTACAGTGTATGTGTATTGTTTAAATTCTTTTGAGTGCAGCAGGGAAAAAACCAAGATGCATGTTTAACTAAGTTTTTGTTAGTTATGCTTAAGTTTATTACTTTGAAGAAACATTTGTGTAAGTTTTGATTTATGATTCTGGATGTTGCACTGCACATGTTTCACAGACGGCACAAAACCAAAAGGTGTAAATTAGATTAGGAATTAGTTTCCATTTGTTAAGTAATTCCAGTTTTGGAATCAAGAGGAAAATTTGAGGTAAGAACACATAAAATATTGCTCTTGTAACCATGTAGTTTGGTGCTGTATTCAAGTAGATTTTTTGCTCTACATGCCCTTCATTAGCTATATATCACAGTTCCTGGAAAACAGATTGATTAGTGCTGCTACTGTAAGAAAATCCTTGACATTAAAAACGTGTTTATTAAAATCTTTGGTAACACTTTAGAATAGGTAGCACTTATTAGTTGCTTATCAGCATGCATATTACTAGAATATTAACCATGTATTAGTGCTAATTAATGCCTTATTCTACATCCCTAATCTTACCCTACCTAAACCTAAAAACCACCAAACTAACTATTAATAAGCAGCAAATTAAGAATTTATTGAGAGAAATGTCGTAGTTAATAGTTCACAAGTGTTACCAATTCTAAAGTGTTACCAAATCTACCTGCGAGAGCTACTGGTATTTATGGACCACTCCTCTTAAGTTTGTGTTTTATATATGTATTGTAATAAGTTCCGGACAATGTACAACAGAGAAGAGTCTCATTACCTCCATCAGTTCTGTCCTCTATGGTGAAGTTTTGGAGGTAGCCACACCCAGGCTGGCCATTGGCTCGTGGCTGCAATGAGGACATTTAAACAGTTTGAAGGCAGAGAGTTGGAGGAGTCGAGACATTGCTGAATGGCTGGTCGGAGCTTGTAAACAGGTGCTTGCACTAATAAGCGTCCATCAGTGGGCAGGAATAGTACTGTGGCAGGCAATATTTTCGGGTAAGGCATCTACAGCTTCAGTATTGCATGAGCATAAGCTTCTCACTTTTTTGCAGCTGTAAAAAAGTTATGTTTAATTGATATTAAATTATATAATGATGTTAATGCAGTGATTTAGAATTTGTTTTTTAAACTAAAAAAATTTAATTGCTTTTTTTTTCTAATTTGCAAATTCTTGCTAATGAATATTAATATTATGGATATTCAAAACTGTAAACATGTTTTGACTGGTTATATAAAAAAGTACTTGTTATGTTATGTGATAACATCTAAATTAACTAGTTTTATTTTTCTACAAGGTATGATTTAACATGTCTGAATCAAATTAAAGTAATATATTTTCTTAGGGTCAGATCACATAGAAATATTACATGAATACAGTGCAATCTTAACTTTTGAACTTTTAACTTTTTTCTTTTCTTTTTATGTTTATGTTACTGTCTAATGTTCATGCTCAGACTAAGAATTATTGCTAAATGTATAATTCTTTAGGATAAATACACTGAAACCATCCATAGTGTTTTGTCATTTAAGGCAATAATCTTCGGGTATTATCAGAAGCCCAGATCAGATGAACGGCAGATGTTGCACGCAGCCCGCTGAAGGTTTACTATTTGCTGCATGCAGATTACACAATACAAGTGAACAGAGTCAGTTTTGGGAATCTGAAAGATCCTTGTAAGTCTGCTGTGGTTTCATTCCCCTGTGGTACATACTGAGGAGAGGAAATGAGTCTGTATCAAGACTTAAGCTTAATTGCTTTCAGCTCTCATCAGCTGAAGAGCAAAAGGGAGAAATCACTAGTGTTGCATGTTTGTGGCTTGCAGTCTGCACTCCTCACCTCTCCTCCTCTTCTCTTCTCTTCTCTTCTCTGCACTGGTAATCCCTAAATCTTTTTACTAATGGTGCAACTGGGGCTCTGCTTTAGATTCAGAGAAACAGACTGACTTTGTCTTATATAGGAGAGGGCATGGCATGGCACAGTCTGGCTGCCTATTTTCCTGCCCTCTACCTCACTCAGTTTATTTCCAACTCAGAATGTGATTTATGCTGTTCACATGCTGTTTGTATTCTGTATTGCTTGTAGGTCCTTGCCCTTTCAGTTCCTAAAAGGCATAAATGATTCCCAGTTACAGCGTTGAAAGCTTATATTTTAATTTGGTGTTGAGATCCAACAGATAACAGTCAATGGCCACTTAGCAGCCTGCATCTTTTCTGTCTTGAACCAGACTCTGTTAAACTTCATTGAGCATGGTTTACTGAAATGTTCAATGGGTATGGAAGATAGATTTTCAAACATCACTGTGTGTAAATTGGCAAAAACTTGTAAAATTCAAGGTGATTATGAAAACAAAAGCAAAACCTTTTAATTATTATTATAGATATTTTCCTAATTGTATTATTAGTAATTTTTAAGATGAAAACAGGTAAAATTAACTGTTATCAATGTTAATATTAATTTTAATATTATTAATAATACAAATTTTGCTAAAAGAACTTATAAAAAAAATATGTTTATTTTTCTGGGAATAATATAAGAAAGAAGTTATTATATATTTTACAAATTATATGTATAAAACATTATGCACATTTATTAATATTTTATTATTATTTTTATCAGTTAAGTTCATTGGGTGGAATCATGAGATTTTTTTTTCATTATAGTTTTAATTAATACTTTTTTAACAAATTATTATTTCAGATTTTTTTATTTTTATTTTAGAATGTATTTGTCAATTTTCTTTTGATACCTTCCTACCTATAAAAGAAAATAATATCTATCTATCTATCTATCTATCTATCTATCTATCTATCTATCTATCTATCTATCTATCTATCTATCTATCTATCTATCTATCTATCTATCTATCTATCTATCTATCTATCTATCTATCTATCTATCTATCTATCTATCTATCTATCTATCTATCTATCTAAATCTAAATGCTCGTATGTGTGTGTGTGTGTGTGTGTAAATTTACAGGGCAGTCCACTGGATGAGTAAAAAATAGTTAAGAGTGAAACATTATTCATGAGCAATTTATGGACTGTGATCAGCAATTTTGATGTCATACATTGGCCAGTCACATGCAAAATGTGGGCAATAAGTATTTTATGGTTGTTGCATGGCAATTTGCATTGTTTGTTCAATGGTAGAAACATAGCATCTTTTTTGTGCGTTTATTTATGTGCATGCAGGCTCAAACATCCCCTCAGTAGCAGTGGAAGAAGAGAGTTGGCAGACTTTTCCAGTGTGTTTTCCAAGACAAATAAAAACGCAAAAAAGAAATGGTGCACATGAAATAAAAGCCTCTGACAAAAAGCAATAAACAAGACCTTCAAAAGGCCTTGCAGCTTGCAGTAGCATATGTTTGGTGTCTGGGCCTGTGATATAAGCTATGGCAGGATGTGATGGACCTCACCGCTCTGTGTCTTAATACTGCATCATCCAATCTAATTAGCATCAGGGAGTCCATGAGGTCAAGGAGAGACTCTCTTGCCTGTTTGAATTCAGTGGTTAATTATTTAAATGTTACCCAGTGAGTTGAATATCCTTATTTAGATGTATCAATTAGAAGAGATAATGCAGAAGGAAATATTTTGTTCCAGTACACAGTCCCTTTTGAGTAACAGATGTGAATCACTCTAAAAACACATGTTAGACCAACATTATTTCCCTAAATAGTCACAAACTTCTTAAGTGACTTGAATATGCTATTTCATATGAACTGTGTTGCTGATTTTTTATGTGGTTATTGTTATTGGATTATTGTTTTGATCTGTGTGGGCATTTTGTTTGTGCCGTTGCTGTAGTTCTTATTGTAAGTATTGAGGTTGATTATAGCACTTGTTTATATGAATCTGGGTGGCATTGGCTGGATGGGACATTTTGGATTTAGTGGATGATTCATCTTGTTTTATTGGTTTATTTATAGTTATTATCTGGTAATTTATGAACACAGAATGGCCGTTAGAATTCAATCTTCTTAGACTAATGCAATGGAATAGCTCTCCACATCTGCAAAAGAGAACCTGTCAGAAACAACAGCCGCCAGCAATGTTTTCTTTTCAGTTGGTTGATCTGTGTGGCATGAGCTCCAGATTTTTCTGTGCTTCTGTTCGCATTTCTACCTCAGTCCTGAGGGAGTTCTCTGTCTTCTCATTTCAGCATTTCTGCCATTCCACATCTGCTTCTGGACTTTGATGTTTGTTGTTCCATGTTTATATTTAAGCGCCACATTTACAGAGATGTCCTTAATGTTCAAAACAAAGCATGGAATGAATAAATGGTGTTGGGGCTCGTATGCGAGCGCCTGGTGGCCGGGCCTCTCCCCACGGGGTCCGGCCGGGCTCAGCCCGAAGGAGCGACGTGGGGCCGCCTTCCCGTGGGCTCACCACCTACAGGAGGGACCGTAAGGGGCCGGTGCTTAGACAATCGGGCGGCAGTCGAAGGCGGGGGCCTCGACAGCCCGATCCCTGGACACGGAAACTAGCTCTAGGGACGTGGAACGTCACCTCACTGGCGGGGAAGGAGCCCGAGATTGTGCGTGAGGTTGAGAGGTTCCGACTAGCGATAGTCGGGCTCACCTCTACGCACAGCTTGGGCTCTGGAACCACACTCCTCGAGAGAGGATGGACTCTTCACCACTCTGGAGTTGCCCATGGTGAGAGGCGGCGGGCTGGTGTGGGTTTGCTTATAGCCCCCCAGCTCAGCTGCCATGTGTTGGAGTTTACACCGGTGAACGAGAGGGTTGCTTCCCTGCGCCTTCGGGTCGGGGATAGGTCTCTCACTGTCGTTTGTGCCTACGGGCCGAACGGCAGTGCAGAATACCCGGCCTTCTTGGAGTCTCTGGGAGGGGTGCTGGAAAGTGCTCCGACTGGGGACTCCGTCGTTTTACTGGGGGACTTCAACGCCCACGTGGGCAACAACAGTGACACCTGGAGGGGCGTGATTGGGAGGAACGGCCCCCCTGATCTGAACCCGAGCGGTGTTCAGTTATTGGACTTCTGTGCTAGTTACAGCTTGTCCATAACGAACACCATGTTCAAGCATAAGGGTGTCCATCAGTGCACGTGGCACCAGGACACCCTAGGCCGTAGGTCGATGATCGACTTTGTGGTCGTTTCATCCGACCTCCGGCCGTATGTCTTGGACACTCGGGTGAAGAGAGGGGCTGAGCTGTCAACCGATCACCACCTGGTGGTGAGTTGGATCCGATGGCGGGGGCGGAAGCTGGACAGACTCGGCAGACCCAAACGTACTGTGAGGGTCTGCTGGGAACGTTTGGCCGAGTCTCCTGTCAGAGAGATCTTCAACTCCCACCTCCGGCAGAGCTTCGACCGGATCCCGAGGGAGGCTGGAGATATTGAGTCCGAGTGGACCATGTTCTCCACCTCCATTGTCGAAGCGGCCGCTCGGAGCTCCACTAGGTGTCCTCAGTTCCCACGGTGTTTATCATATTATCACTTCCTGTCTCCTTATTTGGTCACCTTCCTCCTTGTTTAGTTAATTGATTGTTCCCCACCTGTCTCCTGTTTCCCCATTATCCTTTTGTGTATTTATACCTGGTCTGTCTGAGTCTTAGTCACGGAGTCCTTGTTTAATGTGATGTTAATTCATGTCCGTCATCTAGTCGTGCCCTTGCCTTGTCTTCTTGTCTTGTTTTTATGTTTTGGATTCTCTGGTTTTGACCCTGCCTGGACTGTTTACCCTTTGGATTTGCCCTTTAATAAAGTCACATACCTGCACTTGGATCTCTCCCGTGGTTCTTTGTAACACCGAACGTGACAGAAGGACTCCGTCAAGCGAAGATCCAGCGGTATGTCTGTTTATGTCTCCTCCCCAGCCACAGAGCGGGAGAGGAACGGATTTGAGGGAACTCGCCTGGTGGTTTTCCGGGGGACCAGGGGAGGTCGCCGAGGAGGGAGTGGTCGAGAGGAGATTCAGCACCGCTCTCAACCATGGCCTCCCTTCGACCCGGGGCTCGTGTGGGATGGATCAGAGCCACCGTCTCACCATGGCGGACGGAGAGGGGAGAGGAAGCGCACGTCCGCCACGGTGGCGCCACTGCCCATGATTGCCGCGAGTCCAGCGCCACGGTGCAAGATGGCCGCCAGCTCAGCGCCAACACCCAAGAAGGCCGCTGACTCATTCTTGGATTATTTCGCTACGCTGTCCAAGATTCTAGAGATTCCCAAGACGGTTAACGTCATGGCTGCTGAGCCAGCGCCTCAGCACAAGATGGCCGCCAGCCCAGCGCCACAGCACAAGATGGCTGCCAGCCCAGCGCCACAGCACAAGATGGCTGCCAGCCCAGAGCCACAGCACAAGATGGCCGCCAGCCCAGCGCCACAGTACAAGATGGCCGCCAGCTTGGAGCCACAGCACAACATGGCCGACTCAACGCCTGAGTCTCCAGACAAGGTGTCACCGACTCGCCATCATAGAGGGCGGAGGAGGAGGAGACAGGCGTCTACCGTTCCTCAAAGCCCGGAGGACGTTCCCGAGGCGGTGCCCGATGCTGTTCCGGAGGCCGAGGCGGTGCCCGATGCTGTTCCGGAGGCCCAGGCGGTGCCCGATTCCGAGGCGGTGCCCGATGCTGTTCCGAAGGCCGAGGCGGTGCCCGATGCTGTTCCGAAGGCCGAGCGGGTGCCCGATGCCGAGGTGGTGCCCGATGCTGTTCCGGAGGCCGATGCGGTGCCCGATGCCGAGGTGGTGCCCGATGCTGTTCCGGAGGCCGAAGCGGTGCCCGATGCCGAGGCGGTGCCCGATGCTGTTCCGGAGGCCCAGGCGGTGCCCGTTGCTGTTCCAGAGGCCGAGGCGGTGCCCGATGCTGTTCCCAAGGCCGAGGCGGTGCCCGATGCCGTTACGGAGGCCGAGGTGGTGCCCGATGCCGAGGCGGTGCCCGATGCTGTGCCCGATGCTGTTCCCAAGGCCGAGGCGGTGCCCGAGGCCGTACCCGATGCGGTGCTCGATGCTGTTCCGGAGGCCGAGGCGGTGCCCGATGCTGTTCCGGAGGCCGAGGCGGTGCCCGATGCTGTTCCCAAGGCCGAGGCGGTGCCCGATGCTGTTCCCAAGGCCAAGGCGGTGCCCGATGCTGTTCCGGAGGCCGATGTGGTACCCGATGCCGAGGCGGTGCCCGATGTCGTTCCGGAGGCCGAGGCGGTGCCCGATGCCGTTCCGGAGGCCGAGGCGGTGTCCGTTGACATTCCGGAGGCCGAGGCGGTGTCCGTTGACGTTCCGGAGGCCGAGGCGGTGCCCGAGGCCGTTACTGAGGCAGTGCCCGAGGCCGTTCCAGAGGCGGTGCTTGAAGCCGAGGCGTCTAACGTCTCCACAGGCAGTCCTAAGTCAAGTCAGGTGCCCATTGACTTTCCAGAGTTGAGTCAGTTCCCGGTTGACCCTCCAGAGTCGAGTCAGGTGTTCATGGACCTTCCTGAGTCAGGGTTAGTCACCGTCGACCATCTAGAGTCAGGGCTAGTTCCAGTTGACCCTCCAGAGTCGAGTCAGATGTTTGTGTGTCCTCCAGGGTCAGGGCCAGTCACCGATGACCTTACTGAGTCAGGGCCAGTCACCGATGACCTTACTGAGTCAGGGCCAGTCACCGATGACCTTCCAGAGTCAGGGCCAGTCACCGCTGACCTTCCAGAGACAAGTCAAGTCACTGGGTGGTCTGCTGCTCCGCCCTGTTGGACTCCGGCATCGACCACAGGGGCGTGGTGGTCATCTGCTCCACCCTGGGGGACTCTGGCGTCGAACACGAGGATGTGGTGGTCTTCTGCTCCGCCCTGGGGGGCTTCCGCTCTGACCACACGGACGTGGTGGTCTTCTGCTCCGCCCTGGGGGGCTTCTGCTCTGACCACACGGATGTGGTGGTCTTCTGCTCCACCCTGGGGGGCTTCCGCTCTGACCACACGGAGATGGTGGTCTTCTGTTCCGCCCTGGGGGGCGTTTGCCCTGACTACACGGTTGTGGTGGTCTTCCGCTCCGCCCTGGAGGACTCTGGCCTTGACCACAAGGGTGTGGTGGTCTTCTGCTCCGCCCTGGGGGGCTTCATGTTGTTTTTTTTCCTTTTGTTTTTGTGTTAATGTCGGTCCCTGTTCCTTTCTGTTAGTCTGGCCCTCCGTCCCTCCCCCTGTACCTCCTCCGTTCCTCCTCCCTCCTGATCTTTCTGTGTTGTGTTTACATTCTGGTGCCTGTTCCCCATGTTTTTCTTTTCTGGCCCTCCGTCCCTCCCCCTGAGCCTCCACCTGTCCGCCTCCCTCCTGGTCTCTGTTTTGTGTCTGTCTTGGAGCGTCTGGGAGCCGCTCCGTAGAAGGGGGGTACTGTCACAGTGTCTGGGTTGTGTTCCCTGGGTTTCCACTAGGTGTCCTCAGTTCCCACGGTGTTTATCATATTATCACTTCCTGTCTCCTTATTTGGTCACCTTCCTCCTTGTTTAGTTAATTGATTGTTCCCCACCTGTCTCCTGTTTCCCCATTATCCTTTTGTGTATTTATACCTGGTCTGTCTGAGTCTTAGTCACGGAGTCCTTGTTTAATGTGATGTTAATTCATGTCCGTCATCTAGTCGTGCCCTTGCCTTGTCTTCTTGTCTTGTTTTTATGTTTTGGATTCTCTGGTTTTGACCCTGCCTGGACTGTTTACCCTTTGGATTTGCCCTTTAATAAAGTCACATACCTGCACTTGGATCTCTCCCGTGGTTCTTTGTAACACCGAACGTGACACTAGGGCCCTCGCCTTTACATCACTTATACGGATAGATACAGAATGTGTGTCTAATCTTCTGCATGCATTCAGGATTTTTTTAAAATGAAGTTCTATGTGCTGTCTATCTATGACAATCTGACGCTAGATTGGCTAATTATTACAACCCGAATTCCGGAAAAGTTGGGACGTTTTTTGAATTTTAATAAAATGAAAACTAAAGGAATTTCAAATCACATGAGCCAATATTTTATTCACAATAGAACATAGATAACGTAGCAAATGTTTAAACTGAGAAATTTTACACTTTTATCCACTTAATTAGCTCATTTAAAATTTAATGCCTGCTACAGGTCTCAAAAAAGTTGGCACGGGGACAACAAATGGCTAAAAAAGCAAGCAGTTTTGAAAAGATTCAGCTGGGAGAACATCTAGTGATTAATTAAGTTAATTGATATCAGGTCTGTAACATGATTAGCTATAAAAGCTTTGTCTTAGAAAAGCAGAGTCTCTCAGAAGTAAAGATGGGCAGATGCTCTCCAATCTGTGAAAGACTGCGTAAAAAAATTGTGGAAAACTTTAAAAACAATGTTCCTCAACGTCAAATTGCAAAGGCTTTGCAAATCTCATCATCTACAGTGCATAACATCATCAAAAGATTCAGAGAAACTGGAGAAATCTCTGTGCGTAAGGGACAAGGCCGGAGACCTTTATTGGATGCCCGTGGTCTTCGGGCTCTCAGACGACACTGCATCACTCATCGGCATGATTGTGTCAATGACATTACTAAATGGGCCCAGGAATACTTTCAGAAACCACTGTCGGTAAACACAATCCGCCGTGCCATCAGCAGATGCCAACTAAAGCTCTATCATGCAAAAAGGAAGCCATATGTGAACATGGTCCAGAAGCGCCGTCGTGTCCTGTGGGCCAAGGCTCATTTAAAATGGACTATTTCAAAGTGGAATAGTGTTTTATGGTCAGACGAGTCCAAATTTGACATTCTTGTTGGAAATCACGGACGCCGTGTCCTCCGGGCTAAAGAGGAGGGAGACCTTCCAGCATGTTATCAGCGTTCAGTTCAAAAGCCAGCATCTCTGATGGTATGGGGGTGCATAAGTGCGTACGGTATGGGCAGCTTGCATGTTTTGGAAGGCTCTGTGAATGCTGAAAGGTATATAAAGGTTTTAGAGCAACATATGCTTCCCTCCAAACAACGTCTATTTCAGGGAAGGCCTTGTTTATTTCAGCAGGACAATGCAAAATCACATACTGCAGCTATAACAACAGCATGGCTTCGTCGTAGAAGAGTCCGGGTGCTAACCTGGCCTGCCTGCAGTCCAGATCTTTCACCTATAGAGAACATTTGGCGCATCATTAAACGAAAAATTCGTCAAAGACGACCACGAACTCTTCAGCAGCTGGAAATCTATATAAGGCAAGAATGGGACCAAATTCCAACAGCAAAACTCCAGCAACTCATAGCCTCAATGCCCAGACGTCTTCAAACTGTTTTGAAAAGAAAAGGAGATGCTACACCATGGTAAACATGCCCCGTCCCAACTATTTTGAGACCTGTAGCAGAAATCAAAATTGAAATGAGCTCATTTTGTGCATAAAATTGTAAACTTTCTCAGTTTAAACATTTGCTATGTTATCTATGTTCTATTGTGAATAAAATATTGGCTCATGTGATTTGAAAGTCTTTTAGTTTTCATTTTATTAAAATTTAAAAAACGTCCCAACTTTTCCGGAATTCGGGTTGTATATAGTTTTTATATTTAAATTTTATGTTAATAGAGGTATGCCCTATCCTATTCTAGATATTTTTACTGGACATATAGACTATATTTAACTGTATGAATAAAAAAATAGACATTTAAACAGTTATTTAAATGCTTGAAATATTGCTATATAATATAATATTATATATTGTTATATGTTATATTTATATTATTTTATTAATTATTTTATTAATTATATTATTTGATAAAAATCTATATTTGTTATTCAGTAAATAATAATAAACATGTAAAATGTTTATAATTAGTCTATATAAGAATTCTGTAATAATTTTTGGTCCTTATATTGGACTATGCTAGATTTGTTTTTTGTTTGTTTGCTTTATATTTTTTATATTTATATTTATTTATAGAGGTATGCATTTATTTTAGATTCTTATAATGGAAAATTAGATGCATGCATCAAAGATGGACATTTAAACAGTTATTTAAATGAATAAAATTTTATTTAACATTTTATTTTATTTATTTTATTTAATATAATTTAAAATGTGTTGTTTAATATTTTTTTACGTTTTTTTATTATTATAGATTTGTTCTAAAAATAAATGTATTATAGTGGTTATATAAGAATGCTATAATTCATCAAGTAAGTTATAAATATCTACAGTATTCATTTACCAATTATGATTAACTTTACTTTATTAACTACATGAATCGACTTACACAATATCAGACGCTTACTGTTAATGATTTACATTAACTTAGGATGCTGGGGCCTATTTCCGCTGGCGCTCAAGAAAAACTAATTATTTTAATTCAAATCTTAGTTTTAAAGCAAACAAACCCCTGGTGGTACTTTCTAAGCATGCACTTTCTCTTTTATAAAATTTCTACTTTTAAATAAAGATGCATTCAAACCTTGATTGACATTATTATCATGGGGATCACGTCATTTAGTTAGAAGGGTTCTCTGCTCCCAGAAGCCCTTGTGGTTGTGGATGTGCAATTATGGTTTGGATGAAATGTGCTTGAAACATAAGGTCTGCCCAGTTCCTACTGTAGGATTAGACATCTGTAACACTGGCCTTGTAAAACAGATTGCGCTCCATTAAAAATAATGTGATGTCTTGCACAATGATTTTTGTGTGTGCAGCTTGCAAATCAAGCTCCTTATTGGAAGGTTGGACCGCAAACCATAAGGAAAGTTTGATATTTTAAGAAAGAAATGCTTGTAAATTTAACCACACAATCATCATAAGATTCTCCAACCAAGGATTCATGTCTTTCTGCTTTCTTTCAGAAACCATGATTGTAAGATTCAACGGGCTGAAGAGAGGCCTATTCCTTCTGGGGATGTTCTTTACAGTGTCCCATCTTGTGCTCTCTGAAAAGGTGGGTCCTGCTGAGAAAGAAGTCACCTTCAGCCATGTCTACAGGATTGACTCTGGTTGTAAGCAGGGTTCTCAGGTGGTTCAGCTTTCCCAGGACCAGGCCTCAGAAGGTCAGTTAGTTACAGTGGGTGGAGATAATGACATTGTTTTCAAACACAACATACGTCTGCAGTCGGCTGGTTGTGGATGTGCAGATTCCGAAGACTTCAAAGCCCTGCTGTACCGTGTAAATGGCCTAGAGGAGGAAGTCACCTACCTAAAGAGCCAATGCGCTCAGGGCTGCTGCAGAGGAGGGTCAGGTATTAGTACAAACCTGGAGATTTTTCCCTGATTTTTTAAAACTCAAAATCAAGCTACCTAATTTGGTGCTGTTAATCATATATATATCAGAATATGCCTCAAATATAACCTAGTTGAATCGATTCATGCTAAAATATCTTATGCATCCCTTATCACATTTGACTTCTATTGTACTTAGACCCAGAGCCTTTATAAGTACATGCATCTGTAATATACTGTGAATGTGCCACCTTTTATTAAAAAAGTTAAAATATTATGCTTTTTTATAATTCTAGTTCAATTTGTAAATTTAAACTGAATTTGAATGAAGGTATCAAGCAGGAGCTAAAATTCGAATTTTTTGAAAGGAATACCATTGAACTGAATTAAAAAATATGTATATAACCCTAAAAATGTGAATTTTGACAAGAAAAAACAATGTTTGTCACTTAAAAAAATAACTGTATTTAAACAACAACAATAACTGACTTAAAGGCCTTATAAAGAGACAGTTGAAATCTGTGATTCTTCGCCCTGGTCCATATATCTGAGTTCCCCAACCTCCAAAATCTCATGCAGGTGAAATATGTTAAGGCTGTTCTGTTTTGCTAGGTGTGGACACTAGCTGCAGTGGGCATGGCACATACCAGCAGGACTCTTGCAGTTGTAAGTGTAACCCAGGCTGGGAGGCTCCAGACTGCTCTATCTCATCCTGCCCCGATGAATGCAACGATAATGGCCGCTGTGTTGACGGACGCTGCGTCTGCTATGAAGGCTACATCGGCCATGACTGCAGCCAGCTCACATGCCCTAACAACTGCAAAGACAAAGGCCACTGTGTGGATGGCAAATGCGTGTGCTTTAGTGGATTCTCAGGAGAAGACTGCAGTATTGTCACCTGTCCGAATGACTGCGTAGGAAATGGACGCTGCGTGGATGGACAGTGCATCTGCGATGAGGGATTCTTTAGAATCGACTGCTCCATGGGTAAGATTATACTAAATTGGAATTTAAATGTCCTGACTGTGCTTGAATCACTAAACAGAATGTTTTAATAATTGTAATTTTCACCCTGAAACTGCTAGTATATTTTACAAACAATTTAAAAAAAAACAGCAACAAGAACACGAACATTTGAAGTAGATCAACTACAAAAAAAATAAATAAATAAATAAATAAAATAAACATCTTTTAAAACATACTCCTATAATATTTGTTTAATAAAAAAAAAAAAAAAAAAAAAAAAAAAGAAGTGAGTGCCTCAGAGTTGGAATGCATGGATAGATGAGCTGAGCTTCAAAAAAATATAAGCCGTGCCCAGAGCCTTAGAGTGTGACATATCATCGGTGTTAAAATTTCTGAAATGGTTTCGTAGTGGAGTTAGGGCACAGTGTAATTTACTCCAAGAATGATAATAGTAGGGATGTAAGAGCAAGCACTGCAAACTAGTCAAACAGATCAATTTGTGTGTTACAGTCTCATGATCTTGACACTAATTGGCTCTGGAATATTACTCGAGGGTTTCAGCTGTCCATAACTTGTCTGAAAGATTTTCCATATCTAATGCTATAGGGAACCGCCATTGTTATTGAACCACACTCGTTCTTGCATATATGGGGATTTCTGACCTGTAAAATCTTACAAGGATTCTAGGATTAAAAGTTATACCTTGAACACCAGAAGCAAAAAAATAATAATAAAAATAAATTTATAACAATAATAATATAAAATTATAGGTTTATTATATTAGGAGGTATTTATCTAATTTTGTAATTTATTCCACTGATGGGACAGCTGACTTTTTAGCAGCCTTTACTGCAGTTTTCAGTGTCACATGATCCTTGATAAATTTATTTCAAAACAACAACAACAACAGAAATCTTACCGACTTTTGAACAGTATAATGTACGTTGCAAGCCTAGACCTACTGGATTATGTGAAAGTGATTACAAACTCACACAGATGAGACCTGTATGAAAAACAGAGAAAACACCATGAAACAATTCTACGTTAATCATGAATGTGGTCGATCATCAAAAGATCAGTGTGGCAACTTTGTTCTGACCACAAAGAGTCAAGTGGGATTTGGTGGATGTCTTAATGGTAGATCAACAAAGTGCAGATGTTGAAGATTAGATTTACTGTACCTACTGCTGGCGCCATAGGCTTAGTCACTGCATAAAAAGTGACTACAATTTTGTTGTTAAAATGTGTAAGAAATGTATATTAATCCTGATCACAATAAAACCATCAATAAAATCTAATTAAAAGTTAATTTATGCTTAATTAAAGTTGCTCTAAGCATCAGGCTGATGTTTCTCTGGCTTAAAGTTTGTCCAAGTCCAAACAGAACTGTGTTGTAATTGTAATTCAATTCCTTTGGTCATCGCCCTTAAAATCATTTGGTGGGAGCATGCATTTCTGACGCTAATGTTTTCTTTACACCTGGCTGATAATTCATTATATTATATGATAGCTCAGCAGGCCTTTTTGGGAAATTATCTACGGGTGAAATTCTTACTGGCAAACTCAGGAGAGTACAGCAAGAATGGCAATATTAACTGCCACTGGATGGAAAGCCTCCTGCAGAACTGAAGGAAAAATTTGACTTCCTGTCCCCTCGCCATGTGGAAGAATGTCAAAACCTGCTGTTCATTCTTTCCTGGGTATTGCAGTGTCCACAGCACCCTTTTCTCCCCATCGTGGATTTTCCTGATTTTTATTTTCTCTTGCAGTTTCCTTAAATCCTCCGTCTCCTTAATTTTTTTTCCCATGTAAGTTGGTGGATAATGTGTTAATGCAAACTTCTGCTGACTGTCTGACTCTGGAGCTCCGGGTTTGCTACTGGGACCTCCCCTCTTTTCTTCCTACTCTGATGTGCAGTTTTGATAAGATCCCCACTTATTGATGGAGGCTCAAACTACAAAGTAACCAGAATGAAAATGTATAATCTCCATAAAATAGCCAACTCAGAGGTTCAGTTAACCATAAGGTCACCTGGTATTTGGGAAGCTGTATAAATGTGAAAAAGCTTTAGAAATGAAAGAAGAGAACTGGAAAGTAGAAACTTTTAACTATGTGGTTTTGACAAATTAATATTGTCAATGAATATCGACTTATATTTTGGTCTGTTTGTCAATGTTGGTTGGTTGAACAAATTATTAATTAATAAACAGGACCCAAATGCATAGACAACTAGTGTATAATCTGATGTGAAAGAATGCTTGTTGACAACATTTCTTCATACTTCAGTTCTAGGACCAAAAGGTCTTCGTCTGATCAAAGTCACAGATGTATCTTTGCTGGTGGAGTGGGAGTCTGTGAGAGGGGCCGAGTACTACATCCTGTCCTACTATCCAAAGGGAGACGAGGGAGCCATTAAAGATGTTCGGGTGGAAAACACGAAAAACTCCTACCTAATCACGGGCCTCAGACCCGGAGTCACATACATAGTGCAGGTGCACGCTGTCATCAGAGGCATTAACAGTCAGTCTGATGAGATAGTGGCTATTACTGGTAAGACCAATTGCCTAAAATACTACAAATATACTGGCAGTCATGTAGTATTGAGGGTTCAGTTTTTATAAAGCTTAAAATAGATATTATGTAGTTGTGTAAATACTTTGTAAACAAAGAAAGTTCATTTCAGTTCAGTAAAATGGCTTTGTCATAGTGGTATTTGTGTTCATTTAAAGCCAGCTGGTAGAGTTCAGTGAAAAGCCAAAAACACATTTTCACGGAAATGAATACTTACAGTTGTGCAACAATGGGATGAGCACTACAACATTTTGATGTGGTCAGTCATACATTCCCCACAGCACATTAGACTCCCATGAGAAAGTGCTGATAATCTGGATGTGATGACAAAGATGAATGGCCAGTATTGGACACTGTCTGTCACCAGTTAACAGAGAGTTTGAATGTCTGAAAGCATTTCCTTCTCACATGAAAGTGTAGCTCAGTCCTTGTCTGCAACTCATTTCTGTCATCCGGTGGCAGAATGTTAAGGGCGGATGCTTGTAAGAAGAGTACCGGAGACATCAAATAAAAAAAATGAAAAAAAAAAAAATGTCAAAGGATTTGCATTAATTTGTATCAAATAAGTCTGTTCACACAGAATCGCTGTAGAATTATATATATATACATACATACACACACACACACACACACACACACACACATACAAATGCATATCAATCATCATATTGATTTCTGAAGGTTCATGTGACACTAAAGACTAGAGTAATAGCTGCTGAAAACAAAACGGTTATTTTTAATCATAAAAACATTTCAGAATCTTTTTGATCGAATAAATGTAGCCACTGAAATCTTATCAACCTCAAACTTCTGATATATGCCTGATTATACACAGTAGTCATATTGCACATTGAAACAGGTAAAAACAACTTAGTGCACCATTACGCTTTTTTTCCGTTTACTGTCCATAAGAGATATTGCCCTTATCTGGTTTTCTCTTCAGAGGTCTCTGGTGTTGAAGGAATCAAGGTGCTGGGCCAGACAGAGGACTCTATCCAGGTGGACTGGAAGAATCCTGCAATTGCCATGGACTACTTCAAATTGACCCATGCTAGCCCTGATGGTCAGGGAGGACAGGAGAACGTGGCAATGAGCCAAGAGGCCAGAACCAAGCATACCATTGTAGGTCAGTCCGGTGTTATGCATCCATCTGCAGTCACAGGTCCCTAAGCTTCAGAGTGTATTGACTTCAGTAGCTGTGTAGTGAGAACAACATGAATGTGTGTTTTTCAGGCCTCAACCCAGGAACAGAATATCAGATAGGCGTACAAGCAATCATAGGTGAAATGGAAGGCAAGCCATCGTATGCCACAGGGGTCACAGGTCAGTAATATACCTCGATAGCAATGCATAAAGTGTAAAGTAAAATTTCCAGACACCACTTTAGATTTTCTTTCATAGTGGGGATGTTTTCACATTTTTAGATTTCCTTTCGGTCATTATTTTTTACTTTACAATATGAATATTTAATATGTTTATTAAGCCACTTCATTGTGCCACACTGTAGGTGATTTAATGCCTTATTAATCTTGCAGGGATATTGGTGCTCACAATGTAGGTGAAACCTGACCTAGAAATGACAACATCAAAATCTGCAGAAATACATAAAGAAAGCAAAACATAACAGAGAAAAATAGATGCAGAAATAAGATTATTGTTCTGATGTTGATGCTAGAGATAGAATCTTTGCCACAACAATCTTTTAATGGAGGGAGTCCTTTCATGCTTTCATGCTTTACGCTCAGAAAATATTTTCTTCTGAAGGGGTTCAGTGTCCAATGGTAGTTAAAATCTTTTCAGCCCAATGCGTAAGACAGATATTTTCCTTGTGACCATAAATCAATTAAATTGCTTCCTGGACTGAAAAAAAAGCAAAACAAAAAAACAAATCCGTTTTATTATTTTACTCAGGGCTATTTAAATGTGGCAGTTCTAACATTACTTGCTCTGAAAAAGTACACGTCCAAAACCAACAAATCTTCAGGAAGAACCCTAGAGGCATTGGTTTCTGTTTTATTATAGGTATCTTAGTGGTTGGAGCTGCAGATATTTAAAGGTAGCACTCCAGTGCTTTAGAAATGATAGTCTGCCATCAACGAGATCTTTATACTAACTAAACCTGTCAAATAATGTTGAATCAAATAAATAGTGGTCTGTAAATCTCCCTTAGAAGTGCCCAACGATGTCTAATAAAAAGAAGTCTTTTAAATATGTGATTTGTGTATGTCTGTGGCTTTTGGAAATGTTGCAGAATAATTTTGATGGACTGCCCATATAATATCCCCCCTATTAAAGTGAAAATTATCAATAGCCCTCAAATCATTAAAAAGGCATATGTCATGTTTTAGCCTTAAATTTCTTATAGTCAGGTGAGACTTATTTATAAAAATTTATTTGACATGAACCAAGAGAAAACATTAAGCCTTAAATTTCATAGTCTAAATGCTTGGACTAATATTTATGTCTATTTAACAGCTGTAATATTCCCTGTTTAACATTTATGCGTCACTGCTTTTGGCTCAATAATAAGATCATCCCTTTAGAATTATGGTTTAAGACACAAAATTATGGTTGCAAAGAAAACTTAACATACAAAACCACAGTTATGTGCAGAGGGTGGTTTTAATTTATCAAATATAGTGCAGGGAACTGCTAGATTTTGTATTCAACATCTGCGGCTTTGAATTATTGCTGTAAGCATAAATATAGTTTACTTTGTCAAGCTATTTACCTATGGGAATTGCTTGAGTGGGATAAATTAGAGTTTGCCTAGTCTCATAGTCAGCTAATCAGACGTGTGTAGGGCTGCTTTGTCTGAGGAGACAAGTGTGGTGATGTCTCAGTGAGAAAAGAATCAATAGTACAACAACAAAGCAAAATATTAAATCAAACGTGATTGTAACAGAACTGTATAGGCAAATACATAAGTAAGTATTTGTGTATAAGCTGTCTACTCTTTAAAAAGATGTTGTTTTAATCAAGATCCTTCTGTTCTTAGAACCCCAAGTCTTCCTTAAAGGGATAGTTCAGCCCAAAATGAAAATTCATTCTAAACTTGTATGAACACAAACATATTTTGAAAATGTTATTTATTATTATTTTTTCATTGGGTCCCAGTGTTGTTTTGGACCCCACTGACTTCAGCCTCAGCGAGATTCTCAGCGAGATTCTCAATTTCAAAAGTACTGCCTTTAAATTTAAGGCTAGTAGTACATCCTTTCGGTCTGTTCCTGACAGCAACAGCAGCCATTAGAGGGATTTCCAGTACAGTATTATCCACTCAGCAACTTATGTATTACCTCACCAGTTCATCCACTTCGTCTTACCAATTGGAAATTGTTTTTCAATGCTTCCTCACAGCCATGGCATATTTTGCACATGTGTAACACATCTTCTTGTTATCCGGTGCAATCTAGGGTGACCATATTCTTTAATGTAGAATTTCATTTTATTCAACTGCATTCAAACTGACCTGAAGTGATCAAATGCCCCCCAACCTGGTTTCTTTTAGCATCAATGACTTGAACAGCACTGTTGAGCTTTTCAAGTCCTTGGGAACCATAAAAACACAACTTTAAATTAACTAAAAAGACTGCCTCTATAAAAAGAACAAAATGGCTCAGTAGGGAACGTTTCTACTAAGACATTCATTCTGCTGCAGACATTGATACTTTTGTTCTACCCTAAATGTGTCCCTCATCACCTCCTACAATCAGGTGTAGTTCTGCCACCACAGGGGAGTTTAAGGCATCATTTGTTCTGTGGAAAGAATCATTGGATTGGACATCTTCAAATAACTTAATGTCCTAAAGTGGGTAAGCAAGACCTCACATCTTGATCAGCACTACGTTAAAATTATTTTTTTTAAAGAAGGGCTTTCATAATAATAATAATAATAATAAAAAAAATGGTTTGGTGTTTGTTTTTTTCTTTCTTTATACTTCAGAAAAAAGTCCATACTAAAAGTCCATTTTGAGTTCCAAAACCAGTTTGCATAGTTTACCTACAGTATATAGTTAAACAATTGATCTATTTATTGAAGTTATATTTTGTTTATTCTAATACATAATACATCCACATAAACACATGTTAAATGCACCTGCGAAGAGGTTGTACCTCATGTCTTTTTCACCACAAGCTCTATCCTGAAAATGTATTTATTACAGTTTGCAATTTAATGTAATTTTTTGTAAATAAATGTACACTTATCATGTTCTATAAATATTTAAATATCAATTATTTATTTAAACTATTTAAAAAGTTTAAATATTAAACTATATTTAAATAATTTAATAACAAAATATTTATGTTACAAAATCTAAAGTATTTTATATGCAACTGTTAGTAAATATATATCTTATCAATATTTTAATATTATAGATTTTATTTATTACAAAATATTTAAATGTTGTACTGTAAAACAACCCCTGATAAATATAGTTTGTGTGTGTATATATATGTATTCTCTCTGAATTTATTCTAATTGTATTTTATGTAATTTTTATGGAAAAATATATAGTATATTATAATATATATATATATAACATATAAATATATATTATATAGTTTATTATAAAATTGTTGAAATATTTTTCCTGGAAAAAGGCAAAAGAAATACTGATTTAGAAAATGTACAATATACCAGTGTTGTTGTTGTTTTTAAATCTGAATGTCTTGAATTAGCTTCTTTTCTAGTATTAAAACTTATTTGGTGCTAATTTCAGTGCAGACGACATGATTGCACTCACAATTGATTGTATTATTGGATTTTTTTTTTGTGCAACATTTTTTTCTATTTCTTCACAGTGAATCTAACATGCACATCTCATGAATCAGATCGTGCAATAATTCTGCCCTGATTCTCATGATGGATAAACTGTTTTCCATGATAGAAAAGTGCTTCCAGCTCATATCTCCCCTGCTGTACTTTGGCTTGGAAGCTTGAAATGAGTCCAGAGAAAGTTGGGAGAAATATTTTCTAATCTGACCATACTTTAATGGTCAGAGACAGGAATAGAGATACATTTGGCAGTTTTTCTCGATCTCTCTGGTCCCGCGCTGTTTGACAAAGGACATTTTATTTGTATAAGCAATAACAGAGAAAAGAGCTGCTTGGCACATGTCATGTTATTATAACTTGGTTGTTTGTGTGCTGAGATATTGACTAGGTAATTGCAGAATCATTAAGTTTTGAGTGTCTCATAAATGCATTTATTATTGGCGTTGTCTGCTTTCCAGTTTGAACTGTTGCTTTGTATTCTGGTACATGTTTCAAACTCAGACGAGTCAGAAATGATAAGCAATCAGAGAGCATAAAGTGAGAGCTGTGTATTCAAGCAATCTTGGAAGGCATCGTGAATCAGTTTCCATGATGCCAATAGCATGGTGACATTCAGCTAACCTTGCTGCAGTCACACAACAGTGGCCTAAATGATGATTGCTTTTCCTTTACTATTGACTTCCTCTATTGCATTGCATGGGCACTTTCTTAGTTCCAGTGGAACTGCTCACAAATGCATATTGCATTAAAAGACAAAAAGATAAATTCTCTGAAATCTCTGATGTCTTTGTATCATATGCAATTGTGAGTAAATAATAAATTTCTCTTATAAATAGTTAAATATTCTGGATTGTGTAAATGTTGTAAAGGTCCCGTTTTTCGCACTTTTTTGAAGCTTTGATTGTGTTTACAGTGTGCAATATAACATGTGTTCATGTTTCGCGTGTAAAAAAACACAGTATTTTTCACACAATTCACCTATCTGTATACCGCTGTTTTCACTGTCATAAAAACGGGCTGATGACTTTGTTCTATAAAGTCCCTCCTTCAGAAATACGTGATGAGTTCTGATTGTGCCAGCAGTTCCTGTGTTGTGAATCGACACCAGCTTAGTGCACGTTACCCTCCTGGAAACGCGATTGGACTAGTTTTGACAAGCAAGTGGGCAGGATTTGTTTTGAAAACCTGGCAATCCTGACCTGAACGCATGTGCTGGAGATGCACTTCTAATCACAGAACGCCTTTACTGACGAGATGCGCATGAAAATCGCATTCGATTTTTTGCACAGCCCTAACATCTAGTTAACAAAGCTAAACAGCGTTGACCTTTTGTGTAAAAGTTACAGAAACTGTTAAACGCACCAACTTAAATAATAAAATATACTTACCGGTTGTGGTCCATAAACGACGCCTTCTCCAGACAAAGAGGGAACTGCTCCATCTTTCAACAATAATCTTTGTGTGAATCCGGCATTAAACTGATTGAGATTGAGGAAGCTGTCCTCAGCAAAATGTGCTGCACATAGTTTTACATGTGGATTATAATTTTCGGTAACCGAGTTAAACATAAATTGTAACCATTAATCTCCAAGTACAGCGTCCCTGGGAAGGCCAAACAAAGGTGATTGGACTCTGAGATGAAAATAACAGCGTTTCGACGACATGGCAACAAACACAAATGCAGCTCTTCCTCTTCTCCATCGGAGCGCAACAAGACCACGCCCCCCTGTTTGTGTATTCATGTGGGCGGAGGTTAGTCAAAAAAACTGTTTGTTTTAGTGTTTTAGTGACGTCATTACTGCAGAAACTAGAGGGCTGTAGTCCAAACGGGTCGTTCCTTGTAGGCGAATTCTGTTAAATAAAATATCTCCCTTGGCATTGAACTTTGAGCTTTAGAATTTTACAGATATTATTTATACTCTAACAACAACATTACACACTAACTAAAGTTTAAAACATGCGATCACGAAGAACGGGACCTTTAAAATATTTTCTAATACAATAATATTTATACAACAAAAAGATACTAATATAAATCTAAGATATTTGAAATCTCAGAAATCTTTTTATCATATACTGTACATTTGTAAATAAATAATACATTTATTTATTGTTTATGGATTTTATAAAAAAAATATCTCATTTAAGTTGTTTTAAAAAAGGGCAAAAACATTGATTTAGAACATTTAGATTTTTATTTCTGCCAGTGTTGCATGTTTTTTTTTTTTATCTGAATGTAATCTGTGACGTGGGATGGTGTTCATGCTGAGATCGATGGTTACATAGTGATATACAGCTCTGCAGAGGGCACCGGTCGAGAAATTAAAGTGGGCCCAGATGCTACTTCTTACCAACTGACCTCTCTGAAACCAGGAGTCCTGTACACAGTTTTCCTCTGGGCCTATAAGGTCTCTCGTTCCAGTCAGAAGAGCATGACCGAAGCCGTGACTGGTATGCTGTTCAACTTCTGGGTGAGGTTGTGGGGCTTTATCCTCACAGTTTTTATTTCCTCATCTCAAGTGTTCCCTCAAGGGATCTTGCCACTATGTTTTGATCTCTTGAGCTTCTCAGAGAATGGAAGACTGGCATTCTCATGTGTTCATTGTTTCCATGTGCATCTAAGCAGTCATTTCCGTGCTTGATTCTATTTCTTTTGACAGAGATTTTGTCTACATTTTTGCATTTGCCAGACGCATTGTACGTGTTTTGTGTTATCTGAGAATCAGACCAAGACCTTGGTGTTGCAAGCACATGCAACCTACCAGTTGTCAGCAGTGTATTATGGAGCCATAATGTTCTAGTATTTTCCATTCTCCATAAGATTAACAAAAGTAGAATTTCTTCAGCTCTTTTAAACCGCCAAACCTGTAATAAGAAGACTCCTGCATAGCAATTCAAGTTTAAGAGGTATTTCTCCAGTGGGTGCTGCTGTAGACGGTATAGCAGATGGTCTAAGTGCATTACCAACAGACAGTCAGAGTCAGGAAACGCAACCCAAACAGAAGCACTTGGATATATAACAGATGTACCCATGCGCATCCTCTTTTGGGTTACCATAACCATTTATCACTGTCCACATTATAGCGTCTAAATAGCATTAGAAGAATTCTGTGTACGATATTGTGAGCAGGACTGGGTATTTCTGTTTGCATTGTATTACTGATGCAGCCTTTAACAAACTGCATGAATGGCTGGAATATCTACCTAGGAATATTTAAAGCTTTGTTTACTGGAATCAGGGAGCCAAAAGTTTAGATAAGCCTTTAAATTTTGTAGAAAATCCAATCATGTTGTTTACAGTAGCTGGTGCCTAAACTTACAAATGACAGTGTTTCATAATGTTTGGCGCTTCAGACATGTTAATCTGTAATGTAGTATTGCAGATTTT
This sequence comes from Carassius carassius, assembly GCF_963082965.1. Classification (NCBI taxonomy): domain Eukaryota; kingdom Metazoa; phylum Chordata; class Actinopteri; order Cypriniformes; family Cyprinidae; genus Carassius; species Carassius carassius. The sequence goes on from NC_081766.1 coordinate 11,296,487, forward strand.
ATGTTAATATTTTATAAGAAGGTATTAGAATCTCTGTTGAATGCGCAATCATTCCCCCATCACTTATTTTTCCTTTAATATCTGTGCAGATGTTAATTTACACTGTCTGAGCATGATGGTCTTTTTTTTTTTTTACCCTATTTTACTGTGTTTTGTGTTAGCATTTTGTTACTGCTTCATTTAATGTGTAAATCTTCAATTTAAATGGAAATTGTCAATCGAATAAACTTCAAATAAATGTCATCCCAGGTAACATTTAGGTAATAAATTCCAAGAAGGATTCATAAAATATATTTTTTAAAGAATACTCTTATGCAGCATGTTGTGCTGTTTTGTCCCCTTGGTGAAGTGATGAATTGCAACATTATAACAGAACCTGCTGGCTGCATTAATCAAGCTGAACTCTAATTTGAGAAAATTGCACTTTTCGTAAGCACAGAGCATTTCCAAATTTAAATGAATTAAAGTCATTAATTTTCGCTCAACTTTTTAAAGAAGCAAACAACATCAGATAAGATAAAAATTTATTGATCCTATATTAGGTCAAACTGTGATGGAAATTAATAGGACATAATATCTGTATTATGGATTTATAGCTAATTGTATCAGTGTGAAAAGGATAAACTGTCTACCTTCATGGTTGAGTGATGCATTCCTTTACATAGACATGCATATTCTCCTACTAACCTCATGACCAAAGAGGTGACCGAGGACTCGGCGCTGGTGACGTGGGCCAAGGTGCAGGCTGACATTGATGGCTACATGCTGAGCTACAGCTCTATAGATGGCTCCGGTCATTAGGTTCGAGTAGGAGCTAACAGCACCTCCTACAAGTTCACTGCTCTGAAGCCTGGAGTTTTCTATGTGTGTCTCGTGCTAGCAAAAAGAGCTCAACAGAAGCAGAAAGAGGTTTTTGAATTGTGTCTTCCGAGGCAGCTAATGAAAACTAACACAGAGTTCTCTGTTTTGAACAGTTTATCTGTCTGCAGAAATAAGACTTTATGGCATGAATCCTTAAGTCCAATTGTGCATGGCTTTAATGCAGAAATGTGCATTAAAAGTGAAGCGTGTCATTTTTTTTAAAGTTAAAATACTTTCTAATATACCATGGTTGTCTACCATTGATTTATTCATTGTGTACAGATTACGTAATCTGTAAAACTTTGCATCGCTTCCATCTCAGGTTTTTTGCTTTGTGAAATATAGAGCTGTTTTAATCAAGATGCCTTCAAAAGAGCTACTAAAGGTAAACATAACAATGTCCATTGCATATTTAGATTAGTTTATAAAGAAATGACATGCTTAACCTTTAATTGAATGTGTCAACTGCTCATTTAGAAATACATTCTCCTACTAACCTCTTGTGACTAACCAAGTGAGAGACATAAGTGGTTATTGTTGTGTTGATGGTTCTGGGCATATGAGAAGAAATCAACATCGCCCTCTACAGGTTCACTAACTTAAGTCCTATAGTTATAAGCAGTTTAAAATATGCCTCCAGAACAGGTCTGGGCAACTTCGGTCCTGGAGGACCACTGTCCTGCAGAGTGCAGTTCCAATCCTACAAGTTCACTGCTCTGAAGCCTGGAGTTCTCTACACAGTCTACATCTGGGCTGTGAAAGGCTCTCGCTCAAGCAGGACAGCCACAACTGAGGCTGAAACAGGTTATCTGATTCAAGCAGGCATCATGGCTCTGTGCCGTGCTTTCTTCTACTGCCTAAATATGTCAGATGAAGCATGACGAAGGTCTTAGCTAAGGTCTTGTCTCAGCAATAGTGATAACTGAATTAACTCTGCACAGAAAGTTCAAATTATACACTTTTAACAGCTAACACTCAAAGACATTTCTCATCTGTTAAGAGCTCATTAAGATTAAGTTGTAATCTCCTGATCATTTCCAGACACAGTTCAGCCACATATTGAATGATGTCAACCTTATTCAACTGAACTTTTTTTTTTTTGATCCGCAGAGATTGATGCACCAAAGAATCTCAAAGCCACTGATGTCCAGACTCAAACCTCCACTTTAACATGGAAAGCTCCTCAGGCTAATATTGATGGCTACATCCTGACCTACAGGCCTGAAGATGGCAGCATGCAGGTTTGCTCTACATGCTAACAGATTTTGAAACCTCTTCAATTCAATTCTGTATCCGCTTACAACAATTTATAAGGTATTAGGCAATAGCTAGCATGAACTAATAATTAATGATACTTTTATGGCATTTATTAATGTTGGTTAATTTGTATTGTTTGTTTACTAATACATTTCAACATTTCAGTTTTGTATACAGTAAATTAACATTAATGTATTATGGACTGATATAAACTAAATTGTATATATTTTCAGCAGCCATTACTCCAGTCCTCAGTCAAGTGATCCTTCAGAAATCATTCTAATATGCTGATCTGGTGCTCAAGAAACGTTCCTTATTCTTATAAAGAAATCATGATACATTTTTCAGGATTCTTTGATAAAAGGAAAGTTTGAAAGAATAGCGTTTTTGTTTTGTAACATTATAAATGTCTTTAGTCTCAATTTAATGTATCCTTGCTGAATAATTTTTTTTAAATTATTTTTCATTGTTAGATATAATATCCAATATACTAAGAACTTTATTGTAAATAATTTATTGTTTAATTCATAAATGTCTTATGTTTGTTAATGTCTGACTGACGTTTGTTAAATGTCTAAACTGAGTTGTTGTTTGTTTCACTGACTTTCTGCTTTATTTTTTTAGACTGTGGAAAAAACTTTGACTGCGCAGGAGAACAGATTTGCTCTCTCTGACCTCACAATGGGGAAAAAGTACATTGTCACCCTTATTGCCTACAAGGGCACGAAGAAGAGTAGGGTAGTGGAGACACGCTTTAGCACAGGTAATTTATGCAGTACCATATTGCTTCATTCACATCTTTATGAGACTACTCGTGTATCAACAGATAACCAAAGTTTATTTTCACCAAATATTAAATATATAAAAGTTAATTGAAATAAGAAACCTCATACATTTATTGTATTGCTGTTATTTCTAGTGCGTCTGGCCTACCCGTTCCCAATGGACTGCACTCAGATTATGAGAAATGGAAACATGGAGAGCGGCGTCTACACAATCTACGTCAACAGCAACCGTAGCAGAACCATGCAGGTGTATTGTGACATGACAACTGATGGCGGCGGCTGGATTGTGAGTATGCCGTTATGATGATTATTATTTTTGTTATTGTGGAATATATAATACTGTGATGAATTCATGAAATGCAAGGTTTTAATTTGTTAAATATTCTTCCGGTTTTGATATTATTAATTCATGTTGTAGCCACAGTATACATTACACTTGTATCCAACAACTTATCCTATGTATCAATCACAGGTGTTTCAGAGACGAAACTCCGGCAAATTAGATTTCATGAGGCGCTGGAGAGAGTATATGAAAGGCTTTGGAGAACTGACAGATGAATTTTGGCTCGGTATATCTAATAAAGTTTTCACATTATACTCTTATTGAAACCTTTCACTTACTCATGTCTTTGCTTCATATTGAACTAGATATTGATTTGAACTCCTCTGATGCTTTTTTTGGCCAGGTCTGGAGAAGATCCATGAACTGACTAATACTCCTACACAATATGAAGTGCGTTTTGATCTGGGCTTGGGATCAGAGCGGACATATGCTGTCTACGATAACTTCAGAGTAGCACCATCCAAACAGAAGTTTAATCTTACCATCGGTAACTACAAAGGAAATGCTGGTGAGTGGAATTATGTCATCTGATTATGCTAACAAAGTTATTTGAAGCAAAGTCATGTTATTAATAACACATTGTGCACAGGTGATGCCATGACCTACCACCAGGGAGCGTCTTTCTCAACGGAGGATTCAGACAATGACATCGCGCTTAGTAACTGTGCTTGGACTCACCAAGGGGCCTGGTGGTACCAGAACTGCCACCTGGCCAATCTGAACGGCAGATTTGGGGACAACAGACACAGTATGGTGAGTTATGAGGATTTTGTTGTTAATCAGAGTGAAATAGGGTCTGTTTTAGTCTGGTTATTTCTACAGATTGCCAAAGGAAATACAGTAATGAGATGTAATGACCAGCAGGGGGAGCTCTCAAATTACAACACTGAAGGGACGATTTGAAGCGAGACCTCTTACAAGAAATAGCCCAGTAATTCAAAAGCAGTGTTCTGGATCTATCAAAGTTCTTAAGTTCACAGATAAGACGATTCTTTCAAGTTGGTTGGAGATTTATATTCCTATTACAGCCTTTATTTCTGTGAGGCTAACAGGATTGTTTTTCATGGAAGAGGGAAAACAACATTGTAGGCAACAAAGTATAGAAAACATTTTTTTTTCTTCTTATTCTAAACATCAGACTAAGCTTAGGTTTTAGGGGCTACCAACTTTTAAAATAAATTAAATAAAAATAAATTTTTGTCCCTGGTTTATAACTTTGCATAAATGACCCAAACATACACTACTGTGCAGTAAGATGTGAACTGGTGCTTTTATACTGTACTATAAATTCTTTAATTCCATAAGGATGCAATAAATTAATTGCTTGTTTTATTCTTGTTATTATTTTTCTTCATTATTATTTTAATTTCTTTAATGTAAAGCACTTTGAATTACCATTGTGTACGAAATGTGCTATATAAATAAACTTGCCTTGCCTAAATGATATTAAATACATTTGTAATGCAGTGAAATATTTCTATTTCAAATAAATGTTGTTCTTTTCTAATTTGTAAGTATACAAAATGTGTCCTCAAAATTGTTCAATGTTTTTTTTCCTTAATTTTCCTGAAATTTTCCTTAAGCACCAAAACATCATATCAGAATGATTTCTGAAAGATCATGTGACACAATAAATGCCGAAACAGGAATTTTTACATTTTAAAATATATGAAAATGAGAACAGTTATTTTAATATGAAATAATATTTCAAAATATTATTGTTTTACTATTATTTCTGACCAAATAAATGCAGCCTTGGTGAGCACAAAAGACTTCTTTCAAAAAAGTTTTTTTTTTTTTTTTTTTAAGAAGAACTTTTGAACTTTTTGTAGCATTTCTGAAAAACTGAAACATAGGCAAAAATGACCACTCAATATTAGATGAAATCTCTTTTATCAACGATGCTGCCCAATGATATAATGAAAAATGATGATGAAAAATATAATGATAAAAAAAATGAGTAGCTGAATGTAAGTAAAATAAACTTAATACTTTCCTGATTGTGTCTTTCAGGGAGTAAACTGGGAGCCATGGAAAGGCCAACTCCAGTCTCTCGACTTTGCAGAAATTAAGATCCGGCCAGTGGGAGCAGCGGGCAGACAGAAAAGGTCATTGAAAAGGAGAGTAGCTGTGTATTAACAATCACTTGACAAAAAATGTTATAATAAAATCTTAAATGTTCAAGAATTTGATCAGACCAAGTTGGAATAGTTCTTCATACGACGAAAGCCACTCTATTCTGAAGATTATACGCTGTGTAACTGTCTTTTGTAACATTATACAAAAGTCAGATTTCGAATAGAATATGCTATACTTCTTTTGATTTACTATGCACATTGTATATGAAAGAAATCCAAAAGCAAACCAACATTTGTAGCATGACTGACATCACAGTGCCATTCGGAACTCAAAGTGTGTATTTCATAAATATTATAATCTTCATAGAACCTGTTTTTTTTAAATATATATTTTATTACAGTGTTTTGCACCAAAGTACTTTGTTACTGTATGATCATTTTCTAAAGTTTTGAATTAATATTTAGGATTTTACCCCATCATAATAGCTGACAATTATGATTTAATTCAAATGTTATGTATAAAAAGATGTTTCATAACAGATATTAAGCTATAATGTCTTCCATCTGGATGTGTAATGTAGATGTATTATAATAATTTCTGACTCAGACACCAAATCAAGTGTCACATACTCACAGAAGTAAAGTCTGTTCAAATAAAAAAGCGTTTGAAATATTTTACTCACACATTGGATTTGATCAGCTCTACGGCAAAAAATGATGGGAAATTAGGAAAATTACACTGCATATTGAAGCATTTTAATGTTATTGTCACTGCAGTGGGCCGGTCACTCTTCACATCACCTGGAAATGTACATTTAGATCATACTGGAAAAATAACTGTTCTTATAGAGGAAGTGACATCAGAAGGAGGCATATCAGCAGCCTCAGCAGGAGCAGGACTGTATTGACTCATCTTTAGGTCTCCAGACATCTGCCAAACTGGCACATCTTCTGGGCAAATAGTAGGCTAAAGAAATGTTATGTTTATTTATTTATTTTCTTGCTAAAAGCATGTTTTGTTCAGAAGCCCCATGGATTGTGGTACCAAAAGGGCCGTGTTCAGCCTGCAGCACAGCTGCCTTATTTTTCTCTCATCAGTCTATGGCTGAATCACTGTTTTGGATGGGGTTTGTTATATTTCCTCTCCCCGCCTTCTCCTTCTGCATTAGCGTGAGCTGGAGCATGAGACAAAACAAGGTCTGTTTGGGTGGAGGGATCTGGACTGTGGGTGTGTATAACCAGGGGAGAATTTCCCTTTCAGCCCTCTGCTCTGTCTCCTGACCCATGTGATGGAAAACTGCAGCAACAGCAGTCCGTGGGTGTAAAATGTTCATTAAGTGCTTTTTTCCATATAAATATACAGACAATCTATCACACCTTAGTTGTACCATATTGTAGGTCTATAGCAGGGCATCCAAACTTGGTCCTGGAGGGCCGGTGTCCTGAAGAATTTATCTCCAACCCCAATTAAACACACCTGAACCAGCTTATCAAGCTCTTGCTATACTAGAAACTTTACTCCTGTCTTCAGTGTCACACAATCTTTTGGAAATCATTCCAATATTCCAATGAATCATACTTTTGGCCAGTAGTGTTTTTTATGTTAATGATTTTGTATGCTGATTAAACTTAAATTGTGTTAACTTATTTTATAAAAGTTATTTTTGAGCATTTGAACTTTGACAGGTCTAAAAAAAAAAAAAAATACAGCCCGAAAAATATAATGTATTTTTATTTAATTTAAAAAAGAAAAGGAAAAAAAAGACAAGGCTGAAGATTTTTTTGCATGCATCAACCTGCATTGTAACATATTGAGTAAAATAAAATGCAGTTTCGGCATATTCATTCAAATTGACACTCATTTTCATACAGAACTGGACTGATCAAAGCTTTGCTGTCATGTATGTTGAAGGAGAGCGCAGGAAACAGAACTTGACAGCTTCTTTGTTCAAACAAATGAAAAATCCAGCTGTACCAGAAACCAAAATCAATGAAGGACAAGTATGATCCAACCTCACTGATTACATAATTACATAATAATTCAGTGGTTGCTTTACCCGAAATGCATGGTAGTCAAACACAGCAGTTAAGTAAAAAAAGAAGCATGATGACTGTTAATGCATGAATTTCTAACACACATAATCAGAATTTGCTGAAGTACTACATAAACATCTAATTATGGCACTGCAAACATCCCTGCATCTGAAAAGTGCAAGAAGATTTACGTTTGTTTATCAGCAATCTCAGTTTCACACAACTCTGATGATAATGGTGTATCTATCAGTCTGCGTTTTGAACTCGGCATAATCAGTTTTTCACTGCATTGTGAACGAAGATTATGAGACCAGTGTCATGGAGCTGTTGTTGACTCGTCTCTAAATATCCATCCATATGCATCACAGATCCAACATGCAACCCCTCCCCCCATTTAAATAATGGTTTTCTCAGGCGAATCATCACAAAAAGAAAGGCATGTTATATTTATAGAGAAATTGTTTTGTAAGGAAACCTATTTCTGAAGCCATTTAAAGCAGCTCATTTTAAATGCTTCTCATCCTTCAAGTGAAGGACAAGTGATTGTGACCCGCTGAGTGTGTCACTAGAAGATTTTGACCTCTTTGTATTACAGCATCTTTGGAAAATTATTTTCTTCAAGATTTGGTTTAAGTGTAACTTTTAGAAGCATTTGAATTTTAGGTAAAATGTGTAGAAATCTGACATATTTCTGACATCTGATTTCTGAAATCTGTGTTGAACAAGCGATATCACACAAGCGCTGTTGTTCCGAATATTACAGGGAATCACAATGGCACTGATATTCTGAACCAACAACATGGTTGCGAGTGTGATATTTATTTTATACAGTAGTTTAATAAACAAGAAATTCATATTGAGTAACTTAGATTTTATATGGAATATTGCCGGTTTCCATTGCTGTATTTTCACTCTGGCAACTAACAAATTCCAAATGTAATCAAAACAGAATCAACTGTTGGGTCACTTAGCAGTGGTATGTTTCATTCCAGAATAAATTTTGGATAAATTGGTTACGTAAATGATTCAATGACTCACTCATATTGATGGTAACACTCCTGAATGAATCTTTGTAGTTGAACAAATCAGCTGAATTAACAAATCAAAGATTCACTCATAAAGACAGTTGTTGTCACTGAAAAATCCCCACCACTAATACTGTCTAGACCGCACAGATAAAGATAAGCAGAGTACTGCTAACAGTACTGCGAAAAGTTCCTCTGCTGTTCCTAGGCCACATTTACACTACATAGTTCAAGTGACACAATTCTGATCTGATATGAATCGGATACGTTTATTTGAGTCTGCTAAGTAAATGGACAGATCAGATCAATTAAATGGTGGATGAAGGCTCAAGCCAGTGGAGTCATGCTGAGGTTTTATGTCAAGCAAAAGCTTGCTTTATCATTTAATCTGCCTCCATTGCAAATCACGCCATAGTTTTTGTAGGTCAGTGTGTCTATGTTTAGTTGTTGCTCTAAGTGTATAATGTAAATGCAGTTCTGTCATGACAACTCTCAAGAGGGATTTGGCATGGTAATGTACATAACCATTTTAATGTATTTGGTCTTGGGAGAATGGATCTGCTACACTGCTGCTGCTGCAGCAGAGCAAGTACCTAGACTTGCTACTGCCAATACATCCACAACATGCTGCCGTGATCCTATAAGAAAAATTGCTGCTGCAAATATAACATACATGAAATAACCCCATTGCATACATTAATCACCTCGTAGCAGATCTCTGCCATTTGATGATGTCACAATGTCAGATTGAGTTAGACCTATTGGATTGGATCATCAGAGTTTCATGCCAAATCTCTGTATATATCAGATATGGGTCATCAAAAAAAAAAAAAAAAAAAAAAAAAAAAAAAGATTTGATTTAATCAACAATTAGACATTGGGTATCAAGATCGCAGTGTAAATGCAAACTTAGTGGCCATTTGGACAGAATGCTCTTTGGCATTTAAAACATTTAAAGATATGAATTTCTTTTCCCCTAACGTTTGTTATTGTAAAGCGTTTCAGGACCACACACACATCATAAAGCATCTTCTTGCATACACATTCACTCCTAAACTTTGCTTGTATACAAAAATTCTTTTGAAATTCTCTTTTGAATTTTTTTACATTCAGGTACATTTTAGTAAACACTTCTGTAACACTTTTGTACCTTTACATGTACCATTAAGATAAATAAATATACAATTGTTTATGTTCATCAATCATTCCCTTTTACACCATAGTCAGTGCAAGTCTTTCATTACTAATGGGATCTGTTTTGACGGATATCCACAAGTCTTCATCATTCTGGCTGCCATTTTTCTTTTTCTTCTTTTCGGTTTTCAGATCTGTGACTGAGGTTTCACCTTTACGACAACAACACGGGGATCTGTCGGCATTACGACAGCAGCAACAATGACAGCAAATCAGCAGAGAAGTGAAGATGATAACTAGTGGTAGAGTCAGAAGCACCACCAGGCACACAGTGTTGTAGACGCTCTCGTCGTGCTTGGCTGAAACGAGGTTCCATATATCGTTGAAAAACTGCAGGATTTCCTCCTTCATGGTTCAGCGTGAGTTCTTCAAATCCCTTTGGGGTTCCTATAGAGATCAAATCCAATGTGATCTGAGATGTAAAGCCACCGTAGATCTGATTAAACCAGTAATTAGCATGGGATTTCTATCTGGAGATCAAGAAATTGTCCATTTGAACTAATTCCAACACCGTTTAAGGGTTTCAACTCAGTTTAGGCCTGTTAAATGTTCTTGTGTCATAACAAGTCCCATCCTGAGAAATATCACACAAGTCAATTGAAATAGATAACAGATAGACAATTTGAAGATCCTTGATGCACACAGTTATTGCTTTAATCCCAAACTACACCGCTCATCTCATAAAACCCCTTGCCTTTGGGGTCTAAGAACAAAGCGTTGCTGTGAGGATTGCAGAGATCGTGGGCTGTGTTTATACTGGGTGGATTCCTCTCAGCATCGGTCCCTCTGGAGACTCAGACTCTATTTTAGTCTCTTCTGCCTTGACTCTCACAGATGTGATGGAATGAGGGCATTTCTGGGGGGGAGAGAGAGAAATAAAGAAATATCAAAAAAGAGAGAGAGAAAGCAAAAGAGAGAGCAGAAGTTAAGTCAGCTGTGGATCCTCTAGTGACTCCATGCCTCTCATGTATTCTGAATCCCATCAATGTTGCAAGCCAGATTATTTTTAATGTCAAATATCATCTATGTAAATAGACATCAACAAAAAATTGTTATATGAGGTCCATATTGTAGATGGTAAAATCAGACTTCGGATACTGTTAGAAATCTGTAATTTCTACAGTTATTTACTGTATATCCCCCAGTACAATACTGCAAATTCCATTTACAGTAAGTAACTGTAATACCCTTTGCATCATGGGTATTTTCTGTGACTTCAAACTCCACATACAGTGACTTACTGTATTTTTTGCTGTATACTACTGTATTTGCCATAACGACATCTGTGGTGCCATTCCATTGAGGTTTTTTTATTTTCCTCACTTCTTACATTTGGATTGACAGGATTTATCCTGTCTACGACTCCGCAACAGCTTGGGATGGACTATAGCCTTCTGTATGTGTTACATCGCTTGTAATGAATGGCAAATAGGTTTGACCTTTGTGTCAGAAACAGCGCGTGTGCTTGGAGTTCATCTGTACATCAGAACTATACCAGGGCAGCACTTTACTGTCCGCATCGATTGTAGATAGTATCGCAGATAATAGTGGGTTCTATGTCTTTTGTTGTGCTGTGCCCGGGGATGAACCCGCGAGAGTGGAAGAGTTCCAGAGAACATCTGCGCTGTGTATCGATGCACTTTATGAGAGAATAAGACCAGCAAGCAAGGTAAAAACATAAGTATATAATTTATGTCTGTGTGTGTGTGTGTTTTGTCAGATTTTTGGACACCAGTTAACAAATTACCAGTTAACACTGAGGTAAATTTACCAAAGGAAACTGCACTGTCCTTTCAAATGACTTTGTCATAAAGCATATTGAATTAACATACCGATTTAATTATTTTTTGAAACAACTCTTAGCTTATATTAACATTAAGTTAACTAATGTGAAATTTTGTTCTGGTGTTAGCCAGGTTTTCTAGGCACGTAGCCTAGAAAATAAAACCATATGTTAGCAAGTTTAAACTAGTTTTATGGCTATATGCCTTAGTTTTAGAATTAGTTTTAGTTTTTAATGGAATTTAAGTTTAACTTAAATATTTTTATTTATTAATTTTTTTTATATATATTTTTGTTTTAAAGGCAACTGCAGTGAATCATGGAGAAAGACATGAGCATGCCAACCACTCTATAGACTAATTAATGTAAGAGATCAAATATGGTTTTGAAAGGTTTGTGTATTCTATATGGGGTTTGCATTTAAAAAGTGTGGCATTTCTACTTCTTGTTTTTCAGACAACACATTTCTGTCACTAACAAAGTGAATGGCGAGCAAAGGTGGTGGCCACGTTTTGGAGCGGCACCTAGGTTTTGCAGATGGTTATGTATTTCTTTTCCCATTATGTTTCTGTTGCCTAAAGATTCATTGTGAGGATAAATCCAGAGAATAATACAACAAAATACACTGCAAAATGTCCTAAGACAGGAGAAATGGTGAACATAAACTGTTCTAGAATTGAAAGACTGTTTTATTAAGTGTTATATATTTAATTTTTTAAAGAATTTGAAATTTTGCAATTACTTTGTCAGTTTTAATTGATTGAAGTGAAGTGGACATTCAGTCAAGTATGGTGACACACACACACACACACACACACACACACACACACACACACACACAGAGCAGTGGGCAGCCATTTATGCTGCAGCACCCAGGGAGCAGTTGGGAGTTCAGTGTCTTGCTCAAGGGCACCTCAGTCGTGGTATTGCAGCCCAAGATTCGAACCCACAACCCTAGGATTAGGATTCAAACTCTCTAACCACTAGGCCATGACTTCCCCAGTAGTACATACAGTATGTGGGATGAAAGTAAAATTAATTCTATATAAAAAAAATTAAATCAAATGAAATCTATATTAAAGTTAATTAATTACAGTAGTATACTGATAAATTGGACTTTATAGTAATTAACTGTAAATGGTAAAAGTTTGCTACTGTAAATCAAATACAGTTTGCTACTGTTAATATTAATTACTGTAACTTGTTGCCAGTAAGTTACTGTAAAAACCCTTTGAAATGTCTAACAGTGAGTTAATTCTTTCAGTGACGCTGTTATGTTCACTTGTTTTGTTGTGTTGTTTCAACATAATACAGTTAAATGGACAAAAACATTACCACAACCATGAGAGATAACACATTATTTCAAAGGATTGGGAAACAATGAATATACTCTGACGTAAATCCATATACCACAATTATGGTGACAAAAAGATATGCTCTGCAAAACCACTATGACATAAAACTGACTGTTAGAATAAATCCCACAGCAACATATTGTAATCAATGTAATAATGAAGCAAATTTGTACTGTAAGATTAAATTAATATTAATTATTACATGTGAACTTAGTTTAAGTTGTTTCTCGTCCCAAGATTTGGACTCTACACATTGCTACACATTCTTGGATTTTATGTTCCCATGAAAAAATACTGCATATTTTACACAAAATGTGTATGAACTTCTAAGCCAAATGATTTTTCAAAAACAAAACTTTTTGAAACACTTGGCAAATGTCCCCAGTCATGTTTTCTTAACTTCACTTTTAAATAATAAAGGATTATAAAAGATTAATATATTCATAAGTTAGCAATTTTAAGTATTTTACTCTTTGACATAAAGATTCAATTTATTTTGATACATATTTTCCCCACATCCTGTTACATTAGTGACACTTGCCCTTTAAAAGCTTAACCATATGCCCTAAATTTTGTGAATTCTTAGAAGTGACATCATTTCTTTGGAACTTCAAGAACAAAGTATGTCACAAATTTTTTCATTAGTCAAACCTTTTTCTCTTTTTAGATTTATTTCAGAAGGCTTACTGTATAGCATAAAAATTTAAAGTCCACCAGGATATATTAATGCATTTTAAACATCTATTGAAATTCTTTCTAAATGTTATTCATCTGCAATCATGTTGTTTTTCATAGCCAGCAATGGGCTTCTTTTGCTTTAAACATCATGTAACAGGGTGAAAAAATGAACATGTGAAATATTTGGTCAGGATTATGTTCTACTAGGCTGAGTTTGACCAGTATTTTTCTGATGGACAGACGTTTTCTCCCCCAGGCTATATCTATCTATCTATCTATCTATCTATCTATCTATCTATCTATCTATCTATCTATCTATCTATCTATCTATCTATCTATCTATCTATCTATCTATCTATCTATCTATCTATATATATATATATATATATATATATATATATATATATATATATACACAGTACAGACCAAAAGTTTGGACACACCTTCTCATTCAAAGAGTTTTCTTTATTTTCATGACTATGGAAACTGTAGAGTCACACTGAAGGCATCAAGGGCTATTTGACCAAGAAGGAGAGTGATGGGGTGCTGCGCCAGATGACCTGGCCTCCACAGTCACCGGACCTGAACTCAATCGAGATGGTTTAGGGGTGAGCTGGACCGCAGACAGAAGGCAAAAGAGCCAACAAGTGCTAAGCATCTCTCGGGGAACTCCTTCAAGACTGTTGGAAGACCATTTCAGGTGACTACCTCTTGAAGCTCATCAAGAGAATGCCAAGAGTGTGCAAAGCAGTAATCAAAGCAAAAGGTGGCTACTTTGAAGAACCTAGAATATGACATATTTTCAGTTGTGTCACAATTTTTTGTTATGTATATAATTCCACATGTGTTAATTCATAGTTTTGATGCCTTCAGTGTGAATCTACAATTTTCATAGTCATGAAAATAAAAAAAATTCTTTGAATGAGAAGGTGTGTCCAAATTTTTGGTCTGTACTACTACTAATATATATATATATATATATATATATATATATATATATATATATATATATATATATTTATATATATATATATATATATATATATATATATATATATATATATAGTTGTTGTTGATGCATTTCTTCCCTCTAAACAATCCAACTCAGCTCTAAATCCACTAAACTGTAGGAATGACCCTGGTATGGATTCATTACATTTTCACCTTTTCACCCTGAATTGATTTGTTTATATTGTGTTTATTTACTACACACATCCATATAATGAACATTTTCAGATTCAAATTCAACAAATTTCCTTAAAGTATCAATATATAGAAATTATTTGCAAGGCAAGACACCTCTGTTGAATAGAGGTAAAAATATTAACTTCTAGATATCAATATACTTCCTCGGCAGGTTAATCACAATACATTTAGATATTCTGTATTACAGGTTTTTCCAAAATGTTATATTTAAATATTCCAGTGAGTAATTATATAATTACACATATACAGAAATATGAACACTGGATAAATGCAGGTTCAAAGTTCTTTTTTCATTTTGTTGAGATATATAATGTTTCTATAAAGGTGCTTTTGGATATCTCTTTTTATTACTTTATAAATCAGAAAGTACTGTCAACAACCAGAAGATAAAATTGCCATGTTTTTAGGAATAAAATTTTATATAAATCAGGCAAATTATATATGAGCAAATGCCTCTGTAAAAACCTTCAAAATATGGATAGGAATAAAACTGGAAAGTTTGGTGTCTGCAAGTGCTAAAGTGGAGATTTCTGCCAAGAGAGAGAGAGAGGAATAAAAACTAATTTTGAGAAAACTGCATGGTACTGTATGATGTATGACTGAAATCTACAGACACAAACAAATAAAGTGTGATCAAACAAACACTTGAATGTGTATTTTGGATTTTTTTTTTTGCTTGCTCTAGTCTGATAATCATTAATGAAAAAAAAAAACCCTGTTTCCCAAAACTTTGTTGCAAAATTTTCTGAGGCCTCTCAGCATCTTGTTTTGGCTGTGCACGGTTCATGTGGGCAATGTGTTTGCTCTGCTTCCTGCAGACAGTTTCACAACAGGAAATGGCTATGTGAGAAAAGGCAACTCTCTTCTCAAAAACAGACAACTGGAAGACAGTCAACGTAGCTGAGCACTAAAAGGCATCATCATATCATGTTTCCCATTTTGAAGTTTCAGCTGTAGACTTGCGTAAGACTTCGAAAGCATTCAACTCTACATTCTCACTCTTATCCTTCACCTCCTCAGCATGACCCTTCTAAAGAAGAACAATCACTTTAAATAATTCTCAGATTGGCTGAGGAATGTCAAACAGGAAGACTTCCTCAGCTTTACACAAAGCCAGGATGGAGCTCCGAATTTCACTGACAACATTAGTTACATGCAAAGACATGCCGTTGTGAACATCATGCCAAATTCCTCTGAATTTTGTGAAGAGATTATTATTATTATTATTTAAACTAGGTAGGAAAGGTATTTTTTTTCAGAGGCTCACAAGCAAATTTAGCACATTTAGAAAAGACAAATACAGGGACATGATTAACCTCACACAAGAGAGGACCCTGTCTAAATACAGCACAGGCCCTCAGGGTCCAAAAAGTGTCTGAGAGAAAGTGGATGAACAGTAAGCGCTTTGCTCACATTTGCTTAGTTTTTATCATTTGGAAGCTCTATATTAAAAGCTAAAGAGTCTGTCTTAAAATTAAGCACTTGCTTGCTTCTAGACCTGTTATGGAAATATTAGAAAATCAGACTTAACTTAAAAAGTCTGTATAAGTCTCCACCTGCCCTTCATTTACACACAATCCAATCCCAGGCCTCAATACAAAACAAACAGTTTTACCACACCTTTGCCAGGAATAATCTGGAGAAAGGTCAACAGTTATTTAAGGAATATCAACCAGACAGCAGATAAGCAAGTCATATCGCAAAATGCACATATGCTATATATCAAAATTAGAAAAACATATTTCCCAGCATGTCCACAAGCTTCTCTATTACACAAAATGTCAATCACGAAGGGAGCTCAAAAGTTAAAGGGGCATATGGCCTGAATTGAGTTAGCTTTTCTCAGTTATGCCACATATGACAAACAGATGTGTTTCAGGCCAGCAATCCATCATTTCTAGCCCAGAAGCATTAAATCTTACCAGATTTGATGAGGGGTCAGTCCAGAGATCTCTGTGGGCATCACATAACCCTTGTTTCAGCAACACAATCTGCTGCTCTGAATGGATGGCACATACATAAATCCTCAGCTGTACCTGGAGCCTGTGTGTGAGAGGAGGAGTTGAGTCACTGTTTCTCAGTCTTCCTGGGCCGTACCGTATAAGAAAGAGCCCTCTGTCTGCTCGCAGCTCTTTTGCATGACACACTGCATTCTTGTGGTTACTTTATAAACTCAACTTCTCTGTGATGTCACAGAATGAAGGGAGGGGAAAATGTGTCATTGTGTTTAAATAGTGCTCACTTATTTACTGCTAAACAGTTTTTAGCATGTAATCAAATCAGTCTCAAAGTTCACTGAAGAAACAGAGTGAGGGCAGTCTTAAATGCTTTCTTGTATTTTAAGAAACTGGTATGCATTTAGATTGAAGTGCAATCAAATTGAAATCAGTCGTTCACAATGAATGAGGACAAAAATAAGAGAGCATTCTTGTTGTATATTTGATTTATGACTTTCAACACTTGTAATGGTTCGATAAGTAGTCACTTAAGCTCACCAAGGCTGTATTTATTTAGTCAAAAACATATTTATAATGTGAAGTATTTTATTATAACAATATTTGACACAACATATTAAATTGTGTCTACTATTATTATTACAATAACTGTCTCACAAAGCTGAATTTAAGCAGCCATTAATCCAGTCTTCAGTATTACATGATCCTTCAAAAATCATTATAATACTGCAATTTGGAAACATTTATTATTGTTATCATTGTTGAAAACATTGTGCTGTTTGATATTGTTGTTTAAACCACGATACATTTTTTTCAGGATTTTTTTGGCAAATAGAAAGTCCAAAAGTACAGCATTTATTTCAAATAGAATTAAATATATATATATATATATATATATATATATATATAGTTTTTTTACTCTACAATTTGAGACTAATTATGATAAAATATTTTATTCTTCCAAAATAAAAATAAATAAATAAAATAATAATAATAAAAAAGACCATTACCTAGACATTATAAATGTAGGTTTACAAATAAGTCTTACATATACAATATTAAAAAATCATCATTAAAAATATCTTGCTTCTTAATATAGTTGGCAAAAAAGAAATGGCATTTTATATTACAAATATTTTTGCCTAAGATTTGTTTTGTTTCTCCTTTGTAAGTCGCTTTGGATAAAAACATCCGCTAAATGCATATATATATATATATATATGTATAATACAGAGAAATCGTTTGTAAAATTATAAATAGCTTTACTGTCAGCTTTGATCAATTTAATGCATCCTTACTGGAAAAGTATGAAAAAAAGAAAAAGAAAGAAAAGAAAGAAAAAAATCTTACTGACCCATATATTATTGTGTATATTACTGTTTAACTATTACTGTTTACTGTGTAAAAATATATATATAAATTAGGGGCGTGATGTGCGCTAAAATCAAATCTGCCTTCCCTGGCTGGCACTGAGCCAGAGACTGACATATTTTTTTTACTGCGCTGCACATTATAACCAATCTCACATGATTCTGTTGAGCTTATGGATGCAGTGGCCAATAAGAGGCGTTAAGATGAGTCATCGCTGAAACACCGGAGTTTTGTTCACTGTGCACGTTGCTGACTGAATTCTGCTCTCTGGCGAATTAATTCTCTCATTAGAAACAACAAAGTGCAGATGTACTTACGATGTAAGTAAGATATGCATTTCTCAGTGTAAGCAGCTTCAGTGATTTTAATTGTAATTGTCCATACAGTAGAAATCAAGGATAAACATTTGGTAACAAAATGGTTTGGTAACGTTTTACAGAATATCATCTTTGTGTTCCACAGAAGAAAGTCATACAGGTTTGGAAGGACATGGGGGTGAGGAAATGACCGAATTTAATAGCAGTACATTTTCTTAATCCTAGCTCAACACCAATGCTTGTCGAGTGCATTACAGTTTTTCTCGATTGGTTTGGCTCATTTCTTGAAACCGAGATGACATTCTCAAAACCATAAGGTCATTTGGCCAAACAGTCTTACAGTTCTGCTCAACATTATAGCTCACTAGCAAAATCAAATATCTTTCCCCAAACTCTTCTTCCATGCTTCAAAAGCAGATTCCTTTCCCATATAAAAGGTCAGTACAGTCAAAATAGCACAGATCCTTCTCAATTGCCTTGGCACATGTGCATTCATTTAGTGCTTTTGTCAAAATAACCTGGATGGTTAAGCACAACACCATGGATCCCCTGCAAAAGCTCATATCTCTCCCAAAACAGTTTATCCATGTGTCAAAACTAAATATCCTTCTCATATAAATAGTCAATGCCCCAAAATGCATTATACCTTTGGCATTGTTTAAGCACTGCAAGTCAAAATGCTTAGACGTTTTGTCACTGAGGCACAGGTCTAGCAACAGAATACCACTATGAATAAAACTAAAAGATTTTACAGTAAAATCAGCCTCCAATAAACCACTCATACTCAAGGAAACTGTAAACATTTTTATTCGTACAAATAAATGTTAACATTAGAGAACATACTGTGAAAAGAAAACATATACAGGATTCTGTAAATGTGAACAGTTATAAACACAAACAAAAAAAACTCTAGCCTACCATACTGTAAATAAAGTTTCAGAACTATAGTACAGTAATATTTTCAGTGGTCGCCATTGTCACCCTCTCTTTCCTGGCCACCATCCTCATCCTCCTGGCCATCGACGCGCTGCTCTCTTTTAGGCCATAAATTCTCATCCACATCGCAACGGATATTTTCTCTTGCGATGCAGCGAGGGAAGAAACGGCGTGAATGTCTCAACCATCCCCTACATTGATCCCCTGTGATGTCCTCACATGCAGCATCCATTGCATGCAGCAGGGCCCTCTGGTCTTGAGCCTGATGCTCATACACCCTCCACCTCCAAGCTGAAAAAACTCCTCAATTGGATTTAGGAAAGGAGAGTAAGGTGGAAGAAACTCCATTAGCATCCGGGGATGGGTGGTGAACCAGGTTCTGATGCGTGGGCCACGGTGGAAGTTCACATTATCCCACACAATGACATAATGTGGTAGCTGAGGTCCTTCTTCACCTCTCTCATTTTCCGGGATCAGATCAGTATAAAAGGTGGTCCAAAAATTGAGGAGCTTTTGTGTATTGTAGGGCCCTAAACTGGGAATGTGTGTGGCCACACCTCTTTCTGATATAGCGGCACACATTGTTATATTTGCTCCTCGCTGGCCTGGGACATCCACAGTGGCTCGGTGGCCAATGATGTTACGGCCACACCTTCGACCTTTGGCCAGGTTGAAGCCAGCTTCATCAACGAACACTAGGATGTGAGAGGTTTCGTTGCCTTCTAATGCCATTATTCTCTACAATAGAATAAAAATAAATCTAATCAGTCAAGTAGAGACAGATACTGCAGGGAGGATCTAAAGTACTGTAAAAAGAGGGAGTGAAAAACTGAAGACAATTTCTAGGCAAAATGCTCTAGTCACACAAAGCTGGATTCTGAAGGTAAAAAGGATAAAGCAAAACAAAAAAAAGTGGTAACCATGTCTTACTGTAATAGTGTTACAATGATAGACAACCAGTAGTTGACTTACATGCACATACTGGTACCGCAGCTCTTTCACTCTGTCAGAGTTTCTCTCAAATGGTACCCTGTAAATCTGTTTCATGGTCATCTGATGTTTCTTCAATACCCGGTCTATTGTGGAGATGCTGATAGAGTTTATATTTTGGAACATTACATTGTCTAGAAGGATTGCATTACGAATCTGTCTCAGTGTGATGGCATTATTTGCAATGACCATGTTGCATATTTCTCGTTCTTGTTGTTCATTTAGAAGTTTTCTTCTGCCACCCACTTGAGGCTGTCGTCCAATCCTAGACATACAAGTCAAAGGTCAACACTGTAAATTTGTTACAAAATGAGTTACCAATGTAATTGTACTGCTGTTTTATGGTACTAAAAGTGTGATGCACTGCACAGTGACTGGAATACTATTCACAGTATTTTCTCCATTTTTTTTCTTTGTCATTTTTATAGTATCATATAACATCACATGAAGATATTACAGTACTCTAGGCCTACACACACACCAACACTGAATAGTTCAATAGAATAGTTCTGTACCTGTTTTCCCTGCGAAAGGTTTGGATGATGGAGGAGACTGTAGACCGAGGCACATTAGGCTGCACTCGGCGACCTGCCTCTGCCATTGTGAGGCGATGGTTTATAACGTGGTCAATAATGGTGGCCCGGATTTCATCTGGGACATCATGGTGCCTCCGTGCTCCTCGGCCTCTTCCCCCTATTCCTCCACGCATTCTCACTCCTCCTCTTCCTCTTCTTCCTCCTCTTCCTCCTCGAGAAGGAAGTTGCTGTTGTACTTGGCGAGGTGCTTCCATGTTCACACTGCAAATGAAACTGGCCCTGGGCCAAGCTCTGTCTATATACTTTTGGCAGCAGTCATAATCATAGACAACACCTGTCAGGTAACTAAACAAACTGTTTGATTGGTCATCTGAGATGTGGGAAACTGCTCCTTCGTTCTAATTTCACCTGATTGATTGTCAAGTACTGTCATAAATTTATCAAATGTTCCAAGAAATTCTTTCATGGTATTATATCTTTGACTAATTTTGACAGTTGAACAGACAATTGTGCATATGATGACTTACACAATGAAACCATGCTGATATGTTTTGGAGAGAGTAACCATTTCACTGAAAAATCAACTAATCAGTTTAGATCAGCAAGATCTATTTATTTGGAAAATTTGCTAAATGTGGGCTCATTGTGCTAACTGTAGCTACTTTTACATAATCATTTGAAAAAAAGCACAGAGTCACTTGAGACATGTACTAAAGCATTTGCAATTTGATAAAACCAATGAAAAATGACATTCTGTTGTGAACAATTGCAAGGTGGTTTGGAGATTTGTCCATATTATTTTGAGAATGTCATCTTGGTTTCAAGAAATGAGCCAAACCAATCGAGAAAAACTGTAAAAAAAATTATGATTATTAAAAATTCATTATTAAATTTGTTACTTATGCAGTGAATTCACTATTATCTATCATTATTTGTTTCTGTCCTGCTTTATTTATTCATGTATGTTCTCCAATTTAAGGCTCTATAACCCAATAAAACATTCACAGGGGAACTCATAGGCCGAATTGGATGGATTTGTCCAGGGTCAAATTTTAACCCCAGTCCAGCCCTGTGTGTAGTTAACAAATCACACTAACATTTGTCTACTTTGCCTGTCACCCGGGATAGATCAACTAACATAATTAATAAAGGTGCAAAATGCATTTACTACACATATTTGAGAATCGAGATATTTCATGATACCCCCTCTCCCCTATTCACTTGTGCCCCCTCAAAAATAACAAGTGCATGAGGCCCCTGAATCGACACACACACACACACACACACACACACACACACACACACACACACACACACACACACACACACACACACACACACACACACACAGTGAAACAGCACAAAGACTGTGTGCTTTAATCTATCAAGCATGGAAAAAATAAGAAATGCGGAACTGAACATCTATTTTGGGCACATTCTTTATTTGAACTTTTAGTCAACCAAGTTAAACAGGACTTAACCAAGAGAAGCATTTTCTGGATTTCACATGTTTTGAATGTAAAACTTTTACCAGACTGGGGTTATTTTGTACATGATGATGTAAACCTGGACTCATTGTTCTTGATGTCTCACAAGCTTGAGTTTAAGACTCCTGCTTCTGTGGTTATCCACACCCAACTTTAAAGATCTTTGCTGCGGCAAGACTGCTAATCCAAGGAAGGCAGACTAAGAAATTATCTCTCTCTACCATATTCTTCCATCATCTTTCTTTCTGACGTTCTGTCCTCTGATTGGATCCTTCAGTAGCAGCAATCTGCACATCCCAAAGTCACAGAGTGTGCTTGGGAAACATACGGGTGTTGGGTTTATGTGTAGCCCCTTTAATGAAAAATAAAAGCAGTCTGCCTCTGAATCCAAATATAGCCCAGGCTGTCCATAACCAGTCACAACTGTAGCTTATGAGTCATTCTATTGAAATGTATCAGAAAAGTGCTATAAAAACAAGAGGAGGGAACACTGAATGCTTTGTTCTCTGCCATAAATGGACCTACTCCCTCCTAATTTGCAATACCTCTGTGACTGAAAAAAATTGGGTAATTCACAGAGTAATTTAAACTTTTTCCTTTTTTTTTTTGTATACGGTTTCATTTCAAACCACACATGAGGTAAACTTTGTTTGTAGGATTTGTACATTACTAGACTTTTGGAGGGACAGATTTCTCAAAACAGGGAACTCTCCATTTTAGAAAACAAGCAAAGTTACAGTAACATGAATTTGTGTTGAATCTTGAAACTGAGCTTCCTGTTTTCACACTCACCCCACCCATTCCTCCCACTGTCACACTAGATATAGATCAGTATACTTCAGTATACAGTATATATTATCAGGTGTAAAGTAATGTGTAGAAATGTGTGCTTTTACAAATAGATTTCTAAAAAAGATTAAAATTAGAATACAGACCACACCTCACCATCATTTCAATAGCTAATATAGTTAGGCTAATAAACTATACTACTTCATGAAAGTATTTAACAGTTTCGGTTACCATTTTATGGACCAAAACTTTAAAAGAAGTCAATGGGAACCAAAACACTTGGGTTTTCAGAATTCTTTAAGATATGTTCTTTTGTGTTCAGGAGAAAGAGGAAATGCGAACAGTTTGGAATGACTTGAGGTTGAATAAATGATGAAAGTTTTCATTTTTGGTTTCATCAGTTTCAGTTTTCATCTCTTTACCATTATCTAATGCATCTCAGATTTTTATTCAGATCATGGCAGAAGTCTTGTTAACACAAGTACATCACGTTGTAAGGTAGTCTAAACATATGACTCTATGTCAGTATTGTTGACATTGTTCAGAATATCAGCCTAAATTATTCGAAATACACAAGCAAGTATAGTGTGAGAAAAAAAGAGATGATTGCAGAAGTCATGGCTAAATGTGTACGTTTACTTCTGTTTTGAGAACATGAACGAAATTGACCAACCTTCATTTTTTTTAGGAAGAAACATTTGAAGGGTTTTTAAGATGATCAGTATTTTTTTTAAGTTCTGTTTCCAATCTTTTATATTACAATATCAAAAGTATTGAATGTTTTCCAGCTGACAACAGAAAGCTTGAAATAGAATGACCTAACACAATTGGGTTCAGCCTGGACCATATTGTGGCAAAAAAGACAAAACAGTTGCAAAATAATGCCTCTCATAAAAGGCCTCAGGCCTATACTTATTATTGGGTTTCCAGCCCTAAAAGGCATTTCTGCGATTTTTGCACCATATGTTGTGACATCTTGATAAAAGGAGAAAAGCTTGAACATGCTCAATACAATTGATTTTGCCTGAGAGCATAAATTCCAACACGGCTGAGGGAGTCAGAAAAGCCTGCTTTTGTACTAAAAGTTCCTTTTCTGGAAAGCTATATTTCATACATCAAGCTGAAGCATGCCCTAGAAATCCAAGGAATATCTTGTCAACAATTGTCATGCATGTCACAAAATGTGTTGCAATATTAACGTATTATCTTTTTGTTTGAATGACTACATGTGTCTCTGCTATGACACTTTTCTACAAGCAAACAATCAAAACGAGATGGAGAATGCTTATTATTCCAGATAGTTTGCCATTTGCCATTTATATTGCAGCCTAAATGTGCTGTGAAGTCAGGAAGGATATAAATAATCTTATTCTGAAAAAATCTTTTAAGACAGGTAGTATAATAATATTAATATATTAATCAACCCACATGGTAATAATTAAAAAAAAAAATCTTTACAGGCTAATTAAAGATTTGTAAATGATAGCATTCTTTAAAAGCATATAACTCATTTCTCAGTTCCACTGACCTGTCGAGATCAGGAAAAGAGCTTACAAATAAAGACACATCACTTCTTTTAGCAAACTCTTCATTCTTCTGTATAGGAATCACCTTCAGCTGCATGGATGTACCTTACCTTCAGATGTACGTCAGTTGCCAGTGTTACTCCACAACATATGCATGTGCCACAGAATGTACTTCCACTGGTTCTGTTGAAGCTGTTTCAGAGATTTAAATTTGGTTTCTGATTTAACCACCGTGTGTGTGCTGCCATTAGTGAGTCCTCCTACAGGCAGACGCTCAAGACTCTTATTCTGGTGTCAGGAGTGATTAGTTCGCAGTGTTCAGTGACTTGTGAAGGGGGTGGTGTATTCTGCCTACATACATCAGACTCACCCTGGGCACGGTGCATACTGTACATGGACCTAGAGCTCTGATAATAGAGTGAAGAGGTTCTGAGGCCAGGGGGTTCAACCCCTTTGGTTGGTGATGGGGCTATAAAGTGCATTATCAGACTACTTCAAGTGTGTAAATACCTGTGGCATACTCTAATCTCTACCTCATACCGCCTAGAAAGCATTGAAAAGGCAAGCATTAATGTAACTTTAATTCAGGCCCTAGCAAGTCAGTTCAAGACTGCTATGCACCCGCCATAGATAAAAGGGGTTATTACAGCTGTAATGGTGAACAGACTCACGTACAAAGAAGATTCCTTATGTATTTTTAGATTATAAATTAACACCTAGCAAGAGTGTGTCTAAGGCTGTGAAATGTATGATGCAAAAATAACAAATAAACAGTATATACAATTCCATGGCCATAACCATGTCTTGATCATTGGGAGGACCATATAACCTACACACACACTCACACCTATAGCTATATGAGACTTTTTCTCCACACACGGTTCGGCACGCACTTGGACCATGGTTCAAATTAAAAATGACATCTGTGATATGGTTTGTTAAAAACAATGCATAAAACTTTGGCTAATGTTGCTTCTGTCGATGGATATGCATTCTGGCTTCCCAATATATTAAATTAATATATTTCTTTAAAAATAATTAAGCAATGAACATTTTGTCAGAACCACTAGTAAATTCGGTTACTTTGTCTAGTTTTTTACTCTTTTTCATACAAAATGTGCGACAAAGGCGTCTCGTTGGGCTAAGTGATGCAGAAGTGTGTTCCAAAAAAAAAAAGAAAAGTTTTTGACCCCTACACCCTTCATCCCTTAGAAACTCTCACTCCGGAGGGTAAAACCTTTGAAGGGATTAGGGCACAGGGATGAGCCCTTCCGAATGTAACACAGGGTAAAACAGTTTGTCTGAAGCCCAAACACAGACAAGTGGAATGATAACATTTTAGGGCATAACTAACTGTCGTATAATCAATATTACAAGGGATGTATGTTAACAAAACTCTTCAATCATCAAGCTTTTATTCAGTGACATAACTTGCAATGGTTCTTAAATAAATAAATCACTTCACATTCAAATTTTTATTTTGAATATTTTATTAATGTGTAGAAAATGTATTAAAAAAGGAACTATACAGCACATTATAAGTTAAACTAGAGCTAATTTGATCTGTTACAATAATATCCAAGGTTATCTGACAATGTGGTTAGTGAGTTCGGTACAAATGTCTCAAAGATGTTTTTTTGCACACACCTGCTTCATTAGTGTTCATGCTAAACACATTTCCCAAGAGCCATAGAGGAAAAGGACAAGCAGTAAAGCATTTTTACTGCTCTACAACATCCTCTAAGGTACAAAAAGTATGGGATTTTTAAAATATCATAATGAAATTAAATAAATGTATATGAGAGTAGTAAAATGACCTACTTTCCTGCATACCACAGAGTTAGAGTTCCAAGTCTTAAGTGTAACGTGTGTTCCTATGGTGAATGTTGAGCCATAAGTGGTTTGGTGGATGGGAGGCATGAAGAATGAAGGGGACTTGAAGTATCCCCACCATATGCTGAGTCAATGAATAATGAAGGAAACTCTGCTGTCTCTCTGTTGAGAAGCCTCAATCAGTCAACACAACACTGAAGTCTCTATTCCTCTTTCAGAAATAACTAAAGAAGGGCTGCTTTTTTTGTGAAACAAGAAATGATTTTTAGAAACAATTAGTTTTCTGACGGAAACGGTTAGAAAACACAAGGAGGAACACATATTTCCACCCATGTTCTCTACAGAACAGTAACTGGAGAAAATTGTGCCTTCTGGTGCAAGCAAAATGTAAGTATTTTTTCAGTGTTACATGCAATTACCTTGAGCTGATTAAGAATTTACTTGGTTTCTAGTTCCGATGCCAGCTGTTGCCAAGCTCTCTACTCTTCACCCCTCAAAAAAAGAAAAAAATGAAGAAAAAAAGAAAAGAAAAAATAGAACCAAAGGAAAAGGGTAGAAACTCTTTGAAGACATCATAGTGCCGTCTCTCAAAAAAGGCTCATTAGGAGATTTGCGACTATGTGAAACCGGTGTTGTGAGAGAAGCAGAACACCAGAGAACTGCAGAATATTTATCTACGGCCTTACACAATAGGGCAGAGCATACAGATATAATAGATTTGAATATTTATATAATTTATGATATAATGAATTTTAAATTTGATTTAGTCTCTTTAAGACTTGTGCCATGATTTTGGTATTTGGGAACACTTGCTAATATTTTCTTTGGTAAAGATAACATTTAATGTTACTGACATCCAAAAGGATTCCACTTCAGGAACTCGAGCTGCGTCGAGGACGCTTTGGGGAACGCCTCCAGCATGACGTCTCTGAATAATGTGTGTAATCAGTCCAATGTATGGGCGAGACGTCACAGGCAGGTGACATCAGACACCAGGAAGCATAAAAACATGAGCGGCGAAGCCGGCAGCCAGCCTTCTGTTTTCAGCAAGTGCTCTGTGTGTGTGTCAGTCGCTATCTGTTTGTCCACTGATAAACTTCATTGTCAAAGCTTCAATCAAGACTCCTCTTTGAGGAGGGAGCCTTCATTGGCTTTCTCGCGGTGCCAGCCCCGCTTTCGCCGAGGCAGAGCGGTGGTTGTGCTCGCAGGTTTCGCTTTCGGATCCGCTGGAAGGAATGTAGACGGGCAAGTCCCTATCTTCTTCCTAAACCACCAGATCCGGCGCCCGCTCTCGGTGGTTTGGAAGCCTGTGTTTTCAGTACTTTCTCCCCGGTAAGAGGGCGTGAGACGCTGCCTGTCTTTCTCTGAGGAGTTTGATGTGGAAGGCATCGATGAGCTCGCCAGTTGCCCAAGCATCAGTTGCACAAGCACCAGTTACACAAGCATATTATGCCTAATATTATAATAAGCAGCATTAATGAGGAGTGGAGCTCACACAGTCAGCTCTCGGGGGGCTGACTGTGCTTTTCTCGCTGTAAAACACTCCGCTCTCACCGTGCATGCGATCTTGCTGTTGCGGTCGCGCTGCTGCTGAGGCACGAATGAAATCGTGTATTACATTGTTTCGTTTTGATGTGAGGTTTTCTACACCAGACCAAGTTGACTCATCTGATTGTTGACTACATTTAATTCTGAGGACTAAAATAACATTTATCTGACTATGTGAAGTTAGATGTAATTTCTTGTGTGAGAACACTTTTCACCTCTCTTCCTATGAGGAGGTTGAGGCGGTCAGGGGCTGCTGGGCGGAGCAGTCCCAACTGTGTTCCAGCCCCTCGGGCCGGGGGTGTCACTCTCGTACTCCGCAGATGCTATAGTCAAAGTGGCGCTCTCAGGCCAAAGGCTTCTAGTGGAAAGCGGTTCTGCAGACCGTCGTTTTCGCTGGATGGCCTTCGTCATAACGTCTTGACGCCTAAGGCCTAAGACCTTTTTAAGGGCCAACTCCCTCTGGGGAAGAGCGGTGTACACCGCATTACACGGTGCCTGTCTCTCCTCAGTGCCTTTAGGAGATCGTTCTGCCAACCCTGCCGGTGTTCCAGGGTGCAGCGATCTCCGGCGAGCGCTTCTCTCAGTTACCGCCCAGAGATGTAGCGGTGCTAAGAGGCTCGCTACCTCTATGGAGGTCTCTAGAGCAGCTAGTACGGTCATCCCCTGCCGGTCCGCTGAGGCATCGAGCTAGTGGCTCTAGACAAACACCAGAGGCCAGTCTCACGAGACTGGTTCCCTTAGGAGGTCACATGGTGGTGTGGGAACCCCTGCCAAGTGTGCTTCATGGGGTCCTGCCCCGAGCAGGGTCTGGTCTAGTCTTCCTAGCAGACGATGTGGGTCTGAGGACCGTCATTTTTAGGAGACTTCAGCTTCGAGAGTCCTGATGCTGTGGCTCCGGACCTCAGAGGGCAGGCCCCTCTGGGGAAAAGCAGTGTACACTGCATTACACAGTGCCCGTCCTGCACACTGTAGTGAGAGACCACAGAATCCAGTTCTGGTGGGCCCCAAGCAGGCTCTGGTAATGGAACAGAAGTAGACTCTCTCGGAGGCTATCGAGGTGGTCCCTCCTCGGGATCCAGAGTCCGGGTCGTACAGCTGGTAATTCACTGTTCCGTGGAAGGATGAGGTGTTGTGTCCTTTTTTAGATCTGCACTTTTTGAACCACTCAGTCAGGGGACTGAAGTTCAGTACGCTTGCACAGGCCAAGTCCGAGGACTGGTGTGTCATGATCTATCAAAAAGATGCACTTTGATGAAGAAGGATCCTCATCCTTCTTCATCGAAAGTTCCTGAGGTTTGCTTTTGCTTTTTTCCTCTGGCTTTGCACTCTCACCCCACACTTTCACGACTCAACCACAGTGACAATTGGTTGATATTAGCTCAATCAGAGCAGATGACTGTCCGGCATCGAGGTGTCGTTCTCGCTCACATGAAAGTGCTGGGGTTAAGACTTAACTCTAAGGAAAGTGTGCTTTCTCCAGTACAGAGAACCACTTATCTGGGCGTGGTGTGGTATTCGACAACCTTGGTTCTTGTCTCAGGGCCTAGTGCTG
Organism: Carassius carassius; assembly: GCF_963082965.1. Lineage (NCBI taxonomy): Eukaryota > Metazoa > Chordata > Actinopteri > Cypriniformes > Cyprinidae > Carassius > Carassius carassius. The sequence goes on from NC_081766.1 coordinate 11,325,925, forward strand.
GGAGCTCCTTGTCACCGCGTAATGCCTCACTGGCTGGGGTGCGGTCATGAGTGGCCACCCTTCCCGGGGTCTGTTGAATCCAACACGCATATCATCTGCCCGAGGATGCTGGCTGTGCTTCAAGAACTACATTACTTCTGCCAGACCTAAGAGGTCACCATGTGTTGCTGCGCACCGACAACACAGCAGTGGTCTCTTTCTTACATCAACCACCAAGGAGTTCTGCACTCACGCCATTTATGCAAACTAGCGTACCAGATCCTTGTGTGGTCCCAGGGCGAACTCCTCTCACTGAGAGCAGTCCACATTCCTGGGCATCTTAATATGGGAGCAGACATCCTGTTGAGGCAGGGGCCGAGGCCCGGAGAATGGCGGCTTCACACCGAGGTGATGAAGCAGAGTTGGAGAGGTTGGCCAGACTCGGGGGGATCTGTTTGTGACTCGAGAGACATCGCACTGTCCCCTCTGGCTTCCTCTGACTCATCCATCTCCACTGGGGCTGGACGCCATGGTACAGACATTGCCGAGGCTTCATCTGTGCGTTTTTCCCCCGATTGCTCTGCTCCCGGGAATTATGGAGAGAGTGCGCCGGGGTGTGAAGCTTTTCACTTCTCGTTGTGGAGACCGCAGCTTGACCCAGTTAACTGCCCGGTCGGTACAGTGCTGGAGTTCCTGCAGGCTCTCCGCAGGGTTGACCCACTCCACCCTGAAGGTCTACGTGTCAGCCATGGCAGCCTACCATGACCCTCTCGGTGGCCAGTCAGAGGGCAGAAACCCTCTGTTTACATGTTTCCTCCATGGTGCGCTGAGGCTGAGGCCTCCGGCCAGAAGAACCTTATACTAAGCGTTGATCAGGATGCTATCCTAAGCCTCCAGTCCTCTGATCTCCCCTTTCTTGGGGGTCAAGACTAACTCCTTCTGAAGTTGGCCATTGGACGGGTTGTCCCCGATTACCGTCTGGCTCCTGTCTCCTTCTCTTGCTTTAGCTGTGCTCTGCCACACTAGGCAGAGATTTGAAAGGCTGGTGGCTTGGGCATTCTTGTTCCCCAAAGCGTCCTCGACGCAGCACAAGTTCCTGAAGAGGAACGTCTAAGGTTACATATGTTACCCTGGTTCCTCGAAGGATCGAGACGCTGCGTCACAGTGCCACACTTCCAGGCATCTCTGGCTGGTTCTTGCTTCATCCTTTGAGGCTGGCTGCCGGTTTCGCCACTCGTGCTTTTATGCTTCCTGGTCTCTGACGTCACCCGCCTATGACATCTCGCCCATCCATTTGATTACACACGTTATTCAGAGATGTCACGCTGGAGGAATTCCCAAAAGCGTCCTCGACGCAGCGTCTCGTTCCTTCGAGGAACCAGGGTTACATACGTAACCTTAGACGTTCTTCAAAGTTTTCCTAAAAACAACAAACAGGTTTGCTTAGTTTTGCCTTAAGCTGAAATGCAGAATGCAATGTAATGCAATGAAGTGTTTTAACTGAATTTCAGAATATCTGTATTATGCATTAAATTGTTGAAAATAAACTAACATGTAATATTTTACTGTTTCAGTACTTTCAACAAATACACAGAAAACAACATATTCCAACAACATCTTCAGTGTTGCCAGGAGTTAATTAGACAATGAACCCACTCTAATTCAAAACTGAGAGAGAGAGTAATATGTTATAAGAGAAAGAATTATCTTGCTGAGGTAAGAGTTATATTGCATGAGGAAGGTTTAGAAAAATATGACATGGTTGTACTCCTTTACAAACCTTTCAATCACTGAACAAAATACACTGAAGCCATGTTAAACTACAGAACAAAATAATATATTCTTATCAGGTGCAAAACAGGTAAAAAGAAAGTTCTAAGTTGCACAGAGTTGCACTGCTTATGTGTCCTACTGTGTGTACATCAAGTTTTGAAAGCTCAAGCCTGACTGTTTTTCAGGAGGTGTCTGTCCAGCTTCATTTTAGAATGACTATAGATGAAAGGAACAGAAGGTCTATGAAAAGAACCCTTTAAATGGTCTTCAATCTGCTTGTACCTCTGCAGTGTAAAATATAGACTGCAATTCTCCTGCACTCACCTATGAATTGCTATTAATATAGAGGATTTACCAAGACACAGATGGACACCATTATTCTTTCAAGTCTATAGGAACAAAAACACTAAAAACATGGAGTATGAGACATTTATGTAAAAATTCTCCATGCGACTTTTCATATGTACATATCAGGGCTCTCATTACAGTTCATACCTTAAAAACTGATGTGGGATGATGTAAAAGTATTACTAATCAGCCTTGCACAAAAATTTTATGAAATAAAATCAAATACGGGGCACATTATCAGACTGAAAATAATGTGATTATTCCTTTTTTTTCAGATCAATCTGTTTTGACCCCAGATACTGAAAAAATCTTTGGTTTCCGAGGTTTAAAAATAATCACAACATTTTGTGTTTTTGTCTCATCTTTTCCAGAAAACCCTGCATTTTCTGCAATGCTGCAACAGTACAATGGCCAACTGTTAATGCAAGTTTAAATAGGAGATGACAATACAAATACTAAAACAAATATTGTTGGCTTCAGGGTGCAGTAAATGAAAAATATAACACTGTAATGGGTCACATGAACATGAATCAAAACTGACCAAAAATCATTCAGTTACTTTTTTTTTTTAAAGGTATTTCTCATCATTTATAAAAATATAAGCATCTCATTTTAACGGGCATTCATTTTCTTCTAAAATCATTAATCTCAAAGGGAGAAATTATCTCTTTTCTTCACAATGATGAGGTTCTTTCCACATGCCTCATACTGCACATGTGCTAAAAATAGCAAAGCTTACCTAGTCTTTAATCTCCCAGACTTGAACAAAAAGCATTACACATAAGAAAGTCACTGAACCTCAAGGTTAACAATTTACATCAGATTAATGGGTGGACCTCCTCCGCTTGCCACTGATGCTGCGGTAGTTGAAAGGTCTCATCTTCATCTCCACAAAAGGGATGGAAAACTCATGGCCTTTCCAGTGGTACCAGTTTATACCCTGCCGAAGTCAAACACATAATGTCAATCCACAAACAGTCTAACTATGTTTAACAGTTTAACTATGATCTCATTAACATTTGTACTTGTAGGGATAGAAAGATGTTCTGGTTCTACCACAGAGAGCTAACATTGTTAAATGTGTGGTGATGTAATCTACCATTTTTTGGAGGGACAAATATAATGGTATGCTCTGTGGATATAAAAGGAGACTTGGCGCTGTGGTGGCACATGTGGTTACTTTGTATTGGATAGGCAAAATGAATCCCCCAGTTATGATTTGGTAAAGTGTGCATGTGTATAATGTCATATGAGTGATGTGGTTTAATGTTTGTATATTAAAGAGACCAGTCCTGTATTTTATTGTATGCTGTTTTTGAATAAATTGTGTGAAACCTTCCATTATTTTTTGATACCTGTCTCAGCCACAATGTATGTGTTTTGGGTACTTTTTGTACTTGTGGGTCTATTTCTGGGGTTGCATAGTCTAAAATTTAGTGCCAAAATTGGCATAGGTTCTAGTCCTTGAGATAGGAGGGCCACATACCAGTATTAAATTGTATTAGCATCTTAAATGTAAACCCTTTTACGTTCATACAACTTAAGAAGCATACAAATGTTTACCATTATTTGCATTTTTTAATTATTGTTTAATAGCTGATAACTCATAAAAATGCAACACTAAAGATTTAAATAACTTGTTTTAAACGTTATATTTATTTAGAGATTTAACAATGTTATTAAATTATTAGTGTTTCTAAAGATTTGATTTAAAAGTGAGTAAGATGAAAGCAAGCAAACCAATATCTAAAACATGTCATTTCTAAACTGAAGAAACTGTTTTTCAGTATTGTGCAACCTTATTAAATCCATAGGTTAATTTTATGGACTTTTTATTAAATTAAGTTAAAGTCTTGTTATGGAATGGTACAATGAAACCATTTTGTCAATTTCAGTTTTGCCAGAAAAGTCTTAAAGATCAATACAATTTGTATATAAGCTATACATAAGTAAATGTTTTTAGATGCTGCCAGTATGTTGATCATGTACATTTCAGTATCTATTGAAATGCACAAAAACCTTTATGTACAATTTATGTACAAAATTGCTGAGCAATTCAATGTTATTGCCACTGAAATGCTCCACAAAGAACACCTCTCAAAATAATATTTTTCTTCTATAAATCTTTATTAGTTTTCAGACTTTTATGAAAAAATAAAAAATAAATAAATACCACAGATACTGATGGGAAATATGACCTTATCGGTTATAATAAGCTACACCAACTCAAATGAAAGAAGACAGTGAGAAAACAGGACATGACACCATGCCATTGAGCAAGGACGGATGTAGAATATTTATACCATTGGCATTAGTTCTCAGTAAACTTCGAAATGCTTTTGCAAATTTCCTGTCTTTTCAACACCTGCCCTTGCAAACAAAACCACAAACATTGAGTCACAAAGCAGAAGGCCCTGTAGATGTTCTGTAAGCTAAAATCACTTAATTAAAATTGTTATCAAGGTAATGAGTTCCTATGAGATTTTTCATGTGTAGGCAGTTTGTGTCTCCTTGTAATTCTTTATACTATATAGACGGTGGAAACAACCAGCGTATTAAGGTGGAAAGGTCACATTAGCAAAATTTCAGGGACAAACAAGGTCAGTTGTCTATCACTAAATTACATTTATGCATTTAGCAGACACTTTTATCAAAAGAGACTTACAGTGCATTCAGGCTAACATTTTTTTTACCTAACGTGTTCCCTGTGAATCGAACCCACAACCTTGCACTGCTAATGCAATGCTCCACCACTTGAGCCACAGGAACACTATCATCAATAGTGTAGCAATCTTTGAAGCACCGCCCACACAGAAGCCACTTTCAAACCAAGCAGCTTTGTGTGGGTCAACATGGTGAATCTGCACGACCATCTTGAACTTGTTGTGAGATCTGCATGGGAAATCCTTCACCCTCACTCGATATTTACAATCTCTAAGATTCCTACTGGATTTTGCTTGCCAGAATTTGCATAATAACATAATAACATAATAACATCAATAAATGTGACTGAACTTTTAGGCTAATTATGTGGATATACCAAACATTTCAATCCAGTGTTTAAGACTACCTGGCTTACCTGACTATGTCTCGACTCTCCGTATTTGCCGTTAAGGTTGGCTCGATGACAGTTTTTGTACCACCAGGCTCCCTTGTAGGACATTGCACAGTTGGTGACAGCGATATCATTGTCCTTGTCCTTAGTAGAGAAAGGTCTGCTCTGGTGGTAGCTTAGAGAGTCACCTGAAGCAAAACAAGAACATAATTACAACTAATAGGTTTAAATATCCAAAAACAATCTGAAGAGATAATCTCTGGGGTGTTTTAAATGGTTAAATGAATCAAAAACAAGTTATTTCCCTATCAGTGTGTGTAAAATGAATGCCCGAATGTCCTCCAGCCACACCTGCAGTGCCATTATACTCTCCTATCCTCAGTTTGTAGAGGCTCTTGGAATCTCCGATGGAAAACCTGTCATAGTTGGCATATACAGACTCCTGGCCATCTTTCATGTCAATGCGGAGCTCGTAACGACCTTGAGCTGCAATCTTCATAATGTTGTCCAAGCCTGCATGGAAAAATGGGGGAATAAATTAAAACATCCATCTCACCCCTGTGTTCTAGCCCCTTAACATGTGAAAACGTTATCTTCAAATATGGTCCACACTGATAAGAGCCCATAATTTAATATAAAAGTGTTGGCTCCTGTTTGGTGGTCCATCTCACTTTCTCTGACTCTTATATGTTGTGAAGATAAGGAGCAACAGACTGTAGATAAACAATCTGTTTATTGAAGATAATCAAATTTTCTGACTGTGCAGTGGAGAAACGTCCTGTCTGGCTAAAGACACAATCACTTTTTAATAGCGTAGATGACTCCTGATAATAGAACTTCATCCATTTCGTGAGTATCTAGAAGGATGTGCCATTACTCTGAACTGTAGCTAAGCCCTTAAACTCACTTCAGGACTTAATGCCACAGAATGAACTTAGGAATCAGAAAGGTGATGAACTGTAACGGTGAGGGGAAGAGATCTGAATTACCAGACATGGCAAAAGAGCATCTTTAAAGGTGGCCATTGTTGTAATGAGATTAGTAAAAATAAAAACACTCATTAAATCGCAGCATGCACACTATTTTTTAGTGACCCAATCAGTACAATCTCAGCAAGAGACGGTGTTTTTACTTGATTAAAATCAGCCAGGCATCACACGACATGGTAGCTAAATTATTATAGAATCATATCACTTTTATCACCATTTTACTGCACTTTAACAGCACACTGCACATTTTTGTTATCCCACTAGGACTGTTTTAAGCATTAACCTAACAAAATCAGTGTTTATATATATATAAAAAAGATAAAAATAATGAGTAGGAAAGAATTTTTTATTTATATTTTTTCAGTGCAATGGGGAGTAAAATTAACCATTTTAAACTATTTTATCACACTGGTTAGTGAAGAACAGGCTGTACGCTTGTTACTATAGCTTAATTTCCAAGCAGAAACTGAAATATATACATAACATTAGTTCTGTGTCCTCTGAGGAAGAACACTCTAATTTTCAAGTGTGTTGCAAAGAAAATAGCTTTTATTTTTATCAGTTCAGGAAGGCTGCATTGAAATCTCCTAGAACAGACAAGTGGAGTCTATTACTTTTCAGAATTACTTTGTGCCTTCTTCCATAACACTATATCTCTATAGTATCATCCTATCTGCATGGCTGAACTCCAGCCACATTACCTAAATACACCATTCAGGAGAAACTGAATGCCATGACCAAGTGAGGGATGATAAAGAAAGCCTAAGGACCATGCAGAAGTGAGAAGCACCATGGGAACGCAGACTTACTCTTTACTTTGAATGTTTGAATGGAGTAGGGCAACAAATTTAGTGTCTGCCAGGTTGTGTGATTGATGAACAGACAGTGTTTGTGGGGGATGTAGATTTTTTATTTTATTAATAAAATGTCTAGCACGATTACAAAACAGCTTCACATTACAAAACATAAGTTGTGAAACCATAAACGGCCATAAACTAGCTACAGTTAGACCATGTTTCTACCAACCACAAGCAGAGTGTCACACTGGGGTTAAACTAAATATATAACAGAAGCACTCATCTGTGTATTTTCAGCTCTGGTTTTTTAAAATCACACAGTGTTATTATAGAGCTACAGCAGAAGCTACAGGAGCTACTGACCACACAGCCCTTCTAATTTTTTTTTTTATCACAGTAAGAAGGCATACTAGTGATTATTTACCACAACTTCTAACATAACATACCACAACCTCTAACACAACTTCTCCAACATAAGTCATAAAGTGATTTCATTATTGAAGTTATATAAGACGCTCTTCAAACGAACTGGTGCAGAACTGCTGCAGACAGTATTTACTTTCTGCACTGTAAAACCCGACAAGTTAACTTAACTCAAACCGTTTGAGTAAACCGATTGCCTTGACTGTAATACCCGACAAGTAAACTTAACTCAAACGGTTTGAGTAAACAGATATCCTTAAGTTATGTTAACTCAAACCATTTGAGGAAACCGATTGCCTTAAACCGTTTAAGTTGAAAAAACTCACAGTTATGAGTACTCTGAACTTAATTCAGTTGAGTTCACTGAAAGAAGATATACATTGCAATTAAGTAATTAAGTGATTAATTGAGTGATAATTGAGTTTAGTGATGAACACCTGCTGTTAACAAACAGAATCACTGAAGAAAAGAGAGAAAGGAACTGCAGCTGACTTCAGACACAGCCTCACTCAAACCTGACAAGTTATGTTAACTCAAACCGTTTGAGGAAACCGATTGCCTTAAACCATTTAAGTTGAAAAAACTAACAGTTATGAGTACTCTGAACTTAATTCAGTTGAGTTCACTGAAAGAAGATGTACATTGCAATTAAGATTAACTAAGTGCTGATTGTTCATTAGTGATGAACAGCTGCTGTTAACAAACAGAAACACTGAAGAAAAGAGAAACACAAGAACTACTACAACTGACTTCAGACACAGTCTTAGATGAAATCAACTGAAATAAAATACATGAAATCTCTCAAGATCTGATTAAATAACCCCACAAACAGCATCACCAGCTCCACTTATTAATAACCAGACTGACTTTATTTCTGTCAGACGTCTACAGAAGATCTTATTGAGAATGAACTAAGGTTTAGATGTTGATTTATTGTTTCATTTGGAGTAACCATGTTAGAGATCAGTGTTTGCTTTAGTTGGGCTCTTGACCCTTGACTTCTGTCTTTGTGTTTTCTCTGGCTGTTATAACCGTGTGTTTTTAAAACACACTTGTTGTAACTCAAAAGCCCAGAAAAAATGCCATCAGGTGTTAACCTGTACCTAGGTGTAGGTTGTTATACTTTATATTGGTGACGATAATTATTCATTATTATTCACAATTATTGAGCCGTACAGAGTCTAATCTTTGATGAAGTAGGTGTAGTGTAATTTGTAGAAGTGGTTCTAGTAAAAAATGACACTAAGAGCCAGTGGTTCTGTGATAATCAGTTAAAATAAAAATGACTTTCTAAACATTTTGTACACATACATTTTTCTTCTATGCCAGTAGTTGGTCAAACACAGACATTAATAATCAGAATATGAACCTCTACAATGGTGACGAAAAAAAACATGCTGCAATGCATGCTGGGTACTATTGAAGTACAGAACTCATCCATGGCTCCCAGCATGCTCTGTAGCATTTTTTTTTAATGGTCACCATTGTTGAGGTTCATATGCTGATTATTGATGTCTGTGTGTGACTGATTGACACTATAGAAGTCCAAACTGTTTGGAAAGTCTTTGTATTATCTGATTATCACAGAACCACTGGCTCTTAGCATCCATTTACTATAATCAATAAAAAATTACACAACACCTATTTCATCAGAGATTAGACTCCGTACAGTTCAATAATTGATGATTATCATCATCAATATAAAGTATAACAACTTACACCTAGGTACAGGTTAGCACCTGATGGCATTTCTTCTGGGCTTTTGAATTACAACAAATGTGTTTTAGAAACACACGGTTATAACAGCCAGAGAAAACACAAAGACCGAAGTAAAGGGTTAAGAGCCCAACTAAAGCAAACACTGATCTCTAACATGGTTACTTCAAATGAAAAAATAAATCAACATCTAAACCTTAGTTCATTCTCAATAAGATCTTCTGTAGACGTCTGACAGAAATAAAGTCAGTCTGGTTATTAATAAGTGGAGCTGGTGATGCTGTTTGTGGGGTTGTTTAATCAGATCTTGAGAGATTTCATGTATTTTATTTCAGTTGATTTAATCTAAGGCTGTGTCTGAAGTCAGTTGTAGTAGTTCTTATGTTTCTCTTTTCTTCAGTGATTCTGTTTGTTAACAGCAGCTGTTCATCACTAATGCTCAATCAGCACTTAGTTAATCACTTAATTACTTGAATGCAAAGTTTCAAAACTTACATGGTTTAAATCAAGGCAATCTGTTTACTCAAACGGTTTGAGTTAAGTTAACTTGTCGGGTTTTACAGTGTGTTCATGAGCTGAAATGTTTCAAATGAGCTCCTTCTACACTAAATATAGTTCTATCAGGACCACTATAGTCAAAATGATTGACACATTGCATACAGTCCGGACTGGCGGTATGGTTCTGTTCTGGGAAAAAACACCCCCAAACCACAAACTGATAGCAAATCTTAAAGGAGAAGCATGTCCTTCCAAAACAGCAGAGGCTGGGGCAGCTTGCCTCTTACAAGAGGAGAATAGCAGCAGAAGGGGGTGCTCTTCTTTAATAAGTGTCTGAGAAGAGCAGCATGCCCCTTTAATGCAGTAACTGAATCTTTCAAGCAACAAGCATTTTGTCAGTACCAGAAGTTTAAGCAACAAGCATTTTGCCCTTACTCAGATGCCGTTTTAGCATTTGTATAATAACCTTTAGCAGTGAAATGTATATAGTGTGTGTTAAGTAACAAGAATATTACGATACACTAGATAGCTTTAGACAATAAGAATGTTGCCGTCTTAAACACAGCGTGTTGGCAATAATAGTTGTGTAAGCTTAAAGAAACTGCATTTCCAAAACTAGATTAGCCTTAAGGAGCAAGCATGGTTCATAAATCAGCTTTATAAACAGGCCTCTGATGTGGTAAGTTTAACTGGGTACCAGTGTGTCAAAATACAACCAATTAGCAGGGGCGTAGCCATCATTCTAGAAGTGAAGTGCACAGAAATGTCAAATGGAATAGCACTTCATTTATTTATTTAGTCTCACTGACAGGCTTTATTTCTTTCTTATCTCTTACTTTTAATTTGAAAAGAAATCAAATACATGGCTTGGCGATTACCAATGATTTGTGTTATTAATTAAATGTATAATATTTTTCCTATATTTTTCTTAATTTCTGTTTTATGGTTTGCTTATACACAATAAATTTTTTTGCCAATAAACCTAATGGCAGAAAGCAGATCTGGTGCAAACTGTTGTTGATGCAGTCACATTAGCACAAATTCAGCGATGGTTTACAGGCAAAGAGTCCATGTCAATGATATATTGATGACAGAAGCAGCCTCGCTCAGATCACTTCCAATTTCGCCTCTCATATCAATCAACATGGCGAATTCATGTTCAAGTTCACAAACTAGAATCTGGTGAGAAACCGCCTGGGGAACAAACTCCTCTCGCAAAATTCCTGATTGTATGCTTCCTACAGTAAGCTATGCTTGATTGATATATATTATCCATGTATACATGTATGCAGAGGCTTAATTTGTAGTGTTTACTTTTTATCTGTAATTGTTGTAATGCTTTGACCCTGATTTTTAATGAATATAATTATAGCTTTCTATTAAGATTTATGCATCAGGGATAAAAAGGAAAAGGGTCTCTTTTGTTTTCCATCAAATTGGATTTTGATGAAAATAATTACCGGATCATTTAAATAGAATCTGAAAGCTCAGTCACCATGACAGACTGAGGGGTCCTGGAAGCACAGAGCCCATGCAAACACAAGATACTGTATGCGGGAGGGCACATGGAAAATTTCAAAGGATGGTGATTTGATGCAGCCTCTCACAGCGCTAGAGGAACTAGAGTTATTTTCATCTTTATTCAGAGCAGCACCACACTGGCTCTCATTTGAAAGTGTTATTCATATAATTCAAGTAAATAGGCGAGTTATAGTGTCCCTGAAGCAAGGAAGGGTTAAGTACTATGATAAAAATATAGACGGTTTCCCATCTAATGCCTATCTGATATTTAAATAAAGAAACCTTATCATTGCTAGTCAAGGTCACTCATCAATTACAAGACTGAAGCTTAAACAAAACTCAGACATTTGCGAGAAAGTGCTGACCAAATTTAGATCAGCCTGAAGAGATTAATGGGGCTTTTAATGACTATATTTTGTAATGGGTCATCATGCAGCAGCTTTTTTCCCCAGACAGCTGTAACTGCTCTGTCTATAATTCAAGTGTATTTCACGTCTTCTCACCGAGCCAGAATTCATCCTCCAGGTTGCCAAAGCCGATCTTGTAGTCACTCCACTTCCTGGAGAAATCAGTCAAACCGTTCTGACGTCGCTGGAACACCTTAAACACAATTAGCAGATGTACAGCTGCTGCACTCTATGTCAATTAAATATAATGCATTTAGGGCAATATGGAGCATATGAATGGCAATATATCCCAACAGTGTAATTTAACTTTGGGATGATGACATCTGCAAAAGAGGCAGCTGTGTCCATGGCTGTAGCAAGGAGAATGTGAGGCCCTGTGCGAAGTTGACGTGTGAGGCCCTCTGCAATTGTGTGTGTGTGTGTGTGTGTGTGGGGGGGGGGGGGGGGGGGGGGTTGGGGTGGGGGTTGCTTTAGTAATGAATGCAACTTTAACACATTGTAAGATCTCCTACATAATAAAGTTTATAATATATAGTATAGTATAGTAGAGTATAGTATATAATAATAATAAAAAAGCAATTAAATAATTAAATGATTAAAAGTGATTTAAGGGAATAAGTAAATAAGAATGCTAAAATAAATTCTAGGTTTGTAGTTATATATGAAGCAGTAATCAATTTACACTATTTGAAAATAATATTTTATTTGAAAATGTGTACATTCACGCATGCCTTATAGTTAAAAACGCAAACATCTCTTGTCACGTTCATTTATGATTTACATGAATCATGATTGCGTATTCTCAATTCAAAATGGTGAAATTTCATAAAAAGTTGAGTAGTTTGCATTACTAGATATTGCATTACTTTTGGTCGCTGAACATTTCTATCGTAAAACGTTTTTTGTTTTTGTTTTGTTTTTTATACAGTACTACTTACATCTTACCTGACAGTGACAGTTAGATTCTTCTTTGATTTGATTGGCCATTTTGATTGGCTGACATGCTCTGCTGGACCACTGAGGCAGACAGCTTAAAACTTTTTGTCCACAAACAGCTTTACTTATTCTTATAACCAGAGTCTTAAACTGTCAGCTATGACTATTTTAGTCTTTCAAAGGACAAAATGGTGTAAAAACAGTAATAAAAATGAGACATAAACTACATAAATTGCAGGCCCTTAGAGGCGTGAGACCCTGTGAGGTCACACTTGGCACAGCCCTTGCGATGGTACTGGATGTGTTGACGGTCATGACCAGTAAAGAGCCTCTTGAAAAGACCAGAATGGGCAATTGCCACAATACGTTGTGTTTCAAATACTGGTCGCTGGTGTGGGATGCCGGCAGGGTCCAAAATGTACACTTGTTAGGTGCCAAAGGCGATAATAGCTTTTTCCCATTTGGCTGCTAACTTTATTAGAAAAAACAGTATTACATGTTTTAATCAATAGTAAAATCAATAATCTGACTTTTGCCGATGTAATTGATGTACAGTGGGTATAGATAAAAACCCAACCCCCCCAATAATCTAATTTTGTTACTTTGCAGCCTGAAATGAAGATGGACACAGTTTTGGTTTTATCCAGCTGTATTTTTTTCAGTGCAACATCCAAGTTTGAGCACACAGTGGTTAGAGGAGAAAAGGGTGAATAGCCGCGTTTCCACTGTTGAGCTTAAACCGGGCGTGCTAGTGCATGCCAGGGCCAGTTGCATTTCCACTGTCACTTCCGGGGCTTGATTGTGCCTCGCCGGGGCTTCCTCGGGGCAAGACTTTAAAAATAAGTTGAGCTCAAAACTCACTCTTAGTCAGCAGAGAGTGTTTGAATTAACTTGATCTTATGTGGATTATTATCACCATACAAGGCAGAAATATTTATAAGCGATGTAAAAGATTATGCACGCTAGACATTAACAGTACCACAGTAAACATGGTAAATGTGACCGTTTAAAGAAATCAGACATCAGCTTCTTATTCTCTATCACAATCGTGTATTTATTTAGTAACTTAGCTGTCATAAGTCTCGTCTCAAGAGTTTAGCTCCACGTAGCCTATCATAAAAATATAATAATGGTTTTCGTTTGGGAGCTTTTATAAAAATAGAGATATTATAATTCATTCTAAATGTGATGTATAGGCTACTGTGGCTACAAATAAACAGAAACGGACTCGACTGAATAAGCAGGCTATTTTCCTAAGCGTTGAAATAAAATAAATAAAATAAAAATACATTTGTTTCTGTGCGGATTAATTTTGAGTCCTGATAAATTAATGCATTATGATCAATGTATCACTTATTCTATAGTTAAACATCAATGCTTTTGGATTTAAATATTTAACAAAGCATGCAAACAAACGGACGCTTTTATCATGTTCATTTTGTGATCGCGCTAGTTCCAGTGACTTATTGCTTAGTTTTCTGATAACTTCTCTTTGTTGGTGAAATGAAGTGGTTGTATGACGTTGTTCCTGAGAGGCGTGTAAAGGGCGGGTTTTAGTGACGCGCAGCTGAGCTTCAGGCCCTGACTGTGGAAACGCTGCGCTATTCTGGCCTCGGTGCTACTGGCCCGAGACTATTAGCCCCGCCCGGCCCGGCCCGTTTTAAGCCCTGGCCCGCACTGGCCCGACAGTGTAAATGCGGCTATTGTCCTTGCATGGCCTAGTCAGAGCCCAGACTTAAAGCCCAATGAAAACCTGTGGAATGATTTGAAGACTGCAGTCCACAAACGCTGACCATCAAATTTAACTGAACTTGAGCAGTTCTGCAAAGAAGAGTGGGCAAATTTTGCCATGTCTAGATGTGCAAAGTTAGTTGAAACAGACAGATCCCAACAGACTAAAGACTGTAATTAAAGCAAAAGGTGGTTCAACAAAATACTGACACAAGGGGGTGATCCTTTTTCAAACTCAGTGATTCTGTTTTTTTTTCTATATATATATATATATATATATATATATATATATATATATATATATATATATATATATATATATATATATATATATATATATAATTTTTTTTTCTGACATGTTGGTGTTATTTCTTTCACTTGGATGTTATAAGTTGCACTCAGTAAACACAGCTTGATAAAACAAAAACTCTGTCCATCTTTATTTAGGCTGCAAAGCAACAAAATGTGATTATTTTAAAGGGGGGTGATTCTTTTTTATACATACTGTATATCTACTAAAGAGACTCAATACAATTTTCTTCAGTGGAAACATTTATCATATTTTTTTTCTCTAGACCTCCATGTGCTTTCAATGAGTGGTTGAGATTGGCTTATCTTGTTTGTGACAGAAAGAATATTACCTTGTTTATGCTAAAAATGTTTAAATTAAAATAATTAATTCATAGAGAAATAAATAAATTTAGCTAAATAATTATAATAAAAAAATAAAACAAGCCAATTAATAACAAGCAGTTATATATATATATATATATATATATAGTGAATAATTGATTTGATCAATAAAATTATTTTCAGTTTTTATATTTTACATTACTACAGTTTTTTGGACGGTACAATGTTTCTATAGCCTGTAAATGTTCTCAATTCACCTGCCAGACAGATCTAGCAAAAAAAATTGGATTTTGAATATATGTAGATTCCCTGG
Source organism: Carassius carassius (assembly GCF_963082965.1). Classification (NCBI taxonomy): domain Eukaryota; kingdom Metazoa; phylum Chordata; class Actinopteri; order Cypriniformes; family Cyprinidae; genus Carassius; species Carassius carassius. The sequence goes on from NC_081766.1 coordinate 11,341,044, forward strand.
TGATGACACCAAGTCCTCAGCTACCTTATGTAGCTGGTTAACCTGAATCCCCAGAAAAAAATATGCTGATCATCTAGCTTGTAAACAGCATGCCAGTACTGAAAATGAACACTGGTCTTTTCAACAAGGGTCAGTCAGTTCTATAATGTGGCATTGTGGGATTTTGTGTAAATCATATATTTTGCATGAATCATATATTTTGCCAGATGTACAGTACAATACATACAGACTCAGATGTGACAGTAAGTTCTCTCACTCACTATCCAGCCGCCTCCGTCGGTGGTCATGTCGCAGTAAACCTGCACACCTTGGCTGAGGTCTCTGTTGATGTATGTGGTGTAAATTCCACTCAGTGTCTCTCCGTTAAGGAGGTGTTGCGCACAGTTCTGTGGCGTGGGAAACAATCGGTTTCCTGAGGAGGAAAAGGGTTGAGAAACATCCAAAACAACCAAGCAAAAGAAAGCGAGGGGACACTGGGAGGTTAATGAGTGGTGATTTGCATCGCTGCCATGTCAATGGAGTGTGAATCTGTTGATGTTATGAAACGCTATCTTGGGAAGTTGGGTGCTTGTAAAATCACAGAAATACGAGGTAATAAATGAGGGATGCAAACAGATGCCTTGAAGGTGTCGCTATTGATTTGTACTTGATAACGTTTACGGGGCGATAGTGTGAATTTGTACCTAATGAGGTGAGTAAACCCGATCTGAAGTCTACAGGAGATGTGGAAGATTTGCACCTGTTGTGAAAGATGTAGAAACAATGGCGCTGGTCTCTAATCCTCTAGCAGCTTGCAGTCTCACAGTATATTCAGTGGTCTCCGCCACCCCCTCGAGACGGATCCATGTGTCTTCGGCATCTAAGATCAGCTCCTAAAACACAATCAAACACAGTCTACTGATCCGCAGGCACGCAGAGGCATTAGTACATTACCTCTGTTCAAACACCGTAGACCAAAACTAAACAAAGAACTGCTCAGCGGCAGAGCGGGTTTGTGGAAACCATACCAAGAGATAGTAAAAAAAAGAACAGCTGCTCTTTGCATTGTGGGTAGGAAAGATGTTCCTCAAAAACAAACAGAACACAGATCACAATCACTTTAGGAACTGTCTGACAAATTGTTGTGATCCCAAGCTGCTTACTGTTGGGTGCTTTTTAAAGAATGCTGCCGTTCCTCCCTGTGTTTTTCTACACTATGATTGGCAGCTCTAAAATGCTAACAGCTAAAAAATGATGGGGGAGAAAGAGACTTATCAGGCCCTGGTGCTGCTGGGGAGAGATGCCATTTCTATTTTGGTCTTCAGCTCATAACAGTTCACTTTCCTTTTTTTTTTTTTTTTACTTTTATCGAACTAATCTGCCATACATTATTGTGCTTTTCAGAATTTTTACTTTGAGGATTCACCAGGGACCTGAATGGACAATGGCACAAATTTTATACACCTCAAATGACCCAGCCTTGAGGTGTATAAAATATGAAACATTTGATTCAATATTCATCCTTTTCCAGGAAAAGTCACACATTTTAAGCAATTTCTAATCAGAATTATGCAGCACAGTAGTGTTTTAATGAAGTCACATCAAGGTTTCTCTGTATGCAGAGGATATTGAGCAGGTAATGGTAATAGGGAAGCTGCTGTCTATAGCAGAGTGGGATCCATTTTTTATGTCCTCATCTTGATTCTTTTACAATCCTGAATCTGAAATACGGGATGAAGCAGCAACACATAGTGGATGCAGAAACTGTATTATTTTTTCGTCATTCTAAGTTTTAGAAAAATTTCCAAATTGCATGTTATTATCAAAACTCTCAGCATTAGATGCCAACCTGGTTCTAGTGGAAAGAGATAGCTTTCATGTCTAAGATGCATCAGCGGGGTTTATATCATCTGTGCACCACTGACACCCACTGGAAAGATACAAACACTAACAGTGGGCTACTAGGTCAGAGCGGTCTGTGTTGCAGTGATTGTGTGTCTCTGTGTATGACAACATAAATCTAAAGATTATAATCCATAACCTTTTGTATTTCCAACATTTTCATCATTGCATTTTCCCATCAGGCTGGTTAAAAAACGGTATCCAAAACAGATTATAGGACAGTGATCATGCATTACAAGTAATGCAATTATTTGAAATAGATACTGTATCTACTGTATCATTTCAGATAAATTAATTCAGGGAAGTCTTTAATAGGCATACTGTGTCTGGAATGAATCAAAGAATTTAATTAAATTGAGCTATTCCGATTGGAAGCTCTAACGGCTCCCTTAGATGGTGGATCTCTGTGGGAAGTGGTTTATTAGATCATGAAGTTATTATGAGATCAGGCTGTACGTCGAGTACAGTTTAATTCTGAATTGCATTGAGCATAGAAATGTGACAATTATCAAGTTTAAAAATATCAAAACCAACAAAAAAAAATGTTTACACAGCAAGCATGTAGACGTATTTAAAACACTTCCAGCTGTATTCACTGCTCAAGGTAAAATCCATTTTATGCTTGCCTTTCGACTGCCATCCGCTGCTTTGTAGGTCAGCATGTAGTTATCGATGTCTGCGATGGGCGGCTGCCAGGATATGAGGGCACTTCGATGGTTAATCTCACTAGCTGTCAGGTTCTGGGGCGCATCCATGGCTGTTTAAACAAAAATTAAAGAGACTAAAGTCCCATTACCAGGTTTTCAAGCAACATTACACTACACTTTAACTTTCTTAAATGACTGTAAATAAGTCTACTGGATACATAGATTCAAAAACTCCATTAACATGATTTACAGTAAAGGTTTTCTGGTCAGATAATACTATTTACTTGTATATTTTATTTATGTTTTGTGTGTGTGTGTGTGTGTTTTCTTGGACTTGATCAATCATGAGCGAACACGACAGCTTTCACTGTCTTATAACCAGCAAATGTATCTGAGATAAATGGGAATGTTAACAGATTATAGCTATTGATAATCTACAGGTATTTGAGACCAGTTTGGTTTACACCGAAAAGCTACACTAACAGAGCATGCTTAAACTGACCATCCCCCACCTGACATTCAGCTGTTTCTTTCTTTATCTGATGCTATTGTCTGTGTATAGTGTGTATGTTTGGAGCTGTGTCAGCACACCCACTGGAGCCATGTTAACTGGTCGCTAGCCTGAGGACAGAATAAATCACAAGGTTGCGTGTAGTGTATGTTTCAAGCACAGTGACAGATCCTCTTCAGACAGAAGACAATTAGTGTGTGTTCACTGGCGTCCTGTCTCTCAACGTGATCTCTTATCAGTCAGCACGCCACTCTCCCTCCAGCAGAGTGTCAGCATGCACACAACCTAAACACTCAAAGACTTTCCTTTCATACTACAAATGCTGATGCTTCTTTTCCATCAGCTCTTTTCCATCCATCTATTTGCAAAAAAACTAGATGTATTTTTTTTTTTTTTCTTCAGTGTGTTAAAAAGATCTACAGAAATACAGATCTCCTTGTCAGATCCTACTTCTCATTCTCTGGAACTGAAAGTATGAAATGTCTTAGAAATGAACTGATATATATATATATATATATATATAAACACACACACACACACACACACACACACACACATTCAAGTGACACTGATGACTGGAGTAATGGCTGATGAAAATAAAAAGGTTTAAAGGTTAAAATTACATTCAAAAATATATTAAAATAAAAACATTTCAAATGTAAGAATATTTAACAATATTTCCCTTTTACTGTATTTTTGATCAAATAAATGCAGCTTTAGCAAGCATAAGATACTTCTTTAAAAAAACTAAATAAAATACAAAAAAAAAAAACATAAAATAATCTTAACAACTCAAACTGTTGAACGGTATTTATATGTATAAAATGTTTTAAATGTTTTAACATACTCAGATAAACATTCTGCCCTTGATTTCTCATTACTTTAAACTGACTAAGCAGCCAAACTAACCAAATGCACCTATCGAGAATGAAATACAACTGTGGAGAAATGGAGAGATGCTCATGTGCTTATCTGAGAAACACATTTATATTCCTGTCCTCACCTAATCCCTTTGACGATGAAGTTAGAACTGTAATCTAAATCAAAATGACAGACAGCACTAATCCTGAAATCGGCACGAAATTTGTTAGTCTTTGTACTCTTAATTATAAATTATCCCCTTAAGCTTCCATAAGCCTCCTCATAAATGACTAAATGATGCATCTATGACACTTCAACTCCCTCAGGGTGGGAGTTGGCAGATTCTTAAAAATTCTGTAAAAAAATTCAGGAAAGTTTTTTCAGGCATTGCAGGCAATGAATTTTTTTTTTTTAATCAGAGCAGGACAGGATCTAAACCCACTGTTATTAGAGCAGAACTGTTTCTGAATGAAACTGTCATTAAGAAGCTGGAAAAAAAAGTTTGAAGGCAAATGAACACAACAAACCTCATCAAGCGATTATGTGTCAAGATTCTGCACGTCACTGAGCTGGCACTGAGGTGGCAAAGCCAATGGCCTGTGACACTTTTATGTGCAAATTAATTTCCTCTAAACAATCCAAACTAATGAAGTATTCTGGGAGGGCCATTTGATTAAAGTTTAGGTCTAATGCATCTGAAAGCGGTCTGCCGCTCTACCCCCCCTTTAATAGATGAGTTGAAAGTTTCAATGCAGAATAAAGCAGCTTGAAATGAAAACCGCAGCTTGTTCTAGTTCAGTCTTCTGTGTGGGAAAGACAGTTCGCCTCTCTCTGCGGACAGCCTCACGGTGATGAAAGATGGGTAGTGATGCTGATCTCTTCTCTGTTCTCCCACAGAAATCGAAGCATTTGCTGACTTCAGGATTTTGTTTCACTAACTACAAAAATAAAGTTATGGCCTTGTTTCTGCTTCACATCTGAATCTTACTCTGCTAAACTAAAAGAGGATGATAGTACAATTAGAGAAGTGCTTTATCTTGCTGCTGTCTGTCTATTGGATATTTAAGCATGAGTGCTGTTTTACAGAATGCCTTCATGGCTGCAGGTAATGCATAACCATAGGTTAAATATCACCACTCTTGGGACGCTGGTTGTTCGAACAGTTTAAAAACTACAACTGTAAACTGTACTGTAGATAATACTGAGATGAAATAAGCAAACCAGTGTTTCTCAATCCTGTTCACTTCAGCAAATTTTGGGTGTCTGATTCAACACATCAGCTCATTATTACAAAGCTCCATGACCTGTTGAGGCTATGAGCTATGTTACCATTTGGGGTCTGATTTTTAAAAATGTATGTTTTTCTTTTACGCTCTATTCTTGGATCCTCCTGTACTACTTTACCTGAACTCTTACCTTCCTCAGCAACTAGGGTAAAGGGCATTAGGCCTGTTTTAAGATAACAAGGAGCGTACAACTGGAACAAGGGGGTCTTGACCTCCTCGAGCCCAACCTGTAATTAGAACACAGGGAACAGAGATGGAGCACCTACGTGTGACAAAGTTGGCGATGACGGTGCCACTGGTGAGAGGACCTTTAGTGGCATAAAGAGCCACTGAATAGGTGGTGCTGGGGATGAGCTGACTCAGCTGGTGCTCCTGCTTGTTACCCTCCACTAAGAAGGTGTCTGCCATAACTGGAAAGATAACGTCCATTAGTGCAAAAGCAAGTGAAGAACTGCATTTAGGAGAAAAAATTCATTAAAAATGAAAATTACATTTTACCTAAATTGAAATGTAAATAATAAAAAACATTACACATACTGTAGGTAGCGACATAAGTGTTGGGGGGTAACATATTACAAGTAATGCGAGTTATGAAATGGCAATTATAACTGTAACCATAAAGTTTGAATAATCATTCTAATTATGTGAGATTGGGGATATCCACACTACAACGATGAAACTTTTTTTCCCCCCAGCAGATGAACAACAAATCCATCCTTGTTTAAAGCGGCAGATGACAAAACTAGGCATATGGTTATAATGAACAGAACAGTATTGTCTGCTGGCGTGGAACTGATAGTTTTTGTTAATATCATATTTATACTTACTGTTCTTTGTGTGAATGACCTTTAGAAGTACCTTTTGGATGCTCTCAGAAAAATTCACAAATGCATGTTTATCCTCACTGTAGTAACTATTTTGGGTTGTATTTTTATTTGTGTATGTATTTATTTCTACCTTGCACAGATTTGTGACTGATATGTGAGGTCAATGTTGGCATCTACATAATTTGGCTAGCATCTACCAAGTTACAGATGCATTCACTGCAAAAGTTTGACTGGATGTGTATCTTTCATGTCAAAGAACAAATAAAAAGCATTCTCTTCATCATTTTTAAAAGCTGATAAGCCAATTCATTTTGCTATCCCAACTATGCATGATAATATGCTTAATTGTATTCTATAATTGCCATTTAGAGAGACCCATTTGCATATCTGCATTGCTTTTTTTCCTGCCGCACACAGACCTGAAATCTTTGTCCAATAATAAAAAAAGAAATTACATTTCATTTGGTATTTATGGCTACTGCATTTGTTAAAGAGAAATTATGCTGATAAAAGATTGACAGAGTTGTTTCCCTTCATCAGGTCTCCACATACCTTGGTTACGGGTGAGGGTGACCACGTAGTTATCAACACTGGAAACAGGGGGGTTCCAACGTAGCAGAGCCCCCTGAGGTGTAACATTCAACGCAGTGAGGTCCATAGGCATGTCCATAGCTGTGTGGAACAGAGGATAACAGACAAGTTACAGAAAGACAGTCTGAGATAAGCTCAGCCAAGGTAATTGGCAATAGTCTCATCTTCACCTTTTTTCCCCCCTGTGCAAACGATATTCACCAGCAATTTAAAAATAGAGAACCTCAGCAGCTTGGAACTAATTTGTTGTGATGATCTGGCTGGTGAAGATCACAATTTCCTTAATTAGCTGACATCGAGGGGGAAATTAGACAGTCAAATGTGGGCAGAGCTCATTCTCAACAGCATTTCTATGCAAGTGAGTAATAAAAAATGTTGTTCCCCATAATCCTCTATCCATGCTGTGACTTTCACAGATGGCCTCCCTTATTTCAGACAGGACAAATCTCACTCTCCTCTGCACTATAGCGTATGTCCTCTTAGATGAGGTCAGTGGACTGTAATTGCACATTACCATCTTCCCATTCTGTTCCACGCATTTTTGTTCTCCCAGCCTCTCTGGCAATAGCCATATCTCTTCTACAGCTGTAGAGAGCTGACCCTCCTATTAGGCACCATTCACTTTGTTCCAAGAAATTCTAGGCCCTCTCACAGTCTTCCAGAAAAGATGATCTCTGCTGCCTGACAGCAGTTCAGAGGCAAAATCCCCCAACTGCCCATCGCACCTTCCCCTCTCTCTGCTTTACCAAGTCTTGACATGCCCTACGCTGACAGACTAGGAGGAGAATATCAGTTTTCCCTTATGCAGTGAATGTGAACTTGATGATCCTCAGCAGGTCATTAGGCAGAGCTTTGAACCAGAACACAGTGTTGAACCAGATCTATTATGTTTCATCAAACCTACTGTCACCCTTTGCATTACAGCTGAAATAAGCCACAATGTATTAATAAGCTGTTTCCAAACGATGCATTTTAAAAAAGCCACTTGTCACTCTGCATTGTTAAAGCATTGGCAAGACTGTTTACCTGTCATATTTTTATCAGCTTTGAATAAAACTGTCAGGCTTTAAGCCTCGATGAGGAGTGTAGCTCTGTTTTGATGTATAGGCAAACATTTCCTACCTAGTTATTAAGTGAGTCAGCAGTGTTTAAGCAAAGGCCAGCATCTGTTTGTTTTATTGTACTGCATCAAAAGATATGACTAATTAGTTCACTTCCTAGGCTCCAGATAGACTAATTAATTAATTTCAGAGATGCACAGTCTGGAACAAAGATTGTTCTGTAAAATTTGTCTATTAAGACGCAAGTTAAAGTTTTCTGTGAGCACCTTGTCTGTGCATGTAAGTGTCCACAATTAGTGAATGAGACACAATCCATTGTACTAGTCTCCTGTAGCCGCCATGTGGTGCTGTTCAAATAAGATGGCAGGTGAGCATCTCTGCTGATCACTGATTCCATTAGTAAAATATAATTTCACTCCGGCGAGATGGCTGGCAGCCTCCCAGAGGACGGGCGGAACGTACAGGGTGAGAGATGGTACTCATCACATGGTAAATGATGTGCATTATTCCTCAGACTGTCATCCATATTTCTATCAAATCAAACTTCAGTGACGAACGAGGCTATGAGAGCACATCTTTCATGAAATACTAAAATACATTTCATATGGTAAATCAGATTACCAGTCTGTAGAATGTACAGTAGTATATGATTAGTATGTCTCCTAGTAATTGACAGAGAACAGACATACCTGTGAAGACAGTAGTGGTGATGACCTTGCTCTCTTGGCTTCCTCTCACTGCGTTCAGCTTGATTTCATATTCCGCTGCTGGATGGAGGCTGGTTAAGGTGTAGTTGGTGACATCATTGTCAATAACAACATTATCCACCCTACCTGTGAGAAAATTGAATGACATATGACAAATAGTAATGTTGATTTGTTTTTATAATTTTTTATTTGTGCAAATTAGACATGATTTAAATATAAGGCAGATAAAGTACCTTTTGGTGATTGGTAAGACATTTTGTAGTAATCAAAGGGTGCGTATGGTTGAATCCATGAAATGGTTACAGATTTCTCTGTGACGTACAACACAGTCATATCTCGGGGAGGGTCCATTCCTGTATTATGAAAAACAAAGTATCCCAGTTTCCACCAAATATTAAGCAACACAATTTGTTTCTTGAGCACCAAATTAACATATTACAATGATTTCTGAAGGATCATGTGACACTGAAGACTAGAGTAATGGCAGGTGAAAATTTAGCATTTCCATCACAGCAATAAATTCTCACAATACATAAATTGGAAACTGTTATTTCAATTTCACAATATTACTGTATTTTTGATCAAACATTTGTAGCTTTGGTAAGCCACAGAGACTTATTTTATAAACATTAATAATCTTACCAGCTTTTGAACGGTAGTGAAGGACTCTAGTCAATAATTTTGCACTGATTGTAGAATTGCGCTTTTCACAGTTGGACATGATTAACTTATTTCTGAAGTAAAAATGTCCAATAAAAGGAGCCTGCTGAGCTACACATTTTTTTGTATTCAGTTGGTCATGAGATCCCAGTGTCGGCACCCATAAGGCCACCCAAATATATTGTAATATTTAGTAAAATATTATATTAAAATATTAAACTATACAATTGATTATTATTATTATAGTCTCCCTTGCACTGTTATTTCATATTTGTGTTTGTCAACAGGCCCCAGAGAGAAGGAGTATAAGTATGCTGGACACAAGAAATTATTGACAAGGACATTTACATTGTTATTGTCAGTTGCTGTCCAGCAGGGACTCTTTCATGATTTGTTTATCTTTCTCAATAGCTCTAAGGTTACACTGCCTTTGAAAACAGTTAAACAGACTAACAGTGGTTCTGGAGCGTTCTGACAACTGAGAGGGAAATAAACTGATTTACTCTTGCCATTATTGACGTGGCCAGTCCTTAAAACGAGTGAAAAGCCATTCACACCTCCCCATATTCATTAGACTAATGCATTCAATTCATAAACTATGGGTGGCAATTCATAAACAGGTTGTCAACCTCATTTAAATGCTTTCAGGGTAAAATATTCCTCAGTAAATGAGTTGTGATTATTCATGTATGCAAATCTTAATTTATTTTCCACTCAGCAGAGCAGCCAATAAATATATTTTCAGACTTTGTATAAAGGGCACCAAGAACAACTTCTTTTTCAGCCCTTTCCATCTGCATTTATTCTGTTTCTCTTTGCTGAGCATATGGTGACCTTTTTCACTTATGGTAATGTAAAAGAGTGTTAATGTGCGACAATATGCTTTCTATCTAAAGCAAGATCACACTGAAAATGTACTAAACATATTTCTAAACATTACATGACAACAGGTGAAAGTACTACTTTATGCACAAATAATTTTAATTTATTTTTTTTAATTTATTTTTTTTACTAATCAAGCTGCTGTGCAGGTGGCCTGCAGCAGAGTTCGTTTCTATGTTTAGAAATAGCTCCAAGACAATATCTGCTTTGGCAACTGCAAATATCAGTTCACTCACAGAACAGCTGAATAATTCTTGACACCTCCACATTCAGAGAGAGGTAATTAGGGGAGGATTACATATTGTCGAATTAATTAAGACACAAAAGAGTGAAAAATCTGCTGTGCAGCTGTGTGCAGGAATCATAATGAGAAAATCCAACAGGTATAGATGAGATCCTGTTTTGCGCACACTCACAAGGGACTGTTAAATGACTGTCACAAATGCAAAAACCTTTAAGGAACGTTTCACCCAAAAATGAAAATTCTGTGATCATTTAATCACCCTCCATTGTATTTTTCCATACCATGGAAGTCAATGGCCACCATAAACTGTTTGGCTACCAAAATTGTTCAAAATATCTTACTTTTATACAGGTTTACAGCAACTTGAAGTTGAGTAAACGATTTTCATTTTTTAAATAAATTAGTCCTTTAAAGTGAATCCTAGGAAAAAAAACATGTTAACTTGTTTTATGTTTTCCCCAATCTAAAGCCAACACTCTCAAAATAATTTACATTTTTTCATTTTTAGTTATATTTGCACTATTTTCAGCACATCAGTGTGAAGCATAATTTTTATTTTCAATGAAGATGGTTATTCCTCTTGGTATTTCTATAAATGTGCATATTCTTTAAGCATCTAATTTCTTTTAAGCTATCGAATTTTATTCACATCAAACAATATATGTTTTCTCAAATGCTGGACTTAAGGAAAGAACAGTGTGATTGCTAAATCCATGAATGGCATAAATGTAGTTCAATATCTCTGCAGGTCTCTTTTATTGTTTGGAGAAAAGTTATTTTGTCATAAGGCTGTGGTTCAACACTTTTCATATCTTGAATGAGATGAACTCAACAACTGGATTCAGAAATGGAGAATGGGCGAATGGAGAATATATAGGCCACCATCACAGATGTCTCTTTATAAATGATAGTTGTGTGAGCAATTTCATAAATTGCACATCCTGCAAGGTATTAATATGATGCTATTTGACAGCATGTCATGGATATAGCAGTAATTTAGTTTCTCCATGTGAAATGTTTTTTAAAAAGCAAAATGAAATGAATCAAGAAAATGACAAATGCAATTTGCATGAGATATAAAAATATATGTAAAATCAACCTTAAGAAACCCCTATTTTCAAACATTAAATAAGCACACTTAACAACCTCAGACATAATATCCTTGAACATCATATTCATCAGTATTAATACCTGTTGTGACTGAGCCAATAACTGGCTTTGAGGTCACATTGCCATCCATGGTAACCAAGGTAACAGTATACCGCCTGGAGGGCAGGAGACCAGTGAGGGTGATTCCAGTTTTGGACCCGTCTAGAGCAATCTCAGAATCATCACTGGAGTCCTGAGCATTGTAGTTCAAGATGAATGCGTCAGCAGGCGGAGCCGGTGCACTCCATGCCACAGTCAATGAATCAGAAGTGACATCAGAGAAGAAGAGCTGTGTGATAGGGCGGAACCCTGAAATTGAATGACAACAACTATATTATGAAATGCTTGCCCCTGTGATTTAAGATACCAAGTTGATTGGTACATATCCACAGAAAGGAAGAAAGATGATTATGAAAATGAAATATAATGAGATGATTGGATGAAGATTGCAGAAGAGATGCAGCCAGTCAGTAGATATCAAGCAAATGATAAAAAAAGAATACAGAAAAGTGGAAAATGATGACGAAATATAATAAAATCTTGATACTGTAGATATAAATGTGTTGATGTGCCATGCCAAAGCAAGTGAGTGATAACAACAAACATGAAATGCTTAAAGAAGATAAAGCTGAAGAGTCAGGCATTCTCAAGGCTCATAACTGCAGGGGGGTTCTAGAAAGTGTGTGGAAGAAGTGTTCATTTAAATTCAATACAATTTGAGCTGTTCATTTGATGCATTAATTTAATGCATCATATATATACTGTATGCATGTGTGTATATATATATATATATAATGGTGAGCATGATTTCAACAAGTACAACATGTTCTTGGATCAACATCCTTGTTGATCCTGGAACAACATTCCAATCAACCAATCAGAATTGAGATATAACTTTTCAGGAAATATCTGTTTTAGGCTTAAAATCAAAGTTAGATGCTTCTACAGCCCTGTTAATTAGCTATCATTTCCCACAGATTTTAGGAATAAATTATGGATAGGGTTAGGTTTAGGGGTAGGGATTGGGTTAAATCTATATTTTTAGACAATTATATTGATCTACAGTCAGAAATCTGGGTTTTATATTAGACAGCAATTTGTCTTTTGAAAATCATATTTCCAATGTTACAAAAACTGCATTCTTCCATCTTAGAAACATTGCCAAGCTACGAAACATGTTATCTGTTTCTGATGCAGAAAAGCTAGTTCATGCATTCATGATCTCTAGACTGGACTATTTTAATGCACTTCTAGGTGGTTGTCCTGCTTCGTCAATAAACAAGCTACAGGTAGTCCAAAATGCAGCAGCTAGAGTCCTTACGAGGTCAAGAAAATATGATCATATTACCCCAATTTTACAGTCTCTGCACTGGCTACCTATTAAGTTCCATTTCAGTCACAAATTATCATTACTTACCTATAAGGCCCTAAATGGTTTAGCTCCTGCGTACCTAACTAGCCTTCTACCACGCTACAACCCATCACGCACCCTAAGGTCACAAAACGCTGGACTTTTGGTAATTCCTAAGATAGCAAAGTCCACTAAAGTAGGTAGAGCTTTCTCACATTTGGCTCCCAAACTCTGGAATAGCCTTCCTGATAATGTTCGGGGTTCAGACAAACTCTCTCTGTTTAAATCTAGATTAAAAACGCATCTCTTTCGCCAAGCATTCAAATAATGTATCTCTTAAATTGTGAGTGTAGTTGCATCTGATCAAATGTGCATTTTTATTCATTCGCTTGGGTTGAACTAATTTTACTTTGTTGGATCAGCAGCTATGCTAATGATGTCTCTATTTTGTTTCTATGTTTTGCCACTGGATTTACATCCCGTGGTAACTAGGATTTACACAAGCTCCTGTCTGGATCCAGAACACCTGAGAAGAGATGATGCTGACCCTCAGAGGACCACATCATATAATAATTATTAATTAATAATCGTCTAGCTGACTACGTCTTGTATTAATTTTTTCTAAAAATCATGTCAAATGTGCACAAACTGACAGTCACCACCATAAGATACTACTAAATATTGTAGAAACACAATTTTCTGTAAAGTTGCTTTGTAACGATTTGTATTGTAAAAAGCGCTATACAAATAAACTTGAATTGAATTGAATTGAATTGATCCAGGATCATCAAAAGATGTCAAAATCATGCAAAATCACGGTGACCATAAATACATATAAACAAATTCGTTGTGATCTTACCCTTATGTAAATCCCATAAAAAGTGTTTTTTCTTTCAATTTTTGTTTAACTAATGGAGCAATTCAAGCATTGAAGTACTATTTTCATACCGTCAACATGCCTCGCCTAACCACACTACTGAGAGCAGACAGAGCCATTTTCACAAGATGTACACTTAGATTCAAAAACAGCTGGACAGAGTGCAGAATGAAACCAGAAAGAGAATAAAATAGAAAGCAAAGATCGCATAACTTATTTTTGCACTTGACATGTCATCATAAAAATGTGGTGCTGAAGACATTATTTTGCATATCTACATATAAAATAATAGTATTATTAAATTATCCTATATGAACAGTACTAGAAGTTAACCTCAGATGTATTGGCAAAATCAATAACACAATGGATTATGGTTAAAGACTGTGACTTAAAGTTCAATGATATGGACATTTTTTTAAATTTGTTTGTACAATAATTTACTCATCCGACACAATAATGCCTTCTGAATCATCTTTATGTTCACAGAAAGCATTGCATATTATGTCATTATATGCAATTGATTCACATCCCTATAAAACATTTTTATTTGATCATTTTAATTGCATACTTTTTTAGGGATATCAATCAATTACATGATCTTATCATCACTAGTATTTAAATAGCATAACAAATGAATGCTGTAAAATGGTTAATGCAATAACAGAGATTTAAATGTGCTAATGTTTCATGCAAAAGCAACTGAGCGATTTAGGCAAAATTCATAAGGATTAAATACATTCACTGTGCTGATAAAAAAAAAAAAAATTGTTGGGAACCACTGAAATAAAGGACAGACTGAAAGCACGGCTGAATTTTGATGAAAAATGATTAAAAGTGGCTACAAATGAGCTACAGGAACCATTGTTTCTTCTTTGCACATGAATTAAAAGTCTTAAATTCACACCATTCTGTATCCTCATGCAATTATCCGAGAGATAATGATATTTCTGGCCAAAACTGACATGACATGTCACCTGGCGGAGATGAGGCAATGCTTTGGATACTCAACAGTGATTCTTGTACTTGATTTCCCAAAAGATCAAATTACCTGTGAAGGCATCAATGGTGGCTGCAGTGCTCTTCTGCCTGCCTCTCTGTGCTGCAACTGTAATGGTGTACTCAGTGCCAGGCTCTAGACCTGTCAATGTGGTGGTGGTGACATCTTTGGGCACCGTCAGCTCAGTTGTCACTCCAGTGGAGGAAGTGTAAGTCACCCTATAGTGATCAATAGGCCCCTGCACTGTGCCCCACAACAGGGTAATGGTGTTGTCTGTGGAGGCTGTGACAGTCAAATCCAAGGGGACATCCAGACCTAAAGATCAGAGTATACTGCGGCTGTTTCAAGGTTTGAAATGGGACATCACAAACATCATATATCAGTACTACTGGAAAAAACGGATTTGCACATGTCGGCAGCAGGAATACAAACTGAAAATACATTTATTTCACTGTGATCTGGCAATGGCAGGCTTATAATCTTATCCTTTACCCGTTCTGGCATTCATCGTAGCTGGGGTGCTTTGGTTGGCACCTAGAACTGCTGAAATTCCTATGCCATACTCTGTGCCAGGCAGTAAATCTAAAAAGCAGAGAAAGTAAAATAGTAAAAGATGGACCGTGATTTAAACAACGAGGAACACATTATGCACGTATAAGCAATATATTTTGCATATAAATATACATTTTTGGTAAATACAGAGGTGTGGGTCCTCACAATTAGTTCATAATGAGATGAAACACATAATGAAAGACTGAGTCAAACATCTTGATGGGACTTGCACTGTCTAACAAAGAATTTATTTTTATTATATTTATTATAAGAAATGTTGCTTACTTGCATAAAAGCTGTTATAGAAAGAAAAAAGTATGTATGTCAGCAAATTTGAAAGAGTCGTTGTACAGTAGACAGTAAACCTAGACTGAGGACTAAGGGTCTTAAAGTTGACCATCAAGTCAAAACTGTCTGTATCAGTGCATATCCAAACTTTATGTACAAATTCCTATGAATACCAAAAAGATCATACATACAGATCACAACTCTTGTTTGGGAGAAAATAAATGCCTTTATAATGTACTTAACACTACAGACCTCAACTCAAAACAATAAAAATAAATGAAGACCTCAATCCATTATAGTGACAATGAACATATATATATATATATATATATATATATATATATATATATATATATATATATATATATATATATATATATATATATATTGTTTAGAAATTGTATAGGATATTTCAGTACAATGAAATAAAGAAGAAAGTTGGGTTTGAGTTTACCAGTGAGAGTAGTTTTGGTGGTGGCGCCATCGTTGAGTGGGACAATGACTTTGTCATACTGATCACCAGCCAGTGTGCTGTAAACCACCCTGTAGCCTTCTACATCTGCCTCACTATTGTCCCATTCCAGCTCCAGGCTAGTGGAAGTTTTTGACAGCACTCTCAGGTTCTTTGGTGCATCGATTTCTGAAAAAGAAGAAGAAGAAGAAGGAGAAGTAGATGAAGAAGAAGAAGAAGAAGAAGAAGAAGAAGAAGAAGAAGAAGAAAGACACAATCGATAATGTACTAGTCACTTAAATGTATCACAGAAAGCTGGATTTTCAATATAATCAAACATAATTGTTTATATAAATGGAGCAGACCTACTCCACTTGAAATAAATATGTTAGTATAGCTAAAATAAAGAATGTGAAAACTAAAACCAAAAGTGAATGGTGAAAAATAATTCACACAGTCAGAACTGCTTTCCTTCACCTGTTGTAAACTCTGTGGAAATGGCTTCACTCTCAGTGCCATTCCGGACTCCACTGACTGATACTTCATATGTGGATCCAGGCCTTAGGACTTGGAGGGAATACTGGCTCAGAGTAGGCTGCAGGCGAAAGGTGGTCTTTGGTCCATCCACCCCTACCAGCCCATACCGCAATAAAATCTGGTCCACTTTAGCCTTGGGTGGGCTCCACTCCACAAAGGCAACCGTGTCTAAGACATCTCGTACAACAAGTTGTGTTGGCCCATCAATCACTGATGAAAAAAACAAACAAAATAACAACATAAGACAACATAACTGATGTAAGATAAGTCAGCTTCTCAATATGCTAGAAGGGTTTTCAACCATGAGTCTGAGGACCCTGGGTATATTAAAAAACTTATTGAATTTTCTTTTAAATTCTGACATCCAAAACAATAATAATAATAATAATAATAATAAAAGTTAAAAAAAATAAAAATTATATATATATATATATATATATATATATATATATATATATATATATATATATATATATATATATATATATATATATATATATAATCTGATCAGCATGATACAGTATAATCTTAATATGAGTACAGCTATTATAAAATTATACTGAAAAAGGGAAAAGGTTTAAAACCCTTAATATAGGAGTTAATAATATAGAAAATATCTATTGAAATTTTGATTATGTATATATTTCTTGGGAAAAAAAATCTCTGAATACATGGAATGGCTGTCAAGTGAGCAAGATGTTGGTATTACAGCAAACTAGATCATACTAAGCAGCCAAACACTGAATCTTGGGACAAATACCAGTGGTTAGCCAGAAGTTGTACTGCTTAACCAAACCATGTTTGAAAACTGAGACTCACAGTGTTTACCTAAAGTCATATTAAACTGTAAAATATATGGTAATATTGAAAACTACACACTTCACCTATAAGTTATCCCTGCTTTCAAGTACAGTACATGAGAAAGTGTCAGTAATATTCACCAGATATTAACAGCAGGCAATCCCATTGCAAACCCACACTCAAGTGACTGAATCAAGTGGCCATGCTGAGCCTCCGACAGGCTCTTTTAACAAGACGCTAACTGGCTGTGTGAATAATAAACCTGCTTCTTTATTTAGGGCAACATGACCATCTGCCTCAGAAACAGGTATTGTGAAGGAAGATGAACATCTCTGGAACTTTTGACCTCAACATTTCTGCTCATCTCATACCTCGATCTCATTCTGCTGTGATATGCAAAACGCTACTAATTGGACCAGGTGAGACTACTTTGAATTGTATCTTTACTTTTCAGAAAGATAAGCTTACAAAATATACTGCATATGATGCCATTTTTACTCCCTAAAGAGTATTACAACTACATAATGTGACCCGTTAATCAAACACAAGGGTTTAGGAGGAACCCAAAGTATGAGCAAATTATGTCACCTCAGATTCAAGGGAATATTTACTTTCAATTCTCTACACAGCCTATTCAATCCACAAGGGTGATTTCTTGGTTTTATTCTAAGCACACAAGCACAGTCTCATTTTGAAGTCTGAACACACCAGAGACCAGGCAGTAGACTACTGTTTATTTTTTCATATCCCCCAAAATTTTGTATTTTATTTGCTTAAGCATAATTACTATGAACCTATCCTAGCATGCCTAGCGAAAACTCGTCTTCCCAGGCTTTCTCTGGGGATAGATAAATCTTTGCACAAATAAATAATTAAGTGACATCAAATTTGTCTTTCTTTATCCAATAAGGTATCCACAGTGGACGCGTGAAATATTAATGGACTTGCATGCATAATTAATGCCTCTTTAATTATGCTCGACAGTGAGGCCCATAGAAATTAATGACGTCTTCACAGCAGACATGCAATTTCAATTGTCCAGGAAAATTTCAATTGAATCTAACCCTCCTGTCTGTAAGTGACAGAAGAAGAATTCTTGGGTGAAGTTTACATTAAGTGCATAATTGCTGGAAGACTCACCCATTCATCATAGTGACATTTTCCATTAGCTGAAACAATGTGACACCTCCTTGAAGTTTATGCCGTCCCAGCCCAGCCTGGCCCCTCTCACACGTCATTTGAAAGATCTTTTTAAATACCTTCCTAAGAGAGTGCACTATATCACTGGCTGTATGTTTCTTCTGCATGTCTTGTCAGACACATTTGCAATTGCATTTCATTCTGACAACACACTTTCAGCAGACTAACAGCAAAATGACTGTGTTCGTAGTATAGTTTGAAGGTGAGCCCTCTGTTCAGCCTCACTGCTGCACTACTGATTTCAGCACCAAGGACAGAGGAAAAAAACAACAGGACATGGCAGATGGGTGGAGGAAATCACTCCATCTACAAAATAGACACTAGTGACTCAGCTGGCTGAGTATCCTGAAGGGAAAAACACTTCACATTGTTCGTGCTTTCATCTTCATAGCACACAGAAAGCAACAGTAAACTAGATCACCCTGCACTCCGCCCAAGGAGCATTTGTTTGCTTTGCAAACTTTTATGTTTCCATCAATGATGAAACATCCTGTTTTGCCATTCCACACTAAGAGCATCTGCACACTATCACAGAACTTGAGCATAGTTAATTCAGTCATAGCTGATACTAAATAAGGCATTATAATATAATATAATATAATATAATATAATATAATATAATATAATATAATATAATATAATATAATATAATATAATATAATATAATATAATATAATATAATATAATATAATATAATATAATATAATATAATTAGTGCTGTCAAAATGATGATTATTATTTTTTTGTTTGTTTAACTGCTTAAAAAATATTTAACGCAATTAACGCAGGGACTGAATCAGAATCGTGATTAATCCCAATTAATTTAATAAAAATGTGTGATTAATTAGTTAATTGTTAATATAATATAATATAATATAATATAATATAATATAATATAATATAATATAATATAATTATATAAATTATATTATAAATAATTATATAAAAATAATTATATAAAAATTAATAAGTATTTGCAAACAGGCAAAATAAAAATTATCAGTAATGTATCAGTAAAGTGGACAAAAGGTGTCTAGTATTACATTTTATGTTATGATGGAACATGGAGGTACATTTCCTGACAGATGACAGACCTCATTTCTAAATAATGAATTACTATAAGAATGCATTAGTTTTATTATCATAGAGCTATGCAAATGGTCTTAAAGTTCCTCAGAAACAATTACTGAACAAAAAGCTTAAGTTGCACTATAGAATCTTGCACAGAACTTATTGACTAAAGGTGCAATATACTGACATTGTAAGGGTAATGAGAAAATGCATGTAGTGGGAAGCACAAATGACTTTATGTAGGTCATTAAAAATCAAAGATATATACAGGAAGTTCAAGTAAAAACACGATTGAGTTATCGGGGAATGAAACTGCAAGGCGTGGGTGTTCCTATAGATCGACTGGTAGAGCATGGTGCTAACAATGCCAAGGTCATGGATTTGATTCCCAGGGAACACACATACACTAAGGGTATTACTTGACTGCACTGTAAAAGGCTTTGAATAAAAGTATAAGTGCATAAATGCAATGAGAATGAGTGAGAGGCATACATGTGATAATGGTTGCAGTAACAGGCTGGCTCCTTCCTTGGTCTTTCAAGGCTACAAGGTTGACAGTGTATTCTTCCCCAGGCCGCAGCCCTGTTTGGTGGAACAACGTGATGGTACTGGGTAGTTGTGCTGTCATCCCTCCATCATTGTCCTTTGACGTGCACAAGATAAAAACACATACAAAAATATATCACATTTCACAATTCTGGCATTGAAATGCAGGCAGGCATGCAGTACACTGCTCGAAAACGACAGAGATTGTTTTCAGGAGGCAGTCGGCTGTGTAAACAAAGAAGCTGCTGGAATTTCAGTGTAGATGCATTTCGCCAGATGTTTGATGTATTGAATCGAGCCATGTTTTTTCTCCCAACTCGCTTAGCAGAGCACTTTGTGAGTTTGATACATCGCGCCCCACAAGACATCAGCTAACTTCCCCTGGAACGCTTGTGAAATCGAGCAATATCAAAGAGCGTGAGGCTTTCAGAAGATGTGACTGTTCTAAAAAGCCTATTTCCTTTTGTTTTTTTGTGCCATTGACTAACACGCATACTTGTCCCTGCCCTCACATCCATTACAATACTGTGGAAAATCAGGCTCTTACGCTGTGTAGGATTTAATCCACAGAGGATATGACTTCCACTTCTAATATGATTTCCCTAGAGGCTTACCAGAGTCGGCTCTCATGCACAGTACTCTTAGCAGACCCTCTCACCGATGGAAGATTGAAGTGCACCATGATCCCCATGCCCTCAACCATCAGCTTCTTTGTATTCAACTTCCTATTCCCTTGAAAGAGGCTTTTGACTTTGTTTCCAAGGTATTTTCTTCTTTCAGTCCAAAAAAAATGAGGGATCTATGAAACTCATGAACTCACTTTGCCAGGGCATAAGATATAGATTTTGTTGAAAGCTAAGACAGTGGCATGAGACCCAGACTTCTCAGCACAGGACAGAATACTGCACTCTTCAAGGGTCCTAAGAACGTGTGGCTATTACCCAACTGAGCTCAAAAAACTGTCTACAAATAGATTTGCTAAATCATCCCCTGGCTAATGGAAATCCTTGTGTGAACCATTTAAGTAAACCATAATCCCCACTTTACCGGTTTCCATTACACACAAGCATACCTCTGATATGTCTTTTGTTGGAGGGAAACACTGTGTTTACAGATTCAATGGCTGGGTCTTAATAGTAATGCTACAACCCAACAAAATAAACAATGCCTCAAGGGGCTCTGATGCATATTTGTTATACTGTACATGGGGAGAGATGTTTCACCTCGATGTGAAATGACAGGTATGTCGCACAGGAGACATGCTGTTTTGCATACGGCGATGTCTCCCACAGCTATTTCATATTGAGGCACCGAGCACAAGCCCCACATTTTGTTGGCATGCAGGAGCTGGAAGTTTTTCTTCTTCCTGTGAGGGTGCAGAATTCACATGCTGAAAATTTTTGTCCTTTCTCCAGGTGGAAAATTTGAAAGGGGATTAATGAGAAAATCTTTGCCTGGATGTATTGTGCTTCTGCCATGATACAAAATAATTTTCTTTCAAACAAGGACAGATTGACATTTATCATGCTGAGATGCACCTGTCAGAAACTGAATCATTCATTTATCAGCTGTTTACAGATGTCTGTCAAAACCTTAGATTGCAGTTTTCTTGTTTACTGTTGTCGAACTACAAGGTGGCAAAAATGCTACAAGATTCCAGAACCTTAGTGTTGTTATGCCAGAAGCTACAGCAGGGGCAGAACCAAATGAAGTGTGACCTTTTAAGGAAAGCCTTACCTTGGGAATGAAGCTTATTTCCCAACCATCAAATAAGTAGTCTAAGGGTTGCCACTGAACCTCCACGGACGTCTCCATGATGGATTTGAAGAGTAAACCGTCTGGATTCGTGAGATCTAAAAGGTACAGATTGATGCATTATTGGTCTCCGTCTTGTGTGTGTTCAATAAATCAACATTTTTCTCAGCCAAGGTGGATCTTTACTCTCTGCTTTTAGCTCCATAAAAGGAGAGCAGTGGATACAGAGAGGTTCACTTTGCAGACATATTCAGGATTATTTTATTTTTCCCAGATATTTTAAACATGCAATGCTTCTTTAATAGTTTACATTTATTGTATAAAGGATGCAGTCGGGAAACCCAAAGAATAGAAGTCGAGAAATAGCATTACAGTTATTTCGAAGTACACACAAGTGAACCTCCAGCCCTTTCAGTGTCAATGACTGTAAGAGCCTCCAGAGGATTCGAAAATGATATCCTGGAAACTAAATAAAACACTATTTCTGCTGGGAGTGTTCTGCTTCTTCCATGTACATGATGACTTTTAAAGGTTTGTAAGAAAGTGATAATGTACTGTCATACAATAAGTATTACTATACGATCTCTGTCAGTAGTCAGATTATTTTATTAAAAATAAGAAAATTAAAAACACAGTAGAGCAAAAAAATTTATTAAATAAACTTAAAATGTTCAGCTATAGTTTATATGTAGTAATACTACAGAAATTAAAACACTGCATAGTCTTCAGTATTTGAATCGAATACGAATTGATTCTTATGAAAGATCCAAAAGTGATTAAGTCAAGAGCAGTGAATGAGTTTCTCTTTGTCTTTTGTTGTTTGATTAACATTATTGCCACAGACAGTAGCATATAAATTAGGTTGCTGTCCCTTTAAGACCTCAAAAAGGTTTTTACCCAACTGTTTATGTGTATAGAACACATAGCCAACTGTGTTTACATAAGCATAAGTACTCCACATGATGGATATTTTGATATAATTATGCATGTATCTGACCATTCAAGCACTTTAATACTGATTCAGAAAAAAATCTGAATTCACGATTGCATGCTGTCTGAGAGAGGCGCTTTTTGTGTTTGTGCATTGTGTCATTGCATTGAGTTCTTTAAAACTAACATCTAGCATTTCACACTCTTAAATTTTTAATTCATACATGCATTTTTTATATCTCTTAGGTGTATATACATTTTAATGTAGTACAATGCTATGGCAAAAACTCTGACGATAGGCACTTTATACCATGGTAACGATATATAACGTCATACCTCCCAGCCCTATTGTTTTTACTGTATCTATCTCTTTTCTCTTTCTTTCCTTCCTTGTTTTCTCTCTCTATTAATTCCTTCCTTGCAATATGTTTTCTTGTTACTAACTGCACAGGATTTTGGCTATTGCAACCATAAGCTTCAAATGCAGAAAATGGGCAATAATGTTCAAAAAGTCTAATCTTTGTTAGATTACAGATATTATGGCTTCACTAGTTGAATATCTCAGAAGTCTAAGCAAGATCTCAATGCCTGCCAGATGCCACATGCAAATAGCAATTTCTTTCAAATTCATTAAGTTCCAATTATCTTTATTATCGGTGAATGACCTGCAAAAATGTAAGAAAACAGAAGGCCAGACAGTGGTGCTTTATGATTGTCTGTAGAATGCCCAACTGGCATTTCACAAATAATGGAATGTTTGTTATGATGTGTTCTATTCTAGGCTGAGGCATTTTGCTCAAGGCTGACAGGCAGTGACTGCATACGAAGTTCCCTCTAGCATTTTGCCAATCTGGCACTGCTACTTACCAGGTGGTGGGTGTCAAATCATATCCTGTTGGCAAAGACAGCCAGTTGTTTCTCTGAAGAAACAACATGAGGTATGTGTGTCTGTGCAAATGTGACTGTGAAGGAGTGTGTAATCTCTCATCCAGGTCTATTAAACCTGGGTCATGCTTGGGTAACAACAATGCACTTACAATAAAAATGTCAGATACAAGCTCTATGCAAAACACCTCAGACATTTCAATAGAAAAAAAATAGCCTTATCTGACCAAAACACAGATGTTCTTGGAATAAAAGAGCTCTCAGGAGAGAAGTGCACTCACAGGTGGAGACTAAGGTGTTCAGTGGGGCACTGATGATGTTGTCAATCACCGCGTACACATTGATGTTGTACTCCAGACCCGGCTCCAATCCTTTGATGGTGGTGTTGGTAACATTTCCTGGGACTCTGATCTCTAGTTGGACTCCACCAGGGGTTGTGGGGGCGTAAGTGATGAGAAAGTCTGTCAGGATCACAGGCCCCTCCCACTCCAGATCAATGGTGTTCTCTGACACTCCCCGAACTTGCAGATTCATAGGAGGTGACACTGTGTATAAAAAGAATGAGGATATCACATGAAAATGAATCATTCTGATCAAAAAGCAATCATTCTGAGGAGACGGGTAATAAAATCTGATGTGATCTCAGGCAAATCAACCTGCAAGTGTTTTACTACTTTTGTTCTCATATACCTTTCAAAAAAAAAAAAAAAAAAAAAATGGACGGACAGATGGAAAGAGGATGGATAGATAGATAGGTAGATAGTCCCCCCCCCCCCACAACACATCTATTATCATCCAACACTGATGTTTCTGAATGTAGTGAACTTGAAAAAGAGATGGAGAATCCTATTTGGGCTACCCAAGAGACTAAGAAACAACCAGGGTCTCCAGAACACATGAGAGTTCCTCCTGAGACTGGGCTCATAGGAGTAGCTATAAGTGGCCCCTAGGGAATTACTAAGGACTTGAGAAAGCAATTCATCTACTTCCACACGAACAGGACATACTGGCATTCCTTCTGGTCCCCCTCTACAACAGACCCCTCAAAACAGAGAAAAAAAGTCCCAGGGTGCATACTTAGCAAAATTTATAACACCAGCATCTGTGCTTTTCATCCATATCTAGTTGCTAAGCTTTTATTTTCAAGGAGGAACAAGAATCTAGGAAGTGGAGCACAGATATTTAGATACAATCTTAGGCAAAAAGGGAGCAAAGGCCTTTCCAACTGGATGCTTATCAGTTTCCACTTCTCACAAGAAAGTCTCATCACTTACAAACGTGAAAACTGACATCAATTATTTGAAATGTATTTCTATAACAATAAATATATTATGCATAATCAGTATATATTTTCTGGCATATTAAGTATAATCAGGAAATGTTTTCTATTGAAATTATATATATTTACTGTAAAGTCACACACACATACTTTATATAATTCTACATATACATTTAAAAGCATTAGCACAACATAACTGATTTGCAATCCAAATATATACTGTATATATATATATATATATATATATATATATATATATATATATATTTGAGTTGTGAGTTGATTTTTTAAAATGTCATTCACCACGGATTTCAACAGTTATTTCTCAATCCATTCAAACTGGATTCTATCTCAGCTTTATATAAATGCATTAGTATTGGCAGCCTTGCTTGTATAGATTATCTATTGGCATGTACTGAAGCAACAATATGTCAGCTAACAGTCTTTCAGAATGACCTATAACTATTTATTTCATGACTATTTTTGTTAAATTATAGTCGAAAGACTAAAAAAGTAGGTGTAGTGCTATGTTAGAGTTTGCAATTACATTTTAAATATCACTTAATTTAAACTATTTGAAAATTTCAGAAACTTTTCATCTCATCTTATTTCCTTCATTACTTCTTCCCCCATCATCGCTACCTGTTTGCAAAATACTTTTTGCTTATGGTTTCATCGGCCTAATGAAACGAGAAAATGGGATAGAGTAACTGAAAGGAAAGCCATATCCTAATTCAGTCCCTTGATAATATGAAGACCTAAGAGAGCAGAGAATCTTGTGAAGCTGTGTGGAGAGTAATAACTGAGCAGCCACTCGCAGTATTCCACCACCTCTCACAGACAACACCCCACTATTTTCTCCTAATTGCAATGAAATAAGCAATTTTGCCTCCATTCAGTCTTGCAGAAAATGAGAGGCAGAGAACTGGGCTGGTAATATGATTTGCCCTTCCCTCTCCCTCTCATGAGATGACAGCTGTCTTCAATGATGTGGGGTTTCGCCAGTCTTTTCCACAGGCTAGCTGTGAACCTGGGTAAGTGTTATGGAGAAATTGCTTTGGCCTGGTTAATGACACATCTTTCCCTGTGAATGTGACTTTTGACAAATGAATGGTGTTACGCTGTGAGTTTTCACCAATTTTACAGCTGGAGGAGTTGGGGGCCTACTGTGGGGTTTAGCATCTGTTGTGTGTGCCTGCAACTGGGGAAACAGTTACTGATCTTCCCAGAATACATTGATATTGGAAAGAAACTATACCAGTTGAATATCACTTAATAAAGTAGCTTGTTTATCTTCAATTGACTTAAACACTTTGAAAGAGAATGTATGCTCTGAAAATGAGGTTCATAAACAAGCTTTTGTTAGAGCTCAGTTTCCTCTTTGGTGGATTATAAATGCTTAAAGAACATCAAGCTTGTCAGACATAAGGCAGAATGTCTGAATTATCCACAAACTCATTTTTTTTTTAGGAAACATATTTGTACTGCTTCCACTAAGTCTATATACAGTAGCAAAGTGTAATAAGTGTTTATAATGGTAAAACAATGAAAAACTGCTACTGTACATGTTGTCTTTAATTACATGCAATGTATATACTGTAAATACACACACACACACACACACACACACACACACACACACACACACACACACACACACATAGATTTAACAGAACAACACATGATAATAATTTTGCAGCAAATTTAAATGACCATTTAAATGACATCTACTCGAAATCTATTCAATATTTAACAAGACAACAGATGTACTGCTTCCTTTCAGGAAAAAACATATGGTTAAAGTTATAGATAATATGGATAATAGGAAAAAACAGTTGCCTTAAAATGTCTGTGTCACACATTACATTTGATCATATTTTGTTTATATTAATTGCTCCTTATTTCTTATCAGTTGTGTACATGTATGGGCTTTATGTTGCATTGCTTCTTTAGTTCTATTTTCAATGTATTTAAAGGTACAAAGCAAGTTTAAGTAGTAGTTCAGGCAGGTTGGATATATTGAAATGATATCAAGTAATGAAATAACTGTCAATATAACATTAATTCTGTGTGAATAATTTTGGGTAAAATATATATATAAAAAAAATAAAACACACATTTAAAATGAACACATTTAACACATTTGATGCCCCCTTCTCAGCCAAAAATGATGTGTGATTAATTTGATTAATTAATCAGCACATCATGTAATTAATTAGATTAACAATATTAAGTGCATTTAACAGTCCTACAAATAATACTACAATATGCAGGAAATAAATGTCTGAAACCCATAAGTTATGTCTGCAAATTTTCTGGCAACAAGAAGGGTTGGCAATAAGAAAACACAAGGGTGTTTTTATATTGTATTCAACCATACACTGACCTGAAGAGCAGTCATCTCCTGTATATCCCTCTTGACAGGCGCAGAAACCATCCTTACACACCCCTTTCTGGCTGCAGTTATTAGCACAGAAGATGAGAGAGCAGTCTTCCCCCAGGAAGCTAGGTCGGCACTGGCAGGTTCCGTTCACACAGGTTCCTTGATCTGAGCAGTCGTTCAGACACCTGCCCAGCGAGCAGTCCTCCCCAGCGTAGGCTTCCTCACAAACACACTCGCCATCAATGCATAACCCCCTGTCAGAACAATCACCTGGACATCGAGGCTCTGAGCAATTCTCACCGCCAAAGTTACGGTCACATACACACTCGCCTTCGATGCAAATGCCCTGGCCAGAGCAGTCATCTGGGCAGCGGGCTTCAGAGCAGTTCTTGCCAAACCATCCTTCTTCACAAACACACCCACAAACCTCCATGCTGAACGTGCCATGGCCACACTGAGGGACGAAGTCGAACTGACCTAAGATTGAACAAATATGAAATGAAAATTCTGTCATCTTTTGCTCAATCTAATACCATGGAGAAATAAAAACAAAAACAAATGTTAAACACGGTAACTGAATCATGAATCATTCAAACTGGATTAGTGACCTGAAGAAAGAAATTCATAAAGATTTGGAACAACTTGGGTGAGTTAATGATGATAGAATTTTCATTTTTGGGTGAAATATCCTTTCAAGTATATAACAACTTAGACTACAGGGTGTTCCTTACACACAGTAATCATTATGTGTTCTGAAAGAAGTCAGACCACTCTTATCATTGTGTTTTGTTTTTAAATTCTATTCCTAATTCACCTCACTTTCTGTATCCAGGACACACTTTTAAACATGTCCCTAAAAATGACTGCATTTTCCTCAGAGGAAACCAAGTCAAATAGGTTTGGAGCAAAACAAGGGTGAGTAAATAATGACAGAATTCCCACTGGGTGAGCTATTCCTTTAATTTCCATCAGGTTGGACTAAAATTAAACTTAAGAAAAATAAATGAATAAATAATTCTGAGGCAATATCTTACAATCTTATTAGCTCCAGTGCATGTAGCTTGGTTTGATTCAGCAAACAGAGGACTTATCAAAGGCTTGGGGGGAGACCTCTCCAGCAGCAGTGCTGTAATTAATTTAGTTCACAATCTAACCTCATTTGTATAGCTTAATATGACTTTCCCTTCACTACTGCAGTGTTTCAGCTGTTTTTAGCTGCCCAGGAGGGGCTACACAGCCAAGGTTTGCAGGTGTGAATCCACTCGAGTGCCCCTTTGAGATGTTAAACAAGCACAACACTACCAACTTCAACAATTCTGTTGTCCCTATGGGTCAATGCACAATGTAGCATCTACTTCACTTAGCACTGCAGTCACATCATAACCGACAGAAGGACCAGGATGCACTTTTGTTTCATCCACCAGGTACAATGAGCCTAAAGCTTTGAAACAGATTCAGTATTAAAGTAGATTTTAGTTTGATTAAGCCATTATAAAACAGAGACACAACCTGAGCATAATACATCCATGATATTTAATAACGAATATTGATTTACAGCAGAACATATTAACTTTTTAATTCAAATTTCTTTGCATTATGTGCCATCTGGGAGTTCTGATGAATGATTCTTAGATGATACTTCACTATTTCTGAGCTATCTGAGTCTGTCTGAGAAGCAAGTTTTTAATTAAAATGAGTCTTTTTCTCTTTTTTTTTTAAACTTAGTTTTAGCATATTTTAGATCGTTTATTAAAGAGAAAGTGATTCCAGCATAGAGCCGTCAGTGATTTTCTGTTTTTGTCAATATTGCTGATTAATAACCTATATTTACTTTTTTGTACATATGTGTAATCCACAGGAATGTGATAAATTAAATTAATACACTACTATTCAAAGATTTGTGGTTGGTAAGAGTTTTTAATGTTTTCAAAAGACATCTACTCATCAAGGCTGCAATTATTTGATTAAGTCTAAAGATTTTTTTCCCCCTTACATATACTTTATATATATATATATATATATATATATATATATATATATATATATATATATATATATATATATATATATATATATATACAGTACAGACCAAAAGTTTGGAAACATTACTATTTTTAGTGTTTTTGAAAGAAGTTTCTTCTGCTCATCAAGCCTGCATTTATTTGATCAAAAATACAGAAAAAACATTAATATTGTGAAATATTATTACAACTTAAAATAATAGTTTTCTATTTGAATATACTTTAAAAAAATAATTTATTCCTGTGATGCAAAGCTGAATTTTCAGCATCATTACTCCAGCCTTCAGTGTCACATGTAACATCCAGTCTATCACATGATCATTTAGAAATCATTCTAATATTCTGATTTATTATGAGTGTTGGAAACAGTTCTGCTGTCTAATATATTTGATGAATAAAAGGTTAAAAAGAACTGAATTTATAAAAAAAAAATTATAATAATATATATTCTAATAATATATTTTCTTTACTATCACTTTTTATCAATTTAACACATCCTTGCTGAATAAAAGTATTGATTTTAATTTCAAAAGAAGAAAGAAAAAAAAATTACTGACCCCAAATTACTGACCAGTAGTGTATATTGTTATTACAAAATATTTATGTTTTAAAAACATAGCTTCTGTTTTTTTTTTTTTACTTTTTATTCATCAAAGTAAATTATCCTAAAAAAGTATCACATGTTCTGAAAAAATATTAAGCAGCAGAACTGTTTCCGACTTTGAGAATGAATCATCATATTAGAATGATTTCTAAAGGACCATGTGATAATGATCCTAAAAATTCAGCTTTGCATCACAGAAATAAATGATAATTTAAAGTATAATAAATTTAAAAACAATTATTTTAAATTGTAATAATATATCACAATATTACATTTTATTCATTGTGTGCAATGTACATCCACCTCAAAATCTAAAACTCACCCATAACAGAGCTCTCTCCACAGCAGCTGGAGCTACACTGTGCTCGAAGCAAGGATACCTCCCTCTCCAGCATCTCTATACGGTTAGCCAGCTGTTCCATGGCGACAGCCGCAGGATAAGCACAGGCCTGCTTTGGGATATTGATGCGATGGGTGAAAGTCACCTGGCTGTCCGAGTCCACTGTCTCTTCTGTGTACTCTGTCAGCATCTTGTCACTCCCAGCTGTACCTTTGTTTGTCCCTGGCCCTGGTACCATGTCTAGGTCCACTGAACAGAGTGACTCTAGAGGTACATTGATGTTGTATACATGATTGAAGATCACGGCCTGGGTCTGGTTGCTAGAAGGACCCCCACCTTCGGCAACCTGTCGCCTCACCCTTGTGGTCCTTACTATTTTGTTGGTGGGGTAAGGAACAGCTTGAATTCCAAAGAACAGTAAAGCCAGGCTCACCATTGAACCTTGTATTGCCATGGTGCACCCCCACATCACAACTCGTGGCACAAGGGTGAGATCATCAACTCCACAAATAGAACTCTGATTGGCACTGGGAACAAGAAGAGACCACTTTTCAGTACTAGAGAACAGGAAAGAAATTAGCAGATCTTAACAACAGCACTGGCCTCAACCTCAACACAAATATGATAACACAAACATTATACTCATATTTCAGAGCAGTGTAATTAATCCTGGGTACACTTGTGAGATGAAGAGAACATGATAGACAGGTATTATCCGATTGACAGCTTATAGAGGCAATCATGACACTGCCTTCTCTAATTTGACGGTGCTATCATTGTAGAACAGTGATGCTTTTAATGTTGCAACTGTTAAGTAATCATACAATTTTCAAGCTCAACATTTGTATGACTAAAAGATGAAAACTGGAAACGTTAAAATAAAAGTTAGTAATAAATATCATAACAGTAAATAAATAATGCTAAAATTAAACTATTATACAAGGTTTTTATTTATTTATTATTATTATTTTTTTTATCTAGGAGGCACAACCTCCTTTGTCCCTGAGGGAAAATATTATAATGTTTAGCTAATGCTTCCAGGAAAAGTAATTCTTGAAATTTCATCAAATGTAGACAATGTTAGTTTGATGACATATAAATCGGCATAATTCCAAAGAACAATCTTGAGAAATCCAAATGTTTATGGGAAGTGCAGCTCTTATCTCACACTGGTCCTGTTTCATTAGGCCCATTTTACTGTTGAGCCCTGAACTATAGTAAAGCCAAATTATTAAAGATTTAATATTTTGTGCTATAATTATTTTCTGATAATAGTAGACATTAAACCCAGAAGCTTTCCCTACAGCATGAGAAACATTTGACTAATTCGACTGGGAACTTTGTTGATATACAGTTTAATGATTTAGTAGAGACCAAGCTATGGAATTTTCTTTAAATCTTCCTTAATCCCTTAGAAGCAACAGAACTCAGGACAAGAGCAAACTGTAAAATGAATCACACCTGAGCCAGTCAGACTGACACCTGGGCTTTGGGGCTTATGGCTATGGCAGACATAGACTTCCCTACTGAAGAAACTTTTTTTTGTCACTCTTCAATCACCTGGATAAAAGTAAGAGACTTTAAAGTAAATGTGTAATGCTCTATTATGTCTTATAGGAAAATAATTCATACGTAGAGAACAAAGCATCCATCCATCCATCCGTCCAAATCACTTCACTTTTAAAACTAGCTACTTCAGATTAATTACTAAAATTTACTGAATAATGTATATGCCACAAAAGAACGCCTAGTTAACTGAATGGTTGTGTGTAGTCATATATTCCTGTCACATTGTGGCATCTTATTTTTATCTATTGGAGCTTGAGGGTGTGTCTAAGTGGCTTGCTCTCATTTTATTTGTGGCACTGGACCCTGGAGCAGGTGGCTCGTTAATTCCGCCTCCATCCTGCCTCTTACTTTATGAGTGGCAAACTTCGCACAGAAGGGGTCTGACATTACACAACCAATTTCACCCTCACACTTTCTACAGAAATACAGTCTGATGAAACAAACAAACAAACCAAAAGATCTAAATCTGCATAGTAACAGAGCCTCCTTTACAAATATTAGCCAAAAACAATGCTAGTTATTAACAATAAAGATTTTAGTGGAGTAGTTCAACAACAACAAAAAAAAAAAAAAAAAAAAAAATATATATATATATATATATATATATATATATATATATATATATATATATATATATGTATATATATATATATATATTTGTTGAAAGTTACCCTTTACCCTTTGCCCATTGTTTTCTCCACTGACCAGATTTAGAGAAACTTAGCATTACATGATTTTGCTCACCAATGGACCCTCTGCAGTGAATGGATGCCGTCAGAATGAGAGTCCAAACCGATGATAAAAGCATTTCTGTAATCCACAAGTAATTCACACAACTTCAGTTGATCAATTAACTTCTCGTGAAGTGCAAATCTGTATGGTTGTACGAATTAAATTCATTATTAATGCTGAAGACTGGACTCATGTGGATAACTGCAACATTTTAATCAGCTGTTTGAACTCTGAGGGCACCCATTCATTGCAGAAGATCCATCGGTGAGCAACAAGTCATGTAATGCTACATTTCTCCAAATCTGTTCCGATGAACAAATAAACTCATCTACTTCTTGGATGGCCTGAGGGGGAGTAAATTCTTTTAGCAAATGTTAATTTTTGGCTAATTCCTCGCAAAGAGGAATTCTTAAGCAGTCCAAAAATATAATTGTCCCTTAAGTGTTGAATTTTGAAAAATGTCTTTCCTATGGTCTAGTGTTCTCTCTTATGGAGAAGATTAAAGAGACTACAGCACTACAGAGAGATTGCAGACCACTGAAGAGAGCATCACCTCTCTCTCTCATGAATCTTTTTTTTTTTTTTTTTTTTTTTAAAGACACTGCCTTCAAAGTAGAAGTCAGACCAGGTCACGCAGACATCTCTGCATTTCTCCTGTTATGATGGGTTGATGGGAAACTTTTCTTTGATTGGAGATCTTGGCAATGCCAAGCAGCCCATTGCCTTTGAAGAAAATGAGTGCCATCACACTGAATGACGAAGAGGCTCAATTATTAAATATGACAGGGAGGACCACAGGGCCCTTTAACTGTGCACTTTTCCCAATTTCCTGCTTTACTTTTGAACAGCACATGTTTCTTGCTGGGATTTTTCTTTCAGCCACTTAATGGTTGTCCACATTGTAGAACCACAATCAGAACTGACAGTGCAGTGAATGTAAGGAACACAGCTGTTTTCAACACTAATAATAATAAAAAATATATATTTCTCGGATTACAGTACTGCATGTGACACGGAAGACTGGAGTAATAGGTGCTGAAAAATGAACTTTTCCGTCACAGGAATGAAATTACAATATATGAAAATAGAAAACAGTTATTTTTGAATGCAGAATTGGTGAGCATAAGAGATTTAAAAAATATAAAAAAATCTTTCTGACCCTAAACTTTTGAATATTAGATTTCTGAAACTTGGTAGTCATTGGTAATAAAGAAATAATAAAAAAAATAAAAAAATAAAAAAATAAATAAAATACAATAAAATAAATTAATAAATAAGATTTCTTGATCTGAAAATGTATTCTAATAGTACCAACCTTTGGATCACATTAACTATATTTTAAATTTATGTATTAACAATTTAACAAAAAAAAAAAAAAATGAGATTAATCATGATCAAATATTTAAATCGCTCACTGTTGTTATTGTTAACTAAAACTATAAAAAAATGTAAACAACTTGAAGTACTAAGATTACTAATATAAAAAAGCTAAATATAAAAAAAAAACTAAAAATACAATGAAAAAAAAAGCACATATCAAAATTACTAAAACTTAAAATGAAAGCTGAAAATCTAAAAATAAAAGCTAATTCAAAAGACACTGAAATCGACTGACAGCTGTATAGTTAAAATGCCCCTAAATTCTCCCTGGAAACTAACTCAAAATGTCATATTTATGTGTCAAGCAAATAAATGAAAGATTTTTTTCAAAGATTGGTCTGCAAATGTTTTGTTTCAAATGAATGAAAATTATGCTGTTTTTATGTAATGGAAAAACACATGGTGGAAAGAGATATTGCTATAACTAAGGGAAGAACAATTGGATCATTATTGCTTGAATTTCACATTTAAAAACCTGATGTAAAATCCTGTAGCGTATAATCCCTGTCCCTTGTTATTTAAACAGCATTGTCTGCTTTGTGGTAAAGGCTCTGGAGCTGTTGTTGCTGATGATGAGCATTGACCTCCTTTAGAACTATGGTAAGTTATACAGAGAGTTGTGGTTGCTAAGCACAATGGTATTATTATAATTTTTCTAAATAAAATTATCTTTATTTAGAAGAGACAAAAATTTTACAAAGTTAAAGAAAGATTTTAAGAATGCAAAGCAGTTTCTTCTCATTGCTGAAAAGAGCTTCACCTTCATTTGGTGAGATGACATATTCTTGTTCTTTAAAATAAAGAATCTTCTGAATCTTCTGAAAACTTATGATGAGCTCATTTTCACCTGCAAGACACATCATCCATTCATCATCCATACTTCAGGGAACACAAATAAACTACTGATTAAAATGTCAGGGCTGAAACATGAATAAATGTATTTCATGATATCAGATAATTATGGCTCTTCCAGATGTTCTGGTGACATGACTTCAGCGATTTGTAAGCAGTAACCTGATGGATGCCCGCATGTCTTCAAGGAGTGCTGGTAGCTCTACTGTGTCCTGTAGGAAAATTCTCCTATGGTTCAGTAAATGCTAGTTGTGTTCTTAAGCCATGGTTTGTTTAGAGAAGAAAGCAGAGGACTTTAAAAACAGTACTTGCAGAGCAGAGTTGTGATAAACACATGTAGTCCACATGATATTAGGGCATCAGGAGTTCAACAAAAGCATTAACCTCTCGCCAAGATAACAGATGGGAATGTCTATTGGCTTCGCATTGCATTTGGAAAAACCTTGTTGAAAATGGAAAGATAGCAAGGAACATTACTGTGCACCATCGCTTTAAGAGTCTCTAACTGGTCTTAAAAAGTGTAAAGGCCATAATAGATGAAACTGGATAAGCTAACGTTGAAACCGCGACAATGTCTGCCTGACACAGTTTTAGTCGAGAGTGAAGACTGCTGATTTTCTGAGCAAAATAACAGACACAATTTTTTCTTTCTCTTTTCTCATATTTTTTTTTCATATTTTTCTCACATTTAAAGTGTACTGAGTGGCAGTTCCAGGCAGACAAATTTCTCATGTCAACATTCACTTCTCTATCACTCATCAAATTTGTCCTGTTTTTTTAAATAAATAAAAAAACTATTTCAGTAACTAAACTCAAATTTTGAAACTTGTGTATTAAATTCAGTGCACACAGACTGAAGTAGTTTAAGTCTTTGGTTATTTTCATTGAGATGATTTGGGATCACATTTAACAAAACCCGACCAAATCACAATCTCAACAAATTAGAATACTTCATAAGACCAATAATATATATATATATATATATATATATATATATATATATATATATATATATATATATATATATATATATATATATATATATATATATATATATATATATATATATATAAATATAAATATAATATATATATATAAACATTTTTTGTGAATTGTTGGCCTTCTGGAAAGTATGTTAATTTACTGTACATGTACTCAATACTTGGTAACCAATGTGCATCTTTTTTTTCTCCACACTTTCTCCTTCCACTCAACTTTCTGTTAACATGCTTGGATACAGCACTCTGTGAACAGCCAGCTTCTTTGGCAATGAATGTTTGTGGCTCCTTGTGAAGGGCGTCAATGATAGTCTTCTGGACAACTGTCGGATCAGCAGTCTTCCCCATGATTGCGTAGCCTAGTGAACCAAACTGAGAGACCATTTTGAAGTTTCAGGAAATATTTGCAGGTGTTTTGAATTGATTAGTTGATTGGAATGTCACTATATTCTAATTTGTTGAGAATTGGTGGGTTTTTGTTAAATGTGAGCAAAATCATCACAATTAAAAGAACCAAAGACTTAAACTTCTTCAGTATGTGTGCGTTGAATTTACTTAATACATGAGTTTCACAATTTGAGTTGAATTACTGAAATAAATGAACTTTTTCACGACATTCTAATTTATTGAGAAGCACCTGTAGTCCACTTTAGACATTCTATAAGCAACTACAAGTAACTTTGCAAGTACATGTCGACTAACTCTTATTAGTATTAGCATTAATTTATCCTTTATTTTACCAGGATAGTCCCATTGAGGTATAAAATCTCTTCTTCCAGGGAGTCCTGGCCAAGATGGCAGCACAGAAAGTTTAACATAAACAACATACAAACATAAAACTCAGAAGAAAACTGTCATCTTTCATAAAATTTTGTCCAGCACTCAAAATAACAACAAAAACTACTTAACCAAAGATACACACGTTTCCCTTAAATTGGTCAGTAAGAGATTTTTAAAAAAATTTTAAAGAGGGGAGTGCTTCTATCATTATTATCATTACTCTGCAGCTCATTCCATAACCAGGGAGCATAGGAAGAGAAGGCAGTTACCAAGTTCTGAACGTACTCTAGGAACCTTTAAAAGCAATTTAACTCTAGATCTAGTGCTATAAGTACAGGTGTAATACGATAAAAGACGACAGATATAAATTGGTAGTTTTCCTAACAAAGCCTTAGCAATAAACATCAGCATGTGTATTTTTTTCCTTTGAAACAAAGAAGTCCAACCCACCAATTCGTACAAGGTACAATGATGAGTGCGTGAAGAGGCACTCGTCACAAAGCGCAAGGCAGCATGGTATACACAATCTAACTTTTTAAGAGAAGATGAACCTGTATATAAATCACATCACCGTAATCTAATACGGAGAGGAAACAACTTTGAATAATACTCTTTCTTGCTTCTAAAGGAAAACATTTCTTTAAACGAAAGAGGAAACCAAGTTTTGGTCTAAGCTTTTTCAAGAGATTTTCAATATGTAGCTACATTAAAACCTAATTTTTCATCTAGCCATATGCCTAAGTATTTATAACAATTTACTCTTTCTATACAGTCCCCTTCTAAAGTTAAAATCGTCCAATCTGTTTTAATGGAACCACGGGTGAAAAGCATATAATTTGTTTTTTTTTTTGGGTTTAAAACCAGTTTCAAATTTGACAATGACAGTTGCAAAGACCGAAAAGAATCTTGCAGAATCTCCATGGCTTGGTTCAAAGAATGTGCTACTGTGTAAATGATTGTGTCATCAGCATATAGATGAATTCTAGCTGAGGTTATCCCACAACTTATGTCATTGATATAAATAGAAAATAAAATTGGTGCTAAAACAGAACCCATGTGGGACACCTTTTTTAATTGTTTGTTCTACAGATATAAAAATTTCAACTGAGACACACCGAGTTCTTTCAAATAAGTAATTATTAAACCAATTTAGAGCTGTTTCACTAAAACCCACACAACTAAGTCTCTGCAACAGTAGTTTATGATCTACAGAATCAAATGCTTTGGAGAGATCTACAAATAAAGCTGCACAGTGCTGTTTACTATCCAAACATTTAATATCATTAGTGACCAGCATGGCTGCAGTTATAGTACTGTGACCTGATCTAAAGCCTGATTGAAATTAATTAAAAAAAAAAAATTCAGTTATAAACTGTTTTACTTGATCATTTATAAAAGATTCAAATACTTTTGTCATCACTGACAACCTTGAAATCGGACGGTAATTATTCATCTCAGATGGATCACCACCTTTTAACAAAGGTAGAATCACAGCTGATTTCCATGCACGAGGAATAACATTTGATTTTAAATTTAAATTCAAAATTGAAGTGATGGGATCTGTTATAAGATCTGCAGCAATTTTTAAAAAGTAAGGCTCTATTTTATCAGATCCTGCTGAATTTTTTTTACAATCCAACTC
Organism: Carassius carassius; assembly: GCF_963082965.1. Taxonomy (NCBI): domain Eukaryota; kingdom Metazoa; phylum Chordata; class Actinopteri; order Cypriniformes; family Cyprinidae; genus Carassius; species Carassius carassius. Next base: position 11,379,172 of record NC_081766.1, read on the forward strand.
TTAATAGTAGTACAGTGTTAGTAAAATGTCTATTAGCAGACTGTCCACTAACACTCTAATGACTGGTAGTTCACATGTAGTTGCAAAGTTACTTATAGTTATAAAGTCTAGAGTGGACTTGACAGTAGTTGAACTTCTTTAAATCATGATTAACTTGTAACTTCAAAAAGTACCATTTCAAAGCAGTTTCCTGGTCTTAAGTCTTCCCTTGTTTGACAAGGTGTTTTCAGCTGGCTGTAATGTATCTGGTAGCAGGTTAGTAGAGTTCTTCCTTTATTTCAAGTTCGTCTAATCTAGTGTTGCTTTGTCACGTCTGAGAGAACATGCGGAGCAGTTCCCCTAATAGACAGCTACGCCTCATCCATCTCTTTATCCCTCTTTGGAGAGAACTCTCTCTCTCTCTCTCTCTCTCTCTCTCTCTCTCTCTCTCTCTGTCTTTCTCAATTTCTCTTACTTCGACATGTATTTTTCATATTGATTCCTGTGGTCTCTTCTGCTTGCACTGACTAGACTGACATGAATAGATGTCTGTGTTGCCTGTACTAGGAGCCATACTATGACTTTGCAAGGTGAGTGTTACCCTCAGTCAGACATACAGTAGACAAAGGAGGAGCATTGGGGGTTCTGTAACCCCTATTTATGCAGGTTAATGTGCAAACACCTCGATGTAGAGACCCCTTCACACATGCTGGCCACGGCCTGCCTCACAAATACCCCTGTGAGAGAACTCAGCCCTGCAACATCACTATTCTGTTCTCATTATTCTGATGGTGCCAGCCAAATTGCCTTATCTTTCAGGATCATTGGACACTGTTCATTTCCAGCACCTGCGACCCAGCGGGTTTTACTTCTCAGCCTCCTTCATGCTCACACTTTCAGAGTTCCCAAGGCAACATGAATTTAACTGTGTTGGGACATAAGGAAACCATGTTTAAAGAAGGCACAACGTGAGGGTCACACTCCTTTCGACCAAAGAAGCTGTTAGATGCCTCTACTCTGTCTCCAAGAAATATGCATTTGTTATCCCATTATTAGGAATATGCATTTGTTATTCCATGTAATTACTGAAATTAATTATGGTTAAAACTTTTAATTGTACGATTAAAAGTTTTAATTTACTTCAAATCAGAATATATTTATTTAGAATCTTCACATTTTTTTCAAAATGTTTCCTTATTTTTTCTTCATGCAACATCACACTCTAAATGTTAACATTTTTTAATTAAAACATGATTCAACTGAAATTGTTTTACTTAAGAACGTAGTTAACTAATATTGAAGAAACACCATAATATTGTTTTTTTTGTAGTCTTTTGTTTATGGTAGTATAGGTATAGTATATATATATATTTTTCAGCTGTCCATTTGTCCTTTCTCTGTTTGCGCCTGCCAATTTCTTGCATGAGTGAATTGCGAATAGAAAAATGTGTTTGACTTAATTTTATGCTTGAGTTTTCATTTTCATTTCAGAACAAAGTGGGAAACTGTTGAGTGAAGACCTGGCTTGGAATTAGTTATACATAAGAGTTATACATAATCTAAAATCAAAAATATTCAAAAGGTGTGTACCGTCATGCTGGTACTATTCTAAATGTAAAATGGAAGACTAAGGAGTGTTTTCAACCACTCTTATGAGAAACCGGGAGGTAAAAATGCATGTCATCAGACCAAATCCTTCAAGTAAAGGGAAAGAGATGTTCAAAGACTTCATTTACATTCTAGAAGCTCCCCGTGCACAAAATGTCAATCCAGTCCCTCAATCCACTCAGGCCTCAGAATAATTGCTCATAAAGTGCTCCACTATTCTCAGCAAGCAGTGCTTCTAGTTAAGAAAACTGCCATTCAAAAGTCAGACAAAATTCCAAATGGAAGAAATGGCTTGCATTCAATTCACGAGTTGAAACCAGAATAGATTTGCTGACACCTTACAGGATGTGGAATTTGAATTTGAACTGAACTGTCAGAAATAGGAATTTTACTGAATACAATTTGAAGAAACTCAACATAGTCACATAAGACATAACAGAGAAATTTCAAAACAATGAACATAATGAACAAAGATATTCATGAGATTTAAATAATCAAATGTATTCCCTAATATGCCACCCCACAACTAATTAAATAAACTAATTCAAACTGTCAAAACAGCACCACAAACTATCACATTCTTTTCAAAATTCCACCTAATATTTTGAGTGCATTTTAGCAAAGTGTTTTTACATTTTACTATAGTCTACTGTACTAAATTAAAGTTACATATAATTAAATATATAGATTATTCAAATCAAGTTTCACAATAAGATGTTCATGAGTAATTCATACTGAAAAATGACTATTATTATGGTAAAGAACATTCACAAAATTACATTTACAACAGTCCTTAAATTCAAATTTGCTACCTCAACTAAAATTCAGGAATTTAATTGGAACATGTAAGACATTTTCAGTTTAATTCTTGATGGCACACAACCCTGTTGTTGCCATTTCAGGCTTGTTTTTCTCTTGGTTGTCTTGAAAATAATGCACAGGTGTTTTTGTTTTGTTTTTATGCCAAAGGCTTGGTTAGAGTCAAACACATCATGATGATTTCTGGCAGTCTGGGCACAATTGCACAACCCATTATGACCACAAATCAATAACTATTCACAAATAAAATTACATTTCTTAACAGGAGTTTTCTGCTTATTTCCCCTCACAACCCTCTATTTATTTGTTTCCCCAAACTGACAGTTATTGTAGCAATTTCATAAAAGACATAAATATCTCTGTTCTAAGATAGACAACAAAACACAAGCTAATTTCATGGAGTATCAGAAAGAGAATGAATTACCAGGTCAGAAAAAACTTGAGTATTTTGATTTTTTGTTTCCTTCTGAACTCTGACAGCACCTTGTCATCTAAATACTAAGTATTTTATATGTATGTAGCACTGCTTTGTCATGTTATATTTAAAGTGCAGCTTTATTTGTTTGTCCTTGTTCAAGGGGACCTTTCCCTCTTTCTTGGCCTTTATATCAGATTTAAACCAATATGGATTATTTACCACCCCGGTACATAATATCTGATAGGATAAACTTTATGTAATTTCACTGAAGAAACCATATGCGGCATAATTTATCTTGTTTCTGATATAGCCTATATCATTGAGGTTTTAAAGTAAACATAGTGTGGTGGATTGAGATATCCACATTTAAAAGGAAGGAACTTCACATTTTATAGAAAGAAATAACTTAAAAGTGAGATTACTGAAGTTATTTTATGAAATTGTATAGTTTTCTTAAACTGCAGTCCGTAATTTTTTTGTGTGTTCAAAATGTATAAAATAAGCTAATACACCATGAATCCATTTTCCAAACCGTGTTATTGGCTTGTCCCGAATCACTATGGTACACCTATAATAAGTGTTTATATTCGGACTGTTTAGACTGGTTTGGGTAGGCACCGCTGCGGAGTAGCCCAGTACCTGCATGATTTGCTATAAACATAAACAGAGAGAAGTAGCTCCGGCTAAAATGTTCTTCCGCAAGACGCACACGGTTCTGTTTATTAACTGCTAGAGCTCCAAAAGTTACAGACTGCAGCTTTAATGTTATATGTACATTAGACAAAAAAAAAAAAAAAAAAAACGCACTTTACAGTAACGGTGCCATCCTAGAACACATTCATTTTTACATCACAGTTATAATTTACAATAAATCTGTTTTTTTTATATTTTTGGAAATATAGCCTTGGTGAGCATATGATATATATATATATATATATATATATATATATATATATATATATATATATATATATATATATATATATATATATATATTAGACACATTGGTGTAAGGTAGATCCTGTTAATAAAGTGAGATTGTGTACCCCCAGAGAAGCATATTTGGGATATACACATCCTTCTTAAAATGTAATAGCTCAGTGATGGTCCAAATATTCACACCTTTTGTTTTCAGCACTGCCAAAGAACGTTAAGTATTCGGTCTATCTAATATATAAACATTAATTGTATGTATCTGTGGTTGTGTAAGCTGTCAGAAGAGATAAGACTGTAGATATAACATGAAGCATAAGGAAAAAGACAGGACTGTCCCAGATGGTATACCTGATACTGACAGTTACAGAGACGCTGATGGATTAGAGGGTGAAATCGGACATGCATTTCAGATTATATGACTCCCACACATTCAATATTTAGTAGCTTGGGTTCAGATTGATCAGGGATCTTTCTGCTGTCTTTTTCAGGTCGCTGGATTTTGATCTTCCCCTGAACTTGAAACATATCTGTCTGAATAACATTATAAAGCCCCGGAGCCTCCACTGTCAGTTCTCACTTTCTCAGCCATCAATATGAAAATTTATAGATTATTTCATGTTTATATAATCTTATATAAATAATCTTATATAAACACTTGAAAGTAAACACTCTCCTCTAGGACCTGATTCATTTCTTAAAGTTAAAGTAAGGATGGTGGTGAGATGCCTTGTTGCAAGTGACACACTAGAGGTGGATGGCATTGGTCTTGCTGGGTCCTATTTAGGGGGCTTTAGCTTCCGTGCCCTTCATGTGAGCTCCTATAAAAGCTGCCAGGAAAAAAAATATATAAATCTGCTGTTTGATCTCTCTTTATGTTGGCCGGGAATAAATCAATCGATTCTGCCACAGGAAGGTATAGTAAATATAACCGTTGTAGGCATATGCTAGCATGCACTTGAGAATTCAGCAAGCAACGTGTTTTGTTATTGAATGAATCAGCATTTTTGAACAAATCGTAAAGATTCCAAATGTGGGACCACCTCTTGCATAAGAAATATTGCCTATTCAGGTACGCTTGATCCCCAAAAAAAGATTAAAGTCTTAGAATACATCTTGTCGTCTTTGTTTACGAGTGAAACTGGTAACAAAAAACATGTTTTAGTTGTACGTTATGAAATTTTATGAATTATTTTTTGGACATGCTAATGTTAAGGAAATATATACTATTCCAAACATCAAGGAAATGGTACTTTTGATTGTTCTCTGAACATTCTGAAACACATAGTCCCATAAAAAAAATATAAATAAACAACAACAACAACAACAACAAAATATTTATAAGGGCTGAGAACATCATTTGAAAGGTTCGATAGTTGATTATATATCTCTGTGTTGTGATTAGTGTAGTGTAGTGTAGCATGCGCCTGCCATCCTTCATTTATGACTCATATTTTAAAGATGCTATTCTTAGAAGATTCAAACTAATTAACTGATCGACAACTGTAGGCAGCATGAGCAAGAGTTATCAGTGTCACCCTAAAGTGTACTCTTATCCACAGAGACCTGTGAACTGGTATCTCTCTTAATTCAAGCCATGCTAATGGCTCATTAATATGAGAGTCATGGGGCTGTCAAAGACATGGCACAGCACAGAGCTAAAGGACACTAATCCCCATTGATTAGAGTTCTCAGATCAAAGGCTTCCTGCGCTGTCACTTCACCTCTATTCTCTCTTACCCACTCGCGCCGCAATTAGGAGCCCTCTCAGAGTTTCATTAAGATGTTAAAAATACCAAGTCGCCTCCCCCTCAAGGGACCTACACACAGAGACTCAAAAATCCTCATTTACCATTGTAAGAAACAAACCGTGGCATCTCTCTGAACATTTCAATCAGGTGGAGAGCCTCACTCATGCCTGCAATTCACAAAAGCAAATGCGGAGTCCTCAGTAACCCTGGACTTTACTGCACATGCAGTGTGTGATAATGAGCTCATCGTCCACCAGGGATGAAAAAGGTACATTTAAATAGCAAGAGAGAGGGTTTTTTCTTCTTCTTTTTGAGATTGCATAGTCAAAAGAAAGAAAGAAAGAAAGAAAGAAAAAAACATTAAGTGGGCTCAGCAGCAATAATTACAGGCTTTAATTAAGGATTTAAAGTTTAAGTATTTTTAAAAATACACCTTTGACACAGATAAGAGAGAAAACAGGAAATTATAGGAAATTCAAAAACACTGCCTCTTATTTATTTCACTTTTTATAAATATCAGTTATAAATCAAATATCAAAGCATATTGTCATATTGTGTATGTGCGTGAGTGTGTGTGTGTGTGTGTGTTCTGGTGTTCCCTATGTTATAGGGATAGTATAAAACCAGTAATTTTTGAACTTGTGGGGACATATTTTTTTGTTCAAATGCAGAAATAAGCTTATAAATCCTATACAGGATGATTTTTTTTTTTTTTTATTCCAGTTTGTACAGTATAAAAACCATTACATCTATAGAATGTTCACACAAAACATGGAAATGCAACATACATGTTTGTGTGTGGAAGAAATACAGCTGGGAGAGATATATTAGCTCCCACATACTGAGTCTTATCGTACCTTAAGTGCCTGTGCTGATGCTCTTCCTGTTTCACCACACAGAAGGATAATCTGTGCCTGGAAGAAAGAGGAAGCACATCACTGAACTGAGCCATACATATGCATTCATACACACCAAGCAATCATTCATAAATTTACTCATAAACATAAAACGCATCCATGAAACAATCATACTATGGCAACATTTAGTTTTTTTTTGTTGTTGGGTTCAGCAAACCCTGGGATCTCAAATCTCAAAATCCACAGATTCTAAACAAAAATCTTAATAAACAATAAATTATGTGTTATATGATATCATGAAATACAGTATTATATAATACTATGAAACCCACTTGTTCAAATGCACTCCTTCATTTAAGAATGAAACAAGCGACTGTATTTTTGAGTAAGTCATTGAATCATTCACTCAACTGATTTGTTAAAAAAATATTCATTCAGAAATCAAACACTGATGTGGGACAAGTCCCCTCCAAAAATCAGGCCAAACTGTGCCCCTCATAATTTTTTTTTTTTTTTTAGAGAGAAAAATAGTCTTAAAGCATAAAATGATTGAGATTGCCAGTCAATCAAAGAAGGTGGGCTTTACTCTTTACAGAATCCGGACATGAAATCCAGTGCACCTCTTTAGTTTTAATGGTTAAAGAATGTGAGATAAGCTGTAAGTAGATAAACACTTCAAATTTGACAACCGTGTTATGATAGAAATGACCAATAGTAATACACAGTGATGCAAACAACTCATCTTTTTGGTCATATTTCAGTGTTTTTAATTAAAAATAGCCTTTATCATGATCTTTTTGGTGATTTGAGTAATTTTTAATTGAATGTGACTAGACAAGAAACATTAACAAAGCCATTTATGACATAAGATTAAGTGAATGTTTGCATATATAAAGATTATTATTTTATTTTTTTGCAGATAGTTAAAATGGATTACTTTTATTGTTTTTCTTTATTCCCTGCTCATTACAAACTATATTCCTCAATCTAAACAAAGTAGCTGTTAAAATTATGTTAAAAATGTAAATGTAACTCAAATTCTTGTTTATTGAACTGCTGTAGGCTAGGATAATTCCTACGGATTTGATCAAAAGTTATTTTCTCATCAGTGTTGCCATAGACATTGTATTAGTTCCTTAGGGAGACTTGTTGTTCTCCAAAATAAAGCCAATTTATTTCTGGCTTCACTTGTCAGCAGTGAGGTTGAACAAATGTGAAAGGTTATGGTATTTAATTTTCTTTCTGACCGTAGCACGATGTCATTACAGGAATGGCTTTAGGGTAGACTGGGGTTTAACCCTGTTCTCGAGGAACGTAAATTAAGTGTACAAATCCTATAACACAATTCTGGCAATATGCATATAGATATCAATCAAGACTTCTGAATGAGTAGACCACGGTGCACGTTTCCCCTGCGGACATACCATGTCTGAACTGCTTTGAATATTTAGTCCTTTATGCATACAATTCAGGATTTGTGTACTGTGAAAAAATAAATAATGAAAAAAATATAAATAAATAATACTATACAAATAATGCTGTGTCTCTTCCCCCAGAGGAAAAACTACTGAGGCATCTTGGGAAGAGCAAGTAAGCTAACTTTATAAATGTAAATAACTTCCCAGAAAGCAATGGATGCAGGAGGAAGGCCGAACAAAAGTAGAGCTGTGTAGGCACAAAAAAATGCACCCACAAAATGAATACATGAATAAAACAGCATGCTCTAAACAAATATGTTGTATCATTCAAAGGTAAGCCAAATAATTTATGTGAACCAACAGCTTTCCAGCTCTGACAGATGTCGGTGATCATTTTTCTGGCGTAACTTCCATCACTACTCACAACATATGAAGTGCTACAATCAACAGTGTGGCCAATTCATTTGCAGTAGCTTTTCAATTATTTTGCTCATAAAAATAAATGTAAAAAAAATCATGAAGGACCAATATGAAACTTTAGCTTAAGGTTTTTTTTATCAACACTTTTTCTTCACTGTTTGAACAGGATAAAATTTGTGAGATTCTGTAGTTTTTCCATATGATTCATAAGGTTAACTGTATGCTGCCACCCAAACATGACAGAAGTCCAGTGCCTCACATCCAGCCCCTGCGCTGGAAGTTATGTCAGTGAACCATCAGAGAAAAGGATATGACATCAGTTCTCTGTGAATCACAGCAGACTCACTGTAATTTGTTATCTTTTGGAAGATCCCATTTCCGATGTGTTGATGCAGCAGATAGATTCCCATATCATAACCATTTATCACCTGTCACTAGAAACTGTTGTCACACTTTTTTTTATCTTTATGCAGAAAAAAACAAAACAAAAACCCGGCATTGACAAATATTCTTTGTAGAAGCCACGAGTCATAAACTCTTAAAACAAAAAGTATGAAAATATAAATATAAATAGACTGTTTACATGTATTCATGTCAGAGAAAATAAACACTGCAGTACTGTATATTATCTAATGTTTGCAACGCAATGTCTGCATTAGTTTGAGCACAGCTAGTCATGGACAGTGAACATGGATAATTTGCCAGTAATAATCAAGTACACTTCCCAATAACTATTTTACTGATTCTAAAAGGAGTATTCCTAGTGTCCTCGTGTCAGAATATTTAAGTTAAATTATCTTTTTTTTTATCGTCCTGCAGGTAACCCGATGACAGTATTTGTCATTCAATTTGACAAACTGAACTTAGTTCAGCCAATATAGTTCTGTCTGTCTGTTCTTACTGTCTGTCTGTCTGTGTCCATAATTATCTTTAGGTTTTATAATGTTTTCATCTTATTATCTAAAATAAATTAAAGGGTGCCATTGTCTTTTGCACACTGAATCGTGACGTCTGTATGTCTCATTAATACAAGGTCACTATCAAGATGTTTCAGTTTTATGCAAATGCAAGATTTCTTTATACACTTAAGTATACGATTTCAAATTGATGCACATTAAATTAAGTCAGCTAAAAAGTGAGGATTAACACATTTGTTAGGTTTTACAGTGATTAATTGAGTACTGACTCTTGCTTAAGTGTCACTGCTTAAATATTCCACAGTAAAAATACGGTAATGAAAATGGCACATGTTGTTCATATTGCCCCAATTGTGATTTTAGAAGGTAAAAATTATTTGCATAGGGAATGGTGATGTTAAATTAAATCTGATTAAGATGAATTGCTTGTCTTGGAATGAAAAATGAAAATGCAGTTTTGCTCAATGGGTTAAAGAAAAGTGTGAATTCTCAGCTCCCGTTGCTCAATGATTTATGAAAACTGTATTTAAATGTTAGATTTTAGAAGACATCTTTTTGTGTAGTTGTGCCATGGTCCGTTTCTTTTTGTAACTGACATGTCATGTAACTGGTCCTTAGCCTTACTCTGTTTGGACAGCAAACTTACTTTACTTTGGTTAGTCTAATGGTTAGAAATGATACATGGAAGTGTCCTCTGTTCCTTTATATAGATGATTAAATAATAATGAAGTTATGAGAATGAAATTGAATCATCAGAGCAGCAAATTCAACAGGTTGAATAATGTCTTTTGTTACATTCGGGTATTTGATTAATATATCGTCACACCCTCCCATTTAGAAATGTCTCTAGCAAAAATGCCCGAATCAGCATTCTGTCTGCAACCATTGATAAAACCTGTCAAATTATAATTAATATTACTTTTCATGGCTTGGGTTTTTATGATCGACCCTTCTGATAATTAATTCATTCACCAGTTACATGTTGTGAATAAGGAATATGTTTCCTGTGTAAGAAAGTGGGTAATATTCATCTTCCGCACTCTCTTTAATCCAACACAATGAATCACAGGATTTTCATTTCTCATTAATTGGCAATGCCTTGTAAAACGGTTACTTACTTATGCATTTAGCAGACGCTTTTATCCTATTTTATAGGCTATCAATTTTTACCTATTATATGTTCCCGGGGAATCAAACCCCCAACCTTTCGCTTGCTTGCTTGCTAACGCAATGCTCTACCAGTTGAGCTACAGGAACACTGTGTTGTGTATGGAAACGGTGTTGTGTATGGAATGAGAAAAAACTTTCCAAATGGCACCTAATCCAAAATCAATGCTTATACTGAAAAAGCAACAAAATGTAATAAAATAAAATACACATGCATACATACAACTGTCCTTTTGAGTTTTTATGTGTTGAGTAAATGTGCACATTGGTAATACATTCGCAATGAAATTTCACTTGCTATCTTCAGCCTTGAAGAAAAGCAGACAATGTTGAAAAGAGCTTTCATCCTAGGAAGCTGGATTACTTTTTCCCTTTTGCTAAGGCCCCAGGATCTTTTTGGCGTGCTTTTATCTTTAACGTTTTTCTGAAATGTGAGACTGAGTTGAAGTAGCGCCCTTCGCAAAGTGTCAGCCTTCACCTGGTGAAGCTATGACATCAAAGAAAGCCAAAATGGTTTTAAACTTAAAACCTGAAAAGTATAAAAAGCAAAAAGTTTTGACCTACGCTTTGCATACTGACGAGAGTGCACTATTCAGTGTAAGAACAGAGCAAACTTCATGAGTACACAGGCTTTTTCTGTTCTTCCATTGCATTCATCAGAAAAGCTCCCATCAAAAGAGTATAAAATGGCCTGGGAGTCTAAAATTAATGTGAAGGGGGGGTTGCAGTATCTTATTAAAAGCAGTTGTATGTCTTGTGGCTTAAACAAAATTGGCTTTTTTTGTTTGTTTGTTTTTTTGTCTAAGGAGGTCAGAATCCCTCTTCCGTCATGTATCACATAATTTAAATACATAAAAGCACAAGTGTGGTTTTATCTCTCACAATTCAGCAGACAGCAAATATGATACTCATTCCTTTATGCAAATATACTATTGTAATAGTTTAACTCTATTAATTGTTTATAATAAAAACAGCCATACTCACAGAAATTACAATGAATTTATCAAAATGCATCTTCAATTCAAATCCATCTGTGCTCTTTTAAAGTGCACAGAGAAGCAATGGGATGCCAGATTTGTACTGACACAGCAACCTTTCCTCTATCCTTTATGCCCTGCTCGCACTCTTGCTCGCTTCTCCACAACCTCTGCCTTTCACAGCACTCCTTTCTGTCTTCATGGCTTTCTCCTTTCAGTCTCCCTTGCCTTTGGTTTCTGGTTGTGCAAAGGGTCTATTTTTTATTTTATTTTTATTTTATTTTATTTTTTTTATAGCATTTTGTGATGGAGCCTTTGGAAAGCAACTCCCCAGAGCTCTCTGGGGTCTGACTGCATATAAACCCATTTTGGAGCTGGGTCTTATAAGAGCCTGGAAAATGAGGGACAGCAACCCAGTGTTCTTTGGTTGGACTGTGAGGTACTGGCATCACTTCTGTAAGTCCCCTGCGATTCCACGTCAAAGGGTGATACTGTACATGAGGAGAAGAGTGTCTAACTTCTCTTCTGTAAGTAAGGACAAGATCAATTGTTATACAGTGTGCTCTAGTGTGGGTTACTAACTAAAGGTAATGACACTTCACATTTTTCAGTACTGTGACAGTAGTTTTCAAAATAGCATACTGTAGTGACAAGCTACTTTTTCCAGTAGTACAGTAAAGTATTGAAATGAATTATATTGCATATGCTACTTCACAGTCAGCAAGCTCAAGGAATCTCCTAAATTATCCTCTGATTGATTCAGTGAATGAATACATTATGCTTACTAACAACAATGTGCATATTACTGCCATATGGACTTATAACAGATAACAGAATATTTCTAGAATGCAACATAATATATATATATATATTTTTTTTTTAATATATTTTTTCTGTGAAGCTGCTTTGAAAGTGTGAAAGTCAATGTACAAATAAACCTGAACTCTATTAAATGAATTCTTAATGATTATTGCTCCTAAATGTAGTACTGGAACATCTGATTGATTCAAATCATGGAGTTCACTCTGACAGTTCTGATTCCAGTCTAGTGAATCAGTTCGGTCTGAACAAGCGAAAGAATTGGTTTGCTCTAATCGGCTCTCTTTATTCTCTCATTTGCACTGTATGAATCAGTTCACAATAAACGATTCTTCCTGTTTTATATATGTGAATAGCTCACACTCAAACATCCTTTCTTTCATATGCAGGATTAGGAAATTTGAATAATTTTTTAATTGTTTATTTAAAAGCATATTTTCCTCTTTAAGTAGTTCAAATTTAGTCAATTTCAATTGTTAATAGCATATAGTGTAACCACTTTTTAAAAAAGGTTGTAGAGGTGATGGACCCTTGGGAACATGATATTTATGCTATTCCAAATGCTGACAATATGAACAATATTGGTTGTTTATTTATTTTTAATAATTGTTGAGTTCATAGGTCCTCTGTGATAAATGATACCAAATGTATGAATGTGAAACTTGTGTTAATTTATACTTTCTCAGGATGTATTGTAGTTGCAGTAGTAGTTGTCTTTCACTCTGAGAAACCTTATAAGAATTCAGTTTTCTGACCTCAGTTATCACTTTCACAAGCACACACACACTGACACACATCTAGTTACTCAATGGGCTTGAAAAACTGTCACAGCTGTCACAAGCTGTCTTCGGACTTAGTACTTATACAAGGTTGTCTCCTTGGAGAAAGACGGAGGGATAGGCATAGCTCAATTGATTTTTACACAGACTCAAAGTCTAAGTGACAGACAAAATTCAACCCAAATAAAAAAATGGATCATGATAATTTGAAGCCCACATATTTCTGTTCTTCTTGCAGTGAGAATGCATTAAATAGTGCCTATGCCAAATACTCCATCACACAAGACTTATGTTGCATAAGGTGATTAATAATGTTATCTGCTTCTCCATTTGCTGTTGTCCTCTTTAAAAAATTATGGATATTGCCAGATGAACAAATATAGCTCAAGCAAGGCTGAGCCAGTCACGCCAATTACCATCTCATCCTAGATGAGAAAATCATCAAAATCATGTGGCATCCTGTTTTGAAGTGTCCATCATGGAGAAGCCTATTTCATAAAGCCAGTTCTCAATATTTCACTTGAATTTAGGTGGTCAGCAGGGAGTTGGGCTGGTTTCAGGAAATCAGGCAGACAGAGTCCCTGCTGGCTTCAGGACATTCACACTCTGGTATGTGATGGGGGATCTAATGACCTACTTTTGTGCTGGAAAGTGGATCATA